>NW_025113031.1:2140078-2233852 GCF_010416935.1 Polistes fuscatus
AACGCTTAGAAATAACAACGACAACGTGTCACAGACAGAATCCAAAGCGTTGAATTTCTCTCTCTCTCTCTTTTCCTCTCTCTCGCTTCTCTTATCCTCTCACGTATCGTTCGTTCTTACTTAATCTACGCGTCCGTACGTGAAAGGAAGACTAGACGAGCCCCATTTAGAAACGTTTAGCAAGATAAGGTTAAAAGGAAGCAATGCGGTGTATATTAGGGATTTCCGAGCTTTCTGGCTTCCCAAAAGCATCTTCCGTCAACTATTGCATTCCTATGGGACGAGGTAAGATGTTACAAGAGGGTAGATAACACCTCGCCGAGATTTGTAAGAAAAAAACATGCGACGGACTTTAGAGAAAAAAAAGTCATGGAAGACTCTCGTGGAAAGGAAAGAAAAGGAAGAGGAAAAATAGAAAGAGAAAGAGGAAATGTGGTTGGAGAGGTGCGCGCGTTAAAGTTAAGAAGCTCCTCGCAAGTTTATGATCTTCCCCCAAGGGAAGAAAGCTACTGTTTCGATCGATTTTTTCTACGCGTCACTTACCAAAGATCCTCGGTTTAACTCGGGATCGCAAAAGAGGACAAACCACCCCCCCCACTTGGAATTCCTTTTTTTTAACCTTTCAAAGAAATGGAAAAGAAAAGAATATAAAAGTGTATAAGATATACAATACAAACTTTTTGGTATTTATTCCTTCTCAAAGAGAGCTTTCGCTTTTTAACTTCCGCTTTTATTTATTTTCTCCTCGAATATGATTTTACGATCATAAAGGAAGAAAATGTATAAAAATAAATCGTATTCTGGTGTTCTTATTCGTTACGGGGTCCGGATAAAAACTGAAACGATAGTAATAAAGAATGAAAGTGGATATAGGAGAGAAAGAAGAGAGGATAGAAGAAAGAGTTAAATTATATTCGAGAAGAGAGAGAGAGAGAACCTCTCGCACGTATTGCGAGTAAAAAACTCGGAAAATGGGGGATACGATGGAAGAAGCCGCTCTGGTTAAGGAATTTATTGAATTTCCATCCGATAATATTTATATTGCTTCGAGTAAATCAACCTATGGATTTATTGAAATTTTCTATAGCAACTTGTGTGGTGTCCGTTTCGATTTATTCGAAAGAAATCGAATCAACGAGACGAGGAAAGTCACGTACTTTGATTCCTATGACTTTTCACTCGATAATTAGTACTTTTATTCTCCAAGTGCTACGACAAAGAATTGATTATCTTTTAACGAATATAACTTTTGTTTCTAATTACGAAGAAGGATATATTTCAATTCCAACACTAGGAAAAATGCCTGACGATATCAGAATAATCACTTGATTTCAATAGTTTTAATACTATCGATAAGATGGAATTCAAAGTAATGTAACAAAGATAAGAGAAAATCAATTGTCACAAATGATTTATTTTCTATCACTTTTTTTATACAGTTTTATACGAATGTAAAAGAGATCAACTAAATCGAAATTCATAATAAATAGAATGATCACACGTTTCAAAGTGTTGATGTGTATTTTACTTTAAATTATATTGAAATTTATTTTTAATATCAAATATAAAGATACAAATACATTGTAAGGTAAGAAATGATCAATCCAGTTTATAACGATAAAAGAAAAAAAACCATGAAACATATTCATACACGATTGAAAAGGTAAGAACGTATTAAATAAAAATAAAAAAGTAAAACTGATTTTCGAAGAGAGAAAGAAAAGGAAGAATAAACCACTTGTATACAATGCTATCTGAGAAACATTATTCTTTTTTTTCACATACATTTATATATAGAGCTTTTAATTTATTATTATTAATACTACTTCATCGATGCTCGTATCAATATTGTTTTTTAGTGACCCACATACGGGTCATTCGTGCAAAGGTTCCGTACGAACGACCGACCTATAATGGGGTCACACCATGCGACAATGCTTTTTATTATTATATACAGGGTGTTTGAAAATATGTGCATATAACTTCAGGCATGGTTTCAATACGGTAAAATAAGAAATAAAATTCATGCAGAATTATATGTTCGATGTGTGACTCTTTGTTTTCGTATTATAAATCTGATTCGTTACAGTGGAGTAAATAAAAAAATATAAAGAGAAAAAATAAAACATAGATTTTATGATTGACTTTATATTAGTATTATTTATATATAATAGAAAATAATAGATAGAAAATATATATATGTTTGTATATAATTAAAATACATTAGATCATACAAATTAAATCTGATTCGTTACAGTTGACTAAATAAAAAAATATAGAAAAAAATAAAACATAGATTTTATGATTGACTTTATATTCGAATTATTTATATATATAGAAAATAGATAGAAATATTATATATATATCAAATTATATATATATAAAATTATATTTAATATTTAATTAATTAAATTTATAATATTATATTTAATATATATATTAAATTATAATTATTAATATATAAAATACATATTAAATTAATATATATATATATATATATATAATTAAAATACATTAGGTCATACAAATACCATGATTCGCAAACTAGATTACAGAGGAGAAAAAAAAAAACTATATCAAAGGGAAAGATAGATGTGTAGTAAGAAATGGTCGATTCAGTTCAAAGCAGAAGTGTATAATAAAAAAAAAAAGAAAGAAAAAAAAGAAAAAAAAAAATAACAAAAAGAAAAAAGGAAAGAAAATTTCAAGATGAGAAACGAGGACACGTGATAGAAGAGGAAAATGAGAAAACGTGTATTAGATAGAAAAAGATAGAACGATGAAAGAGAGAACCAAGGAAAGAGAAGAAGAGTAAGAAAGAAAGAGAGAGAGAGAGATGGTTGAAACGAGAAGGTAGATAGCAAGGACAAGAGTGTGCAAGGTAAGGGGTAGGGTCCGTTAATGAATTTCAAAACTGGAAGCTTTCCCTTCCCCTAGATCCCTGAGACTCTCATTACGTGAGAAGCTTTAAGAATTTCTGGTGCTCGTAATTCACTACGATTCTACAGGGCCAGAAGGCAGATTCAGAACGACATCAAGGATACCACCCACGATACCATTAGAATGTTCATTCTCAAACGTAGAACGTCTTGCTTGGTTCGACACTACGATAATCCTACATAATTATTCGAAAGTTGAACCATGTTTTTTCTTTTTCCAGGAGTTTTCTTTGACTTAGGTGGAACACACGTAAATATAATACATGCATAATATATGTGTATACATTTTACACACGTACATTTTATATTCTTTACTTTTCTACCTTTTTTGTTCTCCTTTACTCTCTCTCTCTCTCTCTCATTCTTTCTCACTTTTTCTCTAATCGCCAAGTTTAATCTTTTGAAATCCCGAGAAACGTGTAACGTGTTAACGACGAACTCACGAGTACGTATTTATAAACAGGGTGTCCGAAAATATCAAAATTAAAATTTATATCACGTTTTAATGATGTCAAGTAAGTCAAAAATAAGATCACTTAACGAAGAATACTATTCGTCGAAATCTTTCGTATATTATTTTCCACGTAAAAAGAGAAATTGAAGTGCATTCGCGAAATTTGATCTTCCGTTTTTATTCCATTGTTGTCAACAAAAAAAAATTTAAAAACGGCATCTTTTAAGATTATATTAATTTGTGGTAAAATTTATTGATTGAAAATTGATACAAAATTCATATATTGAATATGAATTTGTATTAATTTATCTAAAATATTTTGTATGTGTTATACGTAAATTTATATGAATATTATTTAAACTTTTACTTATTTTAAACTTTTTAGGATAAAAGTATTGTAAATGTTAAGTGTACTTTAATTTATTGTAATTTTGTATACATATTAAAAAGTCATAATAAATTTAAATTATTGATGAAGTCCCAATAAAAGGACGAACGTTCAACTTGTTCAAAACAACGTTCAAGAGAATTTATAACCGTCCAAATTCCCTATTATACCTATTTTAATTTTTTTTTATTTAAACTATTTGATCTCATTAATAAATTATATTAATCGTTAATTATTTCATTGAAACAATGAAAGAAAAGGAGAGATAATTCGATTGATATCGAAAATAATCTTATAGGAATCGATGGAAATATAAAAAATCGAATAAATTATCTCAAAAGAAGTCAATAGTTAAGAATAAACTCGTATAATTGAAAAATGTTAGCCTCATTTCCTCGTATACTTCTAACAATTGTCTTCTGTATCCTTCCATTGTATGAATACACCATTGTTACCTTTCTCGTACTTAACGAGATGCACTTTAACTCTCGTGGAATACTCGCGAGCCAAAGCTTCAGGACAAGAATTTCGAAAATTTCTGTACGGTTTAAGCGGATACTTTGATCCTATATAAAATACTTTCTTAAGTATGTTTATTCGATCCGGATAATAAAAGGAAAGTGTATTAAAGTTTTATCGTCTCATTATGGAAAGACCATCAAACATTTTTTTACTTCCTTATCGTGAAATCCTATAGCTTTTGTCAAACGAAAGCGAATAATTTTAAACGAAGATTTTGCGCTAATATAAAATCTTCTGATTTACGAAAATTACGAAGAAACTAAGGATGATATTTTTGTTCTTTTTTATTTCACGTGAATTTTTATTCAATTGTATTGTCAATGAATAGAACTTATTCTATACAGCAAATTATAACACATTTTTAATATTTATTATATTTCTAATATATTTTTTCATATTTATTAATATTTTCTAATTTTATTTCTATATAATTAATTATTAATTCTATAATTATAATTAATTATAATTAGATTGTAATTAATATAATTATATTATTAATTTATTTTATTAATTATAATTATTATTACTTTAATTATTATTAATATTAATTATTATATTTTATTAATTATAGAATTAATTATAATCTATATAATTTCTAATATTTTCTAATATATTTTTTTTTTTCGTATCTTTTACGTTTCATTCTTAATTTTTAACGATTAAAAGAAAGATAATCAATATTTGTGAATCTTAAAAATATGTTTTTAGATTTTATATTGAAAGATTTTAATATACATATGTAATATCAGTATTTTATTTAAATTTTATTTAAATAATATAATAACGATATATAAAAATATTTCTATCAAGTACATTATTTATTTATCAACAACAACAAAAACTACATACTTCCGATAATTTCTTTCACGTAAATTTCTAACGTTTGATTATCACGTAGCAATGTTAACGTTTTTTTCTTTACTCAATAAAGTTTGTTTTGTTTAGCAAGTAGCAGTTATCAGGCAGGTCGTAGCAAAGTAAAAGTCACGCGAGATCGAAACATTACGATAAGCTTTAACTTCTCTCTTTTATAACTGTAAATACAGGTACATATGTACTTCCTTTATATAAAGTAACATGTAATTTTTATCTGCTTTTACTATTGTATTCGTATTAAACAGTATTAAAAAGACCTAGTGTTAATTTGATCAAAATTATTTTCAACGAATCTTAACGTTTAATACATATTTACGTAAAATTTTCAAATATAAATGATGTCTCGAATATATTTCGCTAAATTATATCAGCATATTCTATTACAGAAATAAATACAAAGGATTGGAAAAAGAAAATCTAAGTAAGACAACAAATAATAGTAAAATATTAAATGTTATTTTCTTTAAAGATGCCAGTCCTGCATTCATAACAATGTAACAACATTTTGAAATTTAATTAATAACTCGAACCGCCAATCAATTCTTTTGTGGTATCGAACAAGAAAGAGGAATCCTTTGTTATTTTATATTTTCGTTCTAACTTTTTAATTAAGACCATTTATAAAAGCTTATTTATTTATTTTCCCCATTTTAATTTTCCTCTAATATTATATTTCTATTTTACATTGAATATATATAATTATAAATGAATAATATTTTATTTATTTATAAATAATAAAATAATGAATAATGAAATATAATAATTAAATATATTTTATTTATATTTTCAATAATTATATTGAATATATATAATTTGAAATAAACGTAAAAAATTAAAGTAGACGTATTACAAGAATTGTAGATATCTTTCAACAATTTTAATAAACAAATCATTTATTATATAAACGTTCATGAATATACATGTTCAAAAACGACGTGATTACGGTTTCGTGAAATTTAATCGGATAACTAAAATTATGCCGAGATTTTCCTCGACATCATGGCAACGCATTGCGAATGATTTTAAATGAATATCCTCTATCTACAAACCCTCCTCCTCCCTTCCTCCCCCCCTTGACCCTTCTACCTAACTCATTCCTCCCTTTGCTGTCCTCCTCTTTCGATGTTTGATTCGATACGAATTTGAATGAGATATTCTCGTCGATCGGTGCAAGATACCACTGAAATTTCAATTTAAAATGATTAAACGCTTCGTTATAATTGTTATACGCTACTAAATGTAATTCCATATACGCCGTAAGAGCGGTTAATTAAGCTTCTGTCCGTTAACCGAACGAAACATCCACGAAATGAAAAGATGTGACGGACACATCCCCCGATTGCCGAAAACCGATTAGCGTAACGCCCTTTTATTCCTATCGCTTTTAATCCACGACGAATTTAATGGGAAAATAGTTTCGCGGTTGATGCAATCTTATGAACAAAAAACTGCTTCGATCAAATGTTTTATAATGTTTCATACATTGTTTCATTTTATATAACAATTTCTTTACATACAAGGACAGTGCACATTGAAATTTGAAATTATTTTAAGGAGCACGTATTATGTAGGTCAAATAATTTTCGTTAAATAAAATTATACATGACTTTCTCGAACAATTAAAATATTCAATAAATTAGACAATACAATTTGAATTCCTTTTGTACAGAAAAATGATTGAATTTTTTCTACCGAAATATATTCTATCTACAAATTAGATTTCGTTTCTACGAATTATTACAAATTTATCTCATTCATTTTACCAACAAAAATATCTAACGCGAGATAATAATTTCGTGACATAAATCGAATACATGTTGTTGACAATGAAAAAGGTTTAGAAAAATCATGATTATCCTTTCATTCTCTTAGGAAGAAACTAAATAGTTGAGTTATGTAAGATCGTATCTTAAACGCGTGTTTCTCTTTGTAAGATATTTGAATTTATGTACTTTTACATTGCAGTATATTATATACCAACAAGTAACATGTACATACGCGTATTCTTTTATGTTCACGAAAAAGTATGATGTTAATGCCTCGTTTACTATGAGACCTACAAGAGGGTTTATAGCCTTGTGAAGAGCAGGAAAAGAATGGGGGGGAAAAAATATATACATACATGGTGTGTATATGCGTATGTATATATCTATGTATAAATATATACAAATGTGTATACATATATATGTATATGTATATGTATATACACTTTAGTCGTGTGTTACACGCTTATCTTGTGCCTAAAACATCTTCTCTATGCGTTTGTCGTTTCAGAGAATGAGAGACGAGATACTTCTCGCATGAGAATAACTTAGCGTAATCGTCTAGCGGATAAAATCTAAAATCGCGAGAAGAATATAAAAGTATATATACGTACGAGAACCTTGACACATTCACAAAGAAAATGCTGATTTGTGTGCTTTGACTCTGTACAGGCATATAATTCTCAACTGTTATTATTCTTCGATATAGAAAATCAAAGTAATTTGCTATTGTATTTTTTTTCAAATGATACTAAATAAATGATTAATAAAATTAAAATAAATAAAAAATAAATAAAAATGATTAATATAAAATATTAAAAATAAATTAATATAATATAAAAATAAAAAATAATATAATTAAAATAAATTTCACGTTGAGAAATATCGTTTACGATATAATCTTATCTGATTGTGAGATTTTTTTTATTTAACACATTTTGATTAGATTGATACGATATATATTTTTTTTATTAGAGGGAAAAATAAAAAAATATCGTTTTCATCGGTAAAAATATTTTTGCGCGATGCAATTCTATATTGAAAATAATTTTTTATGTTAGTTTAACGTACAATACATTGTTTCGCGATTCTTTTAAACACGAGTAACAAAAATGTCTCTAATTAAAAAAAACGAGTGAAATATTTCACGTTCGGTTAGTATCCTTTGTCGGAATCTCAGGATGAAAAATGTTCGCAAAAAAAAAAAAGAATATGAATTTATATTTAGCACGGATACTTGTATTGGTTATTCTGGTGTGCTAACTATAATCGAGGAAAGCACCAAAGCGCACGTACGTTTTCGGAAAGCACGTGTATTTGTCGAAGTACTCCATGCTACGATATTTACTTTCTATGTAGTATTGTGTAAAGTACATAAATGAAATTGTGCCACAGTCTATAGCCCAGTATATTGCACGAGAAATTTTCTTGTATACTTTTCTAACCCGTACAAATCTTTAGTATGGGGTTAGGAACGTACGTGTATACGTGCCGTACAAAAACTTTCCACCTATGTCAGTTTAGAAAATTCTTCGAGATTTATATTTCTTCGCTTATGTTGTGTTAGTTACCAAAATTTTCTTTTACATTTGTGAAACAGACCAATTCGAAAAAAAATAAAAACAACGTGCGTTTACTTTGACTGCGTACGATTTATTTTTTTTTTCTTTACCATCAGATTTTAAATACCTCAGGTAAATAATTTATTTATCTTAAAAAGATGACCTTCGTTAAAATGAGGCTATTCAATGAGATAGGAACCCGTCATTCTTGGTTTAGGTTTCGTAATTTTCTAAGCTTGGAAGTTTGTACAAGAGGACAGAAACAATTTTCTCTAAACGATATTAATAAGAGAATATTTTAATTGTTTTTTATAAATTTTATTAATTGTCTAGTAAAGGAATTAGATGAATTCGATTAGTGATGTTAGATGTTTGTATTTTGCAATTGTGTTTCTCATTAAAAATCATCCATACGATAGAAATAAAAAGAAATGTATGTTTAAATGAGAACGAAATACATTTCAAAATTGAATTTCTTTAGTTTTAATTGTGATCGTAGATAACTTTATTTGATATACCTCGATTAAAAATAGACAAAAGTATTTCAAACAATATACGACGATTGATTGAAAACTTGTGACCTTATTTCTTTCGTAATAGTTTTGAGAATTTTTCGATAAATAAAAATATTTGAAGTTTGACCGAAAAGAAACAAATTATTTCTATGTTGTATACACTCAACAAATCTTCAATTCACATCCACCCAATTATATATAAAAATATAAATCATATTTTATGATATAAACACATATAATAGTACATATAACAGTAACACATTAAAATTAAGAAAATATGTCAAATTATCCATCTCTTATTCTTAAATAAAAATATTTGAACTTCGACCGAAAACAAATTAATTATTTTTAAAATCTTCAATTCACACCTACCTCCTAATTATATATAAAAATATAAATCATATTTTACAGGTAACACATTAAAATTAAGAAAATATGTCAAATTACCATTTCTTATTCTTAAATAAAAATATTTGAACTTTGACCGAAAAGAAACAAATTATTTCTATGTTGTATACACTCAACAAATCTTCAATTAACACCCACCCAATTATATATAAAAATATAAATCATATTTTATAATATAAATACATATAATAGTACATACAATATAGTAAGTATAGTACATATAATAGTACATATAACAGTAACACATTAAAATTAAGAAAATATGTCAAATTAATATGTCAAATTATTAATTATAATTTCTTATTCTACAATCTTACAATCTTATGTTTTTCGCAATCAATCAAATTTCTCTTCACGTATCTAAATCTATCTCCTTATCTATCTCTTGAGATTTCAAAACTATAGTATACTGACGACTGCTTCAACGTATGTTATGTACTATACCTCCGATCAAGCGAGTCTCTGCTTGGGATAGCAAATTTACCATTTACCGAGTCTCCGAGCAATGAATATTCCGTCGTATAACGGAATTTACGTGGCACGTACTGCATCCTCCTTTATTATAGTTGCCGATCCGCTTTCGTGCCGAATCTCCTGGTCTATAAAGGTTCCTCCCATCTCTCTCTCTCACACTCTGCAGTGCACGATTATTCTATGGATTTCAATCCACATAATTATCGAAGAGAGACAAGCAACCTTTACATGCCGTGCATACGCAATTTAAGCCGTTATCCGACACTCACTTTCCTGCCGAAGCTTACAGGATTAGCATCGATATTTTTCAAATACGTACAACACGAGGGATATTCGTGTCGAAAAAAACGACTGACATCTAATCGAAACTAATCGTTAATCTTTTTCTCTTTCTCCCATTCTTTTTTCTATTCCTTCACTCTCGCAAAATTGACGTGTTTCAAATTATTCGATTTCGCTAACCGCAAATCTGTTTTTCTCTACCATTTTTTTTTTTATTTATTTTCTTTAAATCTAATTCCGATGAAATTCGATTTATTCTTCTCTCTCTCTCTCTCTTACTTTTTCTTTTTTTATATAAAAAATTGAAGGGTAGATGAAGAAATGAACAAAAGAAAAAATATATATATTCTATGCAAACTAATACTAAACGTTAGAATTCTGGTGTAAAATTTGCAAGTACAGAGGGAAAGGTTACAAACGTTGTTGCTTGAGTATAGGTAAAAGTTAACAGAGGGTTGAGAGACCGGGGTGTGAGTGGACGTTGCGGGAGCAAAGGTGGAACACTGGGAAAGCAACAAATTGCCTCGTCTAATATAACAAACAGGTTGCGGAGGTAGCGTGTCGCTCGTATAATGCTCCGGGGTGTTACTGCCATGGTAGAACAAAAAATTATCACTTCAAGTGGCTCTAGCACGGTTCTACACTGTATCATGCGACAGAGACACGAATGCGAATCTACGACTAGGATCCTAGAGTGTACGAGAGAGAGAGAAAGAGAGAGAGGAGAGGGGGGGAAAGGGTGAAAAAGAGATAAAAAAAGTATCTTTCTCTCGATGTTACATGGGTTTCGCGACCTCCTCTGGCGATCGTTTCACCTCACCTATGCCCGTTTGTCGTCAAGGGACGACACTCCAATGAACGATTCACCTCAACATCGAGTTAACGGCAAATAAAGCTCGATCGATCACCTTTCTAGTTACGAGCTATCGAAATTCGATCTCGCATAACTTTGCGTTACCTTATTTTCTAATATAAGCTACTAGCTAGCTAGTTAGATAGCAAGCTATTGAAATTACAATTTTTATCCTTGATATATGAGTATTTTCTTTTTATTTTGTTATATTTTTTTTTTATACGAATTTGTTTTTTTTGTTTTGTTTTTGACACAGATTCGTAATATTATATCGAGAAAATTTGTTATTTGATTAATTTATTTATTATTATTGTAAGAATTAATTAAAATAATTTGATGCTTCGATAATTTATAAATGAAAATTTAACTTATTTTTTTTGCAAATTTATAATACAATTATTTTTTTTTTGTTATACGAATTTTTTTGTTTTTTTTTTTTTTTTTGACACAGATTCGTAATATTATATCGAGAAAATTTGTTATTTGATTAATTTATTTATTATTATTATTGTAAGAATTAATTAAAATAATTTGATGCTTCGATTATTTATAAATGGAAATTTGACTTTTTTTACAGATTTATAATACATTATTAGATCAGAGAATGTGTTGTTAAATTAATTAATTTATGATTATTGAAAATAATAATAAAAGTAATTTAGCCATGTACAATCAAATCATTTCTCGCGTCTACAAATGTAAAAGTTGGAGTACTTATATACAAAAAATATATATATATATATATATATATATATATAAATAATAAATAAATAATAATTAATAAAATAATTTACTATTAATTAATAAATTAATAATTTACTGAAATATAGATTTGCTTTCAAATCAAATTTCGTAATTCAAAAGTACAAACTACAATCTAATAATTTCTCGCGTATACAAATGTAAAAGTTGGAGTACTTATATACAAAAAAAATATATATATAAATAATAAATAAATATAATTAATAATAAATAATTTACTATTAATTAATAAATTAATAATTTACTGAAATATAAATTTGCTTTCAAATCAAAATTAGTAATTCAAAAATGACAAACTTTTCTATCGATTTAAATAACGATCATTTTTTTTAACCTTTACACGTACGTCATACGATCAATTTTATAATTCCATACGTTCCACTTTTATTTAAGAGAAAATTCAGTGTTCAAAGTCAAAGAAAAAATAACGTCACAGCGAAATAGTAGACGAGAAGACATTCTCCCGATACCCTTTTTCATTAGTTGTATTAAAAAGGTATTGAAACGGATAGGATAATTTGAAAATGAAAGAATCAAATGTATATTAAAAAGTTCAAAGGTTTTGAAGTTTCCAATTTAGCCGGAAGAGGAGCGTTCTACTGGGTACTTGCTTTTGTTCCCAGCGTGGTTATATGGCTACTTCCTGTTAGGTGCTATGCCATCAACCACCATGTTGGATCCTCTATCTCTCTCTCTCTTTCCCTCTCTCTTTCTCATTCTGTCTCTGTCTCTCCTTTTCTCTCTCTTATTTCGTTCCGTGTATCACATTCTAGCCCGAGAGGATGATACGTGGGAGCTTCACGCGCTCGCAAGCGAAAAGGATGTCTGAAATAACATCCAGCTACGAGAGAGGCATTCGAAAGAGAATGAGAGAGAGTAGTACTCGAGTCCGATCATACTCGGAACCAGCTAAGATCGTTGGAAGCAAAAAAATACGTGGAGAAGTAAGATATCATGAACAAGAATATGAGCAAATTTCAACTCCGTGTTTTTGTACATTTTCTAAGAATTGCATTCAACGAAAGGAAATGAGCAGAAAAAACAGAAAAAAAATAAATGAATCGATAATTGTAAGAACGGAAGTGTGTGTTAGTCTCTGACGTTTTATTTTATTATTTATTTTTATTATAAAATTATTAAGATCGTTGGAAGCAAAAAAATACGCGGAGAAGTAAGATATCATGAACAAGAATATGAGCAAATTTCAACTCGGTGTTTTATTTTTTATTTTTTATTATAAAATTATATATAATCAATTAATTGTTTATCACGTCCAAAAATAAAATTATTAAGATCGTTAGAAGCAAAAAAATACGTGGAAAAGTAAGATATCATGAACAAGAATATGAACAAATTTCAACTCGGTGTTTTTGTACATTTTCTAAGAATTGCATTCAACGAAAGGAAATGAGCAGAAAAAACAGAAAAAAAAAATAAATCGATAATTGTAAGAACGGAAGAGTGTGTTTGTCTCTGACGTTTTATTTTATTATTTATTTTTTATTATAAAATTATATACAATCAATTAGTTGTTTATCACGTCGAAAAATAAAATTATTAATAAATGTGTTACAAGGAAATTGGACAGGGTAAAAATTTAGATATATTTTAAAATTAATATTATAAATAATAATTATAAATAAATTAATAATTATAAAATTTAATTATATATAATAATTGGACCATTTGTTTTGATAATGGTGTAAGTTTATTTTCCGTTGTTTCAAGAAAATTATAGATTTGCTGGGTAATTCAAAAATATTTATTAATTATGTCAAATTTGACAATGTTTCTATTAATTTATCGATATGTTTTTTGATTTTATTTTAAGATAATTTAATTAAAATAATGTATATTTACATGCTGCAAATGAATTTACACCACTTTCAAAATAAACAGTCTAATTATCGAATACGTATTGAATTTTCATGATATAATACATCAAATTTATTTGCTTTAACGAAATTACGACAAATTATTTTGAAAAAATAAATAATTTTGTTAGAGATGAATACACATCCAAATTATTTTGAAAAATAAGATGCAACATTGACGTTGTTCGAATATAATCTTATATTTCATCATTTACACAGACCCTTTTACTTTCACTATTTTAAATTTCAAAAATCCAGTATAGATAAATTTCTACTTCTTCCTATCTATAATATACTTCCCTTTTAAATGGAATATCTGAGTATACAGGTAGATGTAGTGTAACGTGGCCGAAAAAAAGAGACAAGGATAATTTTGACGTGCATATCAAGGATGCTAGTAGTTTCTAGAAGAGAGGAACTTCGAAGACCACTCGTCCGTCGAGGGAGAAAAATTATCGACGTTATGTCAGTTTGAAAAATCCTTCGTGTCAAGAAGAAAGCATTTGGCCTGGTTGGTGCTGTTAGCTAGCTAGCCTTTCTTCTTGTTTTCTGTACCAGCAAACGTTACCGTTCTACCACGTCAATTTTTGAAGATGAAAGAAATTATAGATAGAACTCTATGAGTTGAAAGAAAAATATCTGAAATATATATATATATATATATATATATATATATATATATATTAGAATATTATTTATAATTATTATATTATTATATTATTATATTATTATATTATTATATTATATATTATTATATAATTATTATATTATTAATATTATTTATAATATATTAAAAATATATATAGAAATATAAAAATATATATTAGAATATTATCTATAATTATTATATTATTATATTATTATATTATTATATTATGTTATTATATAATTATTATATTATTTATATTATTTAAATATTAAAAATATATATAGAAATATATATATATATATACTTAGGTATCTATTACTCTCGTATTTTATTTAATCTATATATAATATTTGGATTATTCATTTTATTATTTAACGAATGGATTCTCGTTTTAGTGAAGGATAAATGAGCGTTATGATTTTAGAAACTAGATATTCACTCGAATGGAATAGGAGTATCATATGCTCTAACGTTAAAATCTCTACTAACAAAAAAAAATATATCTCTATGGGAAAGGATATTAGAGATAATATGAAACATGGGGAATAAAAACATAGAGTGAATAGTAGAAACGATGGTGGGAAAAGAGACTATTGCAGTTCAATGTAAACTCGTGTGTGAATTTGAAGAAGATACGTTCTTCGATACTTACATACACACACACACACACACACACATTTGACTATATTTTACACTAC
This sequence comes from Polistes fuscatus, assembly GCF_010416935.1. Lineage (NCBI taxonomy): Eukaryota > Metazoa > Arthropoda > Insecta > Hymenoptera > Vespidae > Polistes > Polistes fuscatus. The sequence continues at coordinate 2,155,098 of NW_025113031.1, forward strand.
ACTTTTCTCTACTTCGACACACTACTCAGTTTTTGATAAATCGATCCTCCTGTTTTTTTTACCTTTTGTTTTTTGCTCCCAAAGCATTCGAAAGTTTACGGGCCGGTTAAATATTTCGAGGTGAACGTGTAGAGAAAAAGAAAAGAAAAGAAAAGAAAAGAAAAGAAAAAAAGAAGGAGAAGCCAAGTTCGTGAAAGTTGAAGCAGCGTTGAAGTAACGTTGATGCGGTGGAGGACGAAAAAGAAAATGGGGGAAAGGGAAAAGGGAAAAAGTAGATGAAAAAATAAAAAAAAAAAAAAACATGAGGGAAGAAAATGAATGGAAGAAGTTTCGTCTTTGGTCTGATTAACGGCAAATATGTCATGCCGGAGGCTCGTGACCGGAAATGAAAACTATTCCAACAAGAAAGAAACGATTTTACAACTAAATATTTCGAATAATTTGACACGAAAAATGTTTATAATTATTAGAACAATTTATTCGTATTCAACGCATTTTAAAATGAATGTTTAGTTTTGAATCATTTTTAAATCCGACTGAAAAAATTGTATCTACACGATGAATACCGTTCAAAATTAATATAATAATTTATAATTTATAATATATTATAAAATTATGATAATTATATAATTATAATATAAAATAATTATAATTTATAATATATAATATATTATTTATAATAATATAATAATTTATTTAGTAGGGTTCAAGAAAACAGATATAAGAGTAAAATAACAATGATTTTTACAAAATTTAAAAAAGAACATATTACGATATGAAATTGATGACAAATATATTTAAATATTTATATCATCATCATCATTCATCATCAGCCTATACTGTCCACTGCTGGACAAAAGCCTCTCTCATATTGAGAGGTTTTTAGCCTTAATCTTCCTCGCTGGCTAAAGACTTGTTGGAAGATGGTGGAAGGATGGTGTGTTAGGGAGATTTATAGATTTAGATAAGGATACTGGATGGGACAATGGATTCCCCCGTATGGTCTTGGGAGATAATCCAAGGCTTGCGTAGGCAGGGTCGCATCCCTGAAGTAGGTCTATCCTCAACCGGGATCGTGTAGGAGTACCTACCCGCTACCTTTAAATATTTATATAATACATTATAATTAAAATTTAAAAATTAACAAAATTTAAATTAATTATTTGTTAAGAATCGTAATAATGATGTTTGTTTAAAATTAATAATCATCATTAATACTTTTCGTTAGTGTTGTTTAACAACGATATATTTCTAACCAATACTATAATTGTTTCTTTCATGATTTGTTTTTTATTATTTTATTTCACTTGTATATAATATAATTTCTAACGGGTGCATTTAAATTAAACATAATTTATTTTGAATAAGATTAAAATTTGCTGCTCGGTTCAATGTTTGTTTTTTTTCTTAAAAAAAAAAGATAGAAAAGCAAGTACTTATGTTTCCAATACGAAAAGAAATTTCAGGAAACCTGTGAAGTGTCGAAAGATTAGATCTTTGGATTTTCGTTAATCCCTTCTGTCTTTATCTCTCTCTCTATATTCACTTGACGTAGCTAAATTGGACATCTCTCGAGTAATTAGACGATAGACCGCAAGGGTATCAAGAATTTACAGCATCGGCAAGCAGACTTAACCACGGAACAACGTAGATGTTGGAATAATTAATGAATTCTATTGAGAATTTTCCACAGGAAGAATACATTAAATAAACAATATTCGACCCATTTGTTAATAATATTAATTATACATGTAAGGTTTATGTGTGTCTGTGTGGTGTATGATTTTCGTTTCATTATTTTAATAATATTATTTATCTATTCTTCTTAGGAATGAAAGAAAAGAAGAAATGATACATAAAAATATTATTCTATATATTTTATTTAAAGATATTATTTGATTGGATAAAATCGTGTTTTTAATTGTTCAAATCACTAATTAATAATCGTCGTGTTTTCATGCTACTTTTAACGTCTTATTTCTTAACAAAATATATTTAACCACGTCGTATTTAATTTTTTGTTATTCGTCGTACTCTTTTCACACTTTTCATAATTTCTCAAAACAGTGGGCCTCTGCTTGTTCTTTCGTTACCTATACCTATACCTATACCTGTACCTATACCTTACCTGCGTTTTTCTTCCTAAATTTTTCTTTTTTCGAATCCTTACTTCGAACCTCTGCAGGTAACAATGGGTTGAATCGAACTGTCTACGATCACGTACACCATAAACACGCATGCACACATGCTCACATAAATTCCCATGCACTCATATTCATATTATCATAATCTGACAAAAGAAAGAACATTTTCCTTAGCTTTACTTTTAAGAAAATCATCTGTAACTATTATCGAAACATAACACATTTAATTTGATTATTTATTTTTATTTTAATATATGCACACTTTAATACTAATCGCTCTTAAATTTCTTTTCGTTCGCACAAGACAGAAAACAAAAACACTGCTTTCTTGTTCTCTCTCGAATTTCTCTTATCCTCGCATACATTTTTTTTGATTTAATCAAATAATAGAAAATAAAAATAACAAAATAAAAATTAGAATAAAATATTTTAATATTAGAATAAATATAATTATGTTAGAAGAAATTAATAATTATTTATATATATATAAATATCATTACGAATATAAAGATTTGAAAGAAAATAATATTGAGAAGAAAAAAATATTTAGAAAATATCATTGAAGATGTTAAATAAATAATTTCCAATAATAATAAAACATCGTCGTGAGTACACTTTCATTTATTATTTTTCTCCCCAGTTGTGTTTTTTCCTCGTGTAAAGATAGAAACCGAGGGTAACGGGGTATAGATACGCTTTATTTAATTTCAACTGGCGCCATTGCTTTCCACCGCCAGTCCTTCCCATTGAATTTCTATCGTTTTCCACATAAAGAAGTCGCAGCAGCCGGGAAAAACTAGTCGAAAGAAATATTACATCGTTCTTTAGTGTAACAGCCAACGAATCGAACGGATGTGTATAGCGAAGTAAATACCTATATTCGTAAAACGATTGAAACTTCCGTTGGTAAAAAAATAAAGAAGAGAAAAAGAGAAAATAAAAACGATATAGAAAGAGAGAGAGAGAGAGAGAGTATAAGCATAACCGAACATAATTATGATAAAATCAGCAAAATAAATAGAGAGGTTTACATTCTTTATATTTTTATCACATATATTATATTTATTACATAACATAATTATGATCAAATCAGCAAAGTAAATAGAGGTTTACATTTTTTATATATTTTTATCACATATATTATGTTTTGTACATAACATAATTATGATAAAATCAGCAAAGTAAATAGAGGTTTACATTCTTTATATATTTATCACATATATTATATTTTTTACATAACATAATTATGATAAAATCAGCAAAGTAAATAGAGGTTTACATTTTTTATATATTTTTATCACATATATTATATTTATTACATAACATAATTATGATAAAATCAGCAAAGTAAATAAAGGTTTACATTTTTTATATATTTATCACATATAATATATTTTTTATTAAATATATACCTATTTTTCTCTATCATTTTATATCAAAATATACAAATACTCATATTTTAGCTTATTATCTTTAAAGAAACGTCGAAAGATATTTCTTTTATCTATCGATTATCACTTTACTCTCTCTCTCTCTATTTCCCTCTTTCTCTTCCTCTTCCTCTTCCTCTCTTCTTTGCTTTCTTCGAATGTCGGTAATACATCAAGTACGAAACTGCAACGCATCCGTCTATTTATCTCTCTCTCTCTCTCTCTCTCTCTCTGAACGCGAAAAGAAACTGCAGATAAATCAGTCGTCGGTCAGCCGCGAAGATTAAACGCGAAACGTTTTAGTATATACATACATACATACATAGACATACATATATACATGGTTACATAGGCTTTAGTATACATACACATATACATAAATAAATAAATATACATACATATACAACGTGTCATGGACGATTTTCACAGGTGTGCGTCGACGAACTGCCCTTTCTGTCCTCTCAACCCTCTCTCAGGCTCGCCCATGTTTCTCTCTCTCTCTCTCTCTCTCTCTCTTTCCATCTTTCTCTATCTCATGTTTTTGTTCTTCTCACTCTAATGCACCGACGCGCCCTGGTATTTCGCGAATCCGGCAATAAAACAGTGGGCATTATCTCTCGCAGAATACTCTCTCTCTCTCTCTCTCTCTCTATCATTCTCTCTCTCTCTCTTTCTCTCTCTCATTCTGTCTGTCTCTCGCTATTATTATTTGCGACGCGCTTAAACGCAAATCAGCGCACAACCACACGTAAATGGTATTGTTCGTAAGCCAACACGCGGATACGTTCTCGTTTGGTATTCGTATTACGTCATATTATTACGGCCGGACTAAATAATCGGGCCTTTGTGGGCATCCACCTAATAACAATCAGTCGAAGCGTGTTCTCGACGTTACGTTCGTAACCTCTCGAATTTTTCCATCGATAGAGAACATTTTTCCCATTGTTTTGTGTGTTTTTTTATTTTTTTTTTTCTATTGAAAATATGTTCACGATCGGTTCACTCGCGCATATTATATTTTTGTAGCGCATTTTTCAATTCATATTTTTTTATGTATTATTTTTATAAAGAAATTTATTCAGCATATAATATATTATTTATTTATTTATTTATTTGTTTAAAATAAAAATATAAAAAACGAGGAATTTTTATTAGGATTTCTTTGAGTAGGTACATTGGAGTAAATTATGTAATTTTCTCATTTTTCATTAGATTTGATGTTTTATAATTATATTTTTATATGCTTATATATGTGCGTGTATATCTATACTTTTTTTAAAAAAAATTAAATATATTTATGTTGAATTATTTTTATATTTTATATATAATGTTCATCTTATAACAAATTTTATTTTAACATTCCAAAATTCCAAGAACAAAAAAATGTGAAAAATGACAATAATATAAGATTTGAGAGAGTACGGTAATGAAAACATTGCATAATGCTTAAAAAATATACTTTGTTTATCCACCTACCATAGACTCCAAAAAAGATTTATACTAATCATCACATTAAACAAAAAAAATAATATATTATTTATTAATTGAACATAATTTGAACAATATATAAATAACCAAATGAATCATACTTACATTCCACTTACTCGTTCTAATAAAATTAATAAGACTAACCTAATGAAGTATCAAACGAATTCATCAGACTATTAACTTCAATCGAGATGAAAAAAGAATTGATTAAATCATATCTGATCCTGTTTACAAGTTAAGTCTCGTTAAATTTGCGATCTCTCGTCATTTCATTCACTTTTCACCGAAATTGAACGTAAAAAGGGTGAGATGGAAGTTTAAGGATAAAAATAAGACGAGAAAAAAAAAGAAAGAAACTAGGAAAGATAAAAAAAGTAAGAAAGGTAGGAAGGAAGAAAGAAAGAAAGGAAAAAAAGGAAAATAAGGAAGAAAGATTAAGCATTTATCCGCGAAACGTTACTACCATAAAAATCAGAAAGCTTCGTAAATTATAAACGAGGAAGTATCCTCTTTCCCCAAGTTGTTTCTATTCTTTTCTCCAACAATTTTATGCGAGTAATCGATCGGTGGTGGTGGTGGTGGTGTCTCGTGTTCTTCCAAAGATTCTCTTTAAATTTTTTTGTTCTTTTTTTTACGATCTACCGAAAAAGGTGTAACGAGTTGAGTCAAATCAACGGGGTGGGTGGGGGAGAAGGGGGATTTTGTTCCCTCGTGGAGTAAAACGTTTCCATGGGAACGTAGCGTTTGCTACGATCTCGAAGGAAAATTAAAAGTCGAGAGTTCATTTCGTTCTGTACGTAGTCATGCGTTCATGTGAGAAAAAGAGAAAGAGTAAGAGAGTCTTTATATATATATAAATATATATGTATGTGTATGTGTGTGATATTGTGCGTATGTGTTGAAAGAGAGAAAGAGAAAGAAAGAATTTGAAAAATCAGGACAAAGGCCATACGCTTGGTCGACGTTTTAGCCGGCAGTGGACTTTTGAAATTCGACCGCATCTACGTATAATAATCCTTGTAATACAGGGTGGCGTCAAATGTCACGGGCCAAAGGCCCTTAAACAATGGAACTATGAACGAAGCCGACAAAGCACTCGCGACACAACGACACGCTCATGTTAATTTTAATTGCATTCATATAGAACAGCCGGTAGTTCTCTATGTCGTACTTTCTGTTCTTTCCTCTCTCTCTCTCACACACACACACACACACTAGATTTTTTGTTCTCTCTCTCTCTCTCTTTCTTTGGCCTCTCTCCGTGTCTTCCAATTAGTAGAAAATGCAGTTGCACAACGAGTTTTTTCCAAAGGTATTCAACTTTCTGATATTAACATGGGAAAGGGTGGTTACTATATTTTCTACATCGTCTAAAGTTTCGTTGAAAGACTCGGTTGGAGAAAGAGAGAGAAATAGAAAATAAGTAGGAAGAAAACACATCGAATGAATGGATATTTTGTAAAGGGAAAAAACAACAATGTATTATTGCAGTATGTAAATCGTATACTTTGTGTATATTTTTCTCTATTGGATTTTGTAATTATTGAAGTTATACTTCTTTTGGCGCGTTTGGGAAAATGTGATGGGAGTGTGTGTGTGATTTTTTTCCGAACGACACCATGAAGTTTGTCGGTATTTACGACGCGCGGCAAAGCGATTTCAAGTATACGGCATGAAGTTGTCTTCTTTTCTTCTTCCCCTTCTTCCCCTTCTTCCCCTAGTTCCCACTAGTGCTACCACAGCGCCATGGCCGTTGACGCATAAATTAATTCGATATATCTCCCTAATATTTAGTATGACTGATATCTATATTTTGATATTTTCTTTTTATTTTTTTTTTTTTCTTATATATAATTATTATTATTTTTCTTTTTAAGTTATTTTTTTTCTTCGAAGTTATTTTTGAGGTTATTGAGGTTATGTTCGTTTTGGTACACCAAAGAAGTATAACTTCTTACGTGTGCGTATATAAGTACACACACCAGTTTTTAGTATTTTTAATTTTGAAATATATGTTTGGATTTTCATCTATGCAACAGAGATATTCGATTAAACTCAAGCGCTACTTTGGTTAAATTTGAAAACGTGAACAGTACTATTAACGATAAGAGTACAGTTATCGAAGTTAGTGAAAGTTCTAAAGTCGATTTTGATCGTGAATGCATGCATGCAATGCATGTATGAATGCATGCATGCATGCATAGCAAATATCTACGCGTCGGATTTGAAATAGTCGTTTCGTTTCGGAAGATGAAACATGCTCGTGGAAAAATGTTAAGATACATTCGAAACTACCCCTTTTAAACTTCCGTTCCCTCTTCTACGTTTTAAGAATCCGAAACGATGTCTTTTTTTTTTTATTTTTTACCAGCTAGTATGTAAAGTATGCGAACGTTATGAGAACGTTGTAAGAAAAATATCCTTTTCCTCTTTTCTTTTTACTTTATAATATTATTATATTATAATATATTTATATTTATTAAATATTATATTAATAATTAATTTAATTTAATATTTTTATTAAATATTACATTTATAATATTTATTTTTATATATTTATTTATTTATAATAAAGCAAAAATGCAATGCGCGCGCGGAATTGACAGGAGTCCGTAAAAAATCTATTTTTTACAAAAATGACGTATTAATGTTTGTTTTAACACATGCCGATAAATTCGATCGCGTCAATCACGCAAGAACACAGAACAATATTAAAAAATATATCGCCTAAAATTTCAATGAAAATGACGTGAATCGCGTTACGTGTTAAACGGTTAAGAATATACGGGAGAATTTTGTTCGCCTAATTTTTATTTTACCTTTCCTTTGTTTTCATTCTTTTGTTTTGTTTTGTTTTGTTTTGTTCGTTATAATTTTATACAGAATTTTCTTGATTTAAAATATTGATTGTAAATATTTGTTTTATTATTTTATTATAATTCAAGAGTAAAGAACAATACGCGTCGTGGTGTTAAAATATTTTTTGCACAAGTTTTTAAGAAAAAAGATATAAAAAGGAAAATAGGTCAATCTAAGTTTCTAGACAAGTCTTTAAATAGAAACAATCGTATAAAAATCATTGCTAGTATTAATATCCACACTCGTACCCGTATATATGTGATCCTTTGTATAGGGTTAAGTAAAATAAATGCAGTTTAGTGACTTCGAGTTAAGTGGAACATAACTCTTTCAATTTATCTCACATCAATGAATGAAAGTGTATCGCTAAAAAGAATCAAGACCAACGAATTACTGAAATACTTTGGGTCAAAGTTTAATCAGAAAAATATGCTGCGAATTATTCGATTAATGGAGATTCGGAATTTGATTCCAAAAAATTTATGTAAATTAAAATTAAATAGTTCATTCTCGTATGAAAATATAATAGAATGCGAAAAGTATCCGAATAAATTTACTTCTAATAAATGTAAATGTTGATAAAACTTATAATTGAATTACCAGAAAATCCTGCGAGCACAAATTTTCAAATAGTCTTTTAATAATAATTTATTCATACATTTATAATTTAAAAATATTTAAAGGAACTGGATTTAAATTCAAAAATATGATTAATTATCTTTTATTTCTAAAAAATGATTATTTCTAATTGAAATAAAATTTAACCGACTGTTTCCATCAATTTGTATCTTTTCTAATTATTTATTTATTATTGCAAAACTAATGCTACCATACGAGAATTGAATGTTCGATTCCTACAAGACATTTATTTGTTAAACATTAAAATCAAAAGAATAAGAATAAATGTATATTTCATGTAAACAAAATTAATATCGAGTATGTAAATATAAAAGGAATATTTTGAAAATTTTAAAAAATACTCATCGAATGGACAAGAATATAACATAAAAGCATATATAAATAATCATAATAATTTCTTTTTTTAATTATCTAATTAACGATATTCACTGAAATATAACTCAGTAATTGAATTCCTGGAAATCTAAAAAAAGGTGTTTTCACACAAAACTCGTAAAACTTTTTATTTAATAACAAAAAATTATATCAGGCTTATATCTCTGTCACCTTTATAAAAACCAAATATAATTTGTCAAAAAGTATCTAAATACGACAGGGAGGAGGGGGGGAGGGATTCCCTTTTTAACGAGTATCTCGAATAATATCAACGAGATAAGAACTAACAAAAATTACATAAATAACGAAAGAAATAAATAAAGAAATAAGAAATAAAAAATAGGGGAAGGGTTTGTAGAAAAAAGGTAGGAAGGAAGGGAAATTCACGAAGGACAAGGTACGCTTTGGCGATTTACGGTGTTACGACAGTGGCGTCTGCGGTTGTAGAACATAGGCGCCTAGCCGTCTGCATCGTTCCTTTGTAAATAAAAACGCCTCACAAAGCGAGAACGAGAAAGAAAGAAAGAAAGAATGAAAGAAAGAGAAAGAGAGAAAGAAAGAACCAGCCGTAGTGTATATGTACGTACTTCTGTATGTATGTATATATGTATGTATGTATGTATGTATGTATGTATATGTATGTATACATGTGTTGGTATAGAACTCGAATGAGAAAAAGAATTGTGCGCGCGAACATTGGCAACTTTACGACTCGTCAACCCTTTTGGAAAACTAAACTGACCCCCAGCCTTTGTGTCGGTGATGCAAAATGCGTCCGATCTCTGACTACAATGAGAAAATGTGTGTGAGAGAGAGAGAGAGAGAGAGAACAATATGATATTTGCACAAAATCTGTTTTAAATAGTTTTTTCACTACCATTTTTTGTCTTCAAGAGAAAGAAAGATGGAAAATATAAAATAGAATAGGCCCTTTAACATCGTAAATATTAGAAAATGTATCGCTTATTATCCTAGTCAAATGAAATATTTATTCTTTGGATTATACAGTACGTGCTAGAAAAACACTTGAGTGTTGAATTATTAAAATATTTATTAAAATATAATAATATAATAAAAGTAAAGATCTAATTACATATGTCTATGATTGGAAATTAATTTAACGAACATTTTAAGATATTTATTCTTTGGATTATACAGTACGTGCTAGAAAAACACTTGAGTGTGTTGAATTGTTATAAAATATTTATTAAAATATAATAATATAATAAAAGTAACGATCTAATTACATATGTCTATGATTGGAAATTAATTTAACGAACATTTTAAGATATTATTCTTTGGATTATACAGTACGTGCTAGAAAAACACTTGAGTGTGTTGAATTGTTATAAAATATTTATTAAAATATAATAATATAATAAAAGTAAAGATCTAATTACAAATGTCTATGATTGGAAATGAATTTTACGAACATTTTAAGATAAGAAATCAAACATCACTCGAATATTTATATCCTAATATTCGTTTCTCGTATTCGCAAGAAAATTGTTCTCAATTTTTAATGAATAAATATTCAACTTATCGAATTTTGTTTAACCTAATTATATTTATATCTAATATCATTTTTGAATTATCCAGAATGTTCGTGCCGATTTAAAGAAAAATACTGGTAGGTATATTAACCCTTTGATTACGACATGCTTTGACGCAACTATCATTTCATATAAATTCGCTCGTATATACGTATCGTTGCTTTGATACGACCCTTATATAGGTCAGTTATTCGTAAAAGATTTTTATATCTAGGTAATTAATAACGAAAAGGTTAAATATATTCATCGAAAATACATTTAAATGGATATCTGAAAGAAAGAAGCAACCTTAAACTAACATTACAAACTTATAAACTTAGTTGTGTTTCAGACACCCATTCGTTTATTAATCTGCACGAAATTTTGTGTCCAGACTATTTAATATATAATATATTCAATATAAAAATGAACTGTTGATAATAGAAGAATAAAAAAAACAATTGCAAGAGTAACATAACGTTATGGTAGGATTGACAAAAAAATGTATTCGTTAATATAATAACATTGTAGTTATATTTGACAAAATAATAATAGTTATTTTATTAAAGGTTCCTTCTACCGTAAACGGTTCGGATATAACCACAGCTTTTGAAAGTTTTCAGTAACTCGTTTAAAATAAAATCACTAGAGCGTAATAAAATGCAAACGAAACGATAACTCTAATAATGTTGTTACCCAGGCTCGTTCGTTCGTGCATAATGAAAAAATCCATTCGGCTAATCAACGCCGAGCTGTATACGACGACGAGGACGACTACTACGACGACGAGGTAACGAACGAGGTATAACACATAAACACATTTTCATACAAACAACGATCCATACATACATTGTAACCAACCGCGCGCGTCGTGTGTTCCCCGTGCAAAATAACGCGCGCCAGGTGAAACTTTGGTTTCCCTAATTTTGGTAAACAATCGTTCAGGCTTGCTTTTGCTAGCATAACCCAGTTTCCCAGCAATCGTAACGATATGTATAGAATAACAGTTGTTCCTAGGGGAAAACACGCAAACTAGAATTACATTTATGTGTATTCTAAAACCGAGCTAGACGATGCCTAGGCTAGGATCGACTCGTTGCGAAAAGGGTTGACCTACGAGTCAAAAGACAATGAGACAAAAATCAACAGAAAGATAAACAAAGATGGATAGGTGGAGTGAGAACAATGAAGAACAAGCTCGAACATCGTCCTCATCGTCGTCGTCTTGCTCGTTGCATAAACGATCGGCCAGAAGGTTGTTCAAAAAATCTCTTTATCATCATCCTTTTACGCTGAAACGCATCTCGGCAGCAAAGAGAGCAAGAAGAGAGCTTTTCTACATTCGCGAATGGAGTTTCACTTCATCTACGTGAACGAGCAAAGCGTTTCTTTCCTCCGGCTGTTTTTTTTTTCTTTTTTCTTTCTTTTTTTAACATCTTCTATCTTTCCATCTTTCCCCAGGCCTTTCTTTCTTTCTTTTTCTTTCTTTTTCTATCTTTCTGTAAATGTCCCAGCTTGGAGCATCGCGATAACGACCGAAATTATCCGGGGCCGTGCGAGCAAAGCTTTTCAAATGTCGTACCCCCGTTTGTGTTTAAGATTCACCGACAGGATAAACTGTCCATTCGTTTTACGAAAAACGCTTTTCGTAAAATACATATACCGAGAGGCTAAGGGTAAGTTTGAAGTAGTGGTACGACGAATAGGATTTTCACTAAGAATTGTGCGTCCACGCGTTTCGAGTTCTTTGACCATGATTTGACGTTTGCCGAAAATCGTACGAAATTCAGAGTAGTAGGCACCAGAGTATTCTTTTATCGTCCCTATCTTTGTTTTCGATATCTCGGGAATAGAATCTTGCTGCTATTTGCTTCTCGTCGAAGAAAAGAAAGAAAGAACTCTGGACGAATCAGAGACAGAGAGACAGAGAGAGAGAGAGAAAATAAAATATCCTAAGATCGTGGCAAGCTTCCTGATTTTTATCACCAATCGCAATTTACGAGGGAGAAGAAAAAAAAAGGGAGAAAATGAGAAAGGGAAAGAGGTAATTTCTATAGACGCAACGTCGAGTCCCTCCCTGCGTTCGCATACACGTGTAAATCCATGAAAAAGATCCCTTCGGCTATCTCTTTGTCTCTGTTTCTCTCTGTCTCTCTCTCACACACAGACACGCACACACATATATACACTAAAACACTATTTCGGAGAAACGAAAGAACTCCATTCGAAAAAATTTTCTTTCATTGCGCCATTGGGACACTTTCGTTTCATCCCACATTGAGATTAACGCGAATCAACGAAAAAGCTCGTAACAATCAAGCTTTTCCACTTTATTGTAACCATTGAAGGTTATTCGAAAGTTTCTTTTTAATTGTCTGATTAACGATACAATTAAACAAAAACCAGTTGAAATTGATTGGTTTAAATAAAACAGGTATTCGTTTATTTTTTTTTTTTTATAACCTGCCACGAACAAACAAATTTGAATAAAAATATAAAACGTCTCAATTATTTTGATTAGTTTAATATTAAATTAGATGTGAAATAATATTTTATATTATTTTTGTAATTATGTAAAATATGTTGATTGGTCTGTTAATTAATTATATTATTTTTTTCTAAACTTACAATATATATTTTCAACTCGTGTTATTAATTACTTTTTTTTTTTAAATATTTCTTACCATATCCTCGAGAAAAAATAAACTCGTACAAATTTAATTAACAACATACAAAAATCGATTAATTTTTTTTTTTCATATTTTAACGTAAGTTTAATACGCGAAAATACGTAATTGCTCTTTTCATTAAACCATAAAAGATATTTCGCTAATTGAAACATTTCTATTATATTATATTATATATTTTTTCAACTTATTTTTCATCTCCTGATTAAACGACCCGCAGCCAATAATATATTAATCGAACAAAAATAGGGAAAGATTTTCTTTCAAAATCAGTTATATTAAAATATACAATCAAGAATATTTATCATAGATATGAAAATAAGTACCCAAGTGAAAAAAACATTGTTTTCATAAGGGAGAAACGTGGTTTTCTAGAATAAAAAAAAACAAACAAAAATAGGAGAAACGATGAATAAATAGGAAGGGGGCAGATAGGTGGGGGAAGGAGGGGGAAAAATAAAGAAAAGGAAGAAAAATTCGAAGTGGTGTCTGAAAGACGACTGAAACACACTTTCCTAACCGATGAAATTTGCCGCGTAGCAAAGCGAAGTTTGGGGTCGCGAAAGTTGTTTCTCCAAACGAGTGGGTATAGCTGTGCCCGAACGTAAAGGTTAGAGAAAGGTACGAGAAGAGGATTGGGCAGAGGGGGCTTGAGAAAGGAGGAAAAGGAGAAGGAGTAAGCGAGTTAGAAGGGTAAACGGAGGAGTGGGTGGATGAAGGGGGTAAACGGGGGGCAGGGGGAGGAAGAGGAGGAAGAGGGGGGGGCATTGATCTACGCGGAGTGAGGAAACCGGCAAAGGCAATAGCGTAATGGTCCGATGATTTAAGGACGCAATTAGGCAAAGTGGAGGGCCTCGCAGGAGTTAAGTGTTACCGGCAAGTATCCGCTGGTGTTTTCCCGAGGACACTAATTATTCTCTTTCAACCTGCTTTTCCCCGGTAACGTTCCCGTTCCCGTTCCTTCGTAGTCGTAGTCGTAGTCGTAGTCGTAGTCGTAGTCATAGTCGTAGCTGCTGCAGGTTTCTCGACTTTTGTAACGAGCTTTTTATTTTTTTTTTATCATGTTTTTTTTTTTAACCCTTGTGACTCATTCTACCTTTCAGTGGTATGTATATATGTATTCGTATGTATAACGCACGAAAAGTCCTCATAGCAAAAGTACCGTCGAACCTGCGTACTCTTTATCTCGTTTTCTTTCTCTCTCTCTCTCTCTCTCTCTCTGTCTGTCTGTTTTTCTCTCTCTTAGTTTTCCCTTCTCGTACGAGCGCAAAAAAAGAGATGATGTGCTTTTTCCTCACGACCTCGACCTCCCCCAACCGTACTTACCACTACTAAAATTCCGTTTGACGTGCCCTCAAAAGGACCGCGCCTATAACTTTCAAAAGAACGATTAAACGGCGCTTTTAAATTTAATTGCGTCAAAATAGAACGAAAACGATCGGTGAATTTACCTTTTTTCCTTTTTTCTTCTTCTTCTTTTTCCTTTTCTTTTTCTTTTTCTTTTCTTTTCTATTCTTCACTTTTCTTTTTTCATACCCCTCTTCTTATTACCGTTTAATCCATTCCACGGATTGAATTTGTTCGAATATTATTTCGAGGAAGAGAGAGATAAAATGGTGGAGAGGGTAGGAAAGAGAGGGAGGGTCAATTTTTTTTTGTTAATATTCTATATGATCATATAATTAAATTTTTATCTTTATTCCGTGATAACATTAAAAAATCAATGAAAAATGTAATTTAATAAAATTCAAATAACGGGATAAATAGAAAACCTCGCGGATAATGAAACGTATTTTGCAAAGTAAAAATATAAAATTAATTTAAAGAAAATATATATATAAATATCTAACCGATTGAGTTATCATAAATTAAAGAGAGAAAGAGATAGGAAAGAATAAAATAACAATGTAGTATCGCATGAGACATTATAACGCAAATATAAATTTATTAACTCAAGTGTGCACGAGCTAATATAAAAATGTTTATTTTTAAGAATTCTAAAGTAATGGGGGGTGTAAAAAATTATTTGACAAATCGAAACACAAAAAGATTCTAAATAAAATTTGAAATATCTGCCAGAATGTACAATGATTTTAAGTTTAGGTATCAAAAAATACGAGTAACATTATTTCTATACGAAAAAAGAAATTACTTTTCGAACAACCCAATAATATTTTATTATTAATATTTATCTTTTTAAATATAATTAGAAAGAAAAATATTAAATTATTATAAAAAATAAATTCGCAAATTTAAACAGTATAAAAACATGCATAAAATCTACACACTAGAATTGAATTACCAACAACAAATCTATAAAAATAAAATGAAAAAGTAATTACACTCACATTGGGCGAATTAATTCAACAAATGAAAATGAACTACAGTATTGCGTGAGATGATACAATCAAAGATCTGATTAAACGAATCTGTCATGTTACATTAAGAACCCTAGATATTTTCTGTCTTAATCAGGAGTCCCTAACATTTGTTCTCATAAAGAGAAATTCGTGAAACGATTCTCTATCATTTATTTTCCACGAGACACGGATAACATAAAGAAGAAGAAGAAGAAGAAAAAGAAAATGAGAAAAGAAAAACCTAAAACGGGGGGAAAAAGAAAATAATTCAAAAATTTGGAAATTTGTTGATTTATCAAAGTCATGCATATATGTCATATAGCGTAGACTTAAAATCACAGGAATAGAATAGATCGACCTATGAGAAAAATTGAAATACGATGTCCTGCAAGAAGCAAGCTTCGGAGGAATGGTACCTACGTGTCGAATGGAAAAAGATAGAGATTGCGAAAGGGTACAAAACGAGGAAACAGGAGTAGAAGGATGAGAAGGATAAGAAGTATGAGTAGTATGAAGAGGTGGTAGGGGGAGGGGAGGGGGGGACGAGAGGTGGGGTAGATGGTGAAACGGGAGGTGGTGGAAGTAAAGGTCGGAGTTGGAGGATAGAATATAGGATTCGTGTTGGTTTTTTTTCTTTCTTTTTCTACGTGTAGGTATGTAGTAGTAGTAGTAGTAGTAGTAGTAGTAGTAGTAGTAGTAGTAGTAGTAGTAGTAGTACCGGCAAACACGTTCTTCGTTGTACGCCGAGAGTACCGACGACCATTGCACGATTAATCACTGCCACTAGCGAGCCTAGCCCTGCGTGGAAAGGGAAAATCGCGTAGGAAGGGAGAAACTTCTCTTCGTTGGAGATTGTGGGGTTAAGAGAAAGAGGGAAATAGAATGAGAGAGATGGAATGAAGCAGAGAAAAAAAGAGAGAGAGAGAGATGGAGAGAATAATATACGTTACATATAGGTGAAAATAAAAAAAAAACAAGTGTGGGAGGAGCAATACTTTGAACGAGAGATGCTTTATTGCCAATCGAATACGGATTCGTTCGCATTTTCGTACTGGACCATTGCGATAACCAGCATCACCTTGAAGGGAGAGAAATTTTACGATCATCCGACGAAAAGTTTGAAACGACTTTATACAGGAATGAGAAGTATAAACGAAATAATATAATCCACGAATTGACATCGAGGACTTTTCTATGAAGGAAAGACAAAAAGAGACAAATGAGAAAGAGAGAGAGAGAGATGAGTAATTTATATGGGTATTGGCATACTTTGAGATAATAGAAGCAGGCGATGTTATAAATTAGTTCAAATTAAAATGAAATATATTATGCGGTGTAATACATGCTATTTGATATTTAATTCTGTACCTTGATATTCAATTTATTGCATCTGAAGAAAATTATATCGAATTTTTATTTTTGTCAAAGTATTCGGTATTTACCTGAAAGGTGTACGAAAGTCAATGAAAATTAAAGGAGACTATTTCTCGAAGAATAATTAATGTATGATTTTATAATACTAAATTTGTTTCAAAGTCCTATAATTAATTGTTACACCTAATATTAGATGTAATTATATATATATATTATACATATATATGTATATTATACATACATATGTACATACATATGTATATTATATAATATACATATATATATGAATAAAAAAATGTAAGATTATATATAGGAAAAAATGAGGAAAATATATGAATAAAAGAGATATAGATATATTATCAATTTATCTATTTCAGCAACTATATGGTAAATACTTTATTCGTAAAAGATGAAAGTATCTTTATAAGAAAAGATAGATACCTTTAAGAAACTGTTCTTTTATTTATGACATCATCAGATACATAGATCTCAAAGCGTACTAAACAACTATTATGCGTACCCACTTTGTATTCCTTATAACAGAAAAAGAAAGAAAGAAAGAAAGAAAGAATGCAGTATAAAGATAAAGAGAGAGAGAGAGAGAGAGAGAGAGAGAGGGGAATCGCAAAAGGGAATTCAGGTGTGAAGTCTAAGCATCAAAGCATTCTTTTCGATGTTGCCTCTAAACGAGATAGAGTCTTATCTCGATTTTCGATTAGGAGGGTAAGCTTAGCCGTCGGTTTATCGCGCGAAACTGTGAGCTCCGAGCGTTTAAACCGAGCAGTAGTAGGAAAAAGATCGAGCCGGTTAGAGAATCGAAATTACTGGCTTTCGGCCATACTCCTGACTAGCCGAAAATTGCGATTGTAATCTAGAAATAATGGAAAAGTCGACGATTTTACGAGGTCACTAGAGTTCAAAGATCTTCCTTCCATTCATTGACTCTTATATATATAAATTCTCGCTTAGGAACGTCGTTCAAATCTATCTGGTAGAAACCTTCGGCTCTATCATTGATAGAACTCACTCGCATACAACCCTTTCGAAATTTCAGTCATAAAAATGATATCGTCTAACGTTCGCACAAAATTGTACATAACTCTTTAAATCGTATGAAAAAAAAAAATGATATCTTTATATATATATGTATGTATCGAGTTTTTTACAAAAGTTCTCTAGTGTGTTGATTTATTAATATATTTGATATATTTGTAATATTATAAATTTTTTTTTTCCCCAGAATCGATATGATTTTCCAGACAACCCTAAAACTTATACCATTAGGTTGCCAGTACATATTTACAAATCGACACGAACTTTCCAAACACTCCAATACAGTATCTATCAAATACATTTGAACGTTACGTTATGACTAACGTTTTTGCTATTTCGTTATTTTTATAAAGTATATTGTCAAGTTTACTTGATATTTTACTAATACAATCTTAATACAATACTTATTACAAAATTACAATATACATTACTTATTACAATATTTAAAGATTTGGAAAAGCATAGCATCAATTAAGCTTTCTTATCGTTTTATGTATCAAGAACATACATAAAAGAAGAACATAAAACGATAAGAGATACATAGATATATAAAAAGATCAGAAAGCCTAATTGATGCTGTGCTTTTCCAAATCTTTAAATATTTGCAACTCTGCAAATCATAAGATTGTATTAGTAAAGTATCAAGCAAACTGAACCAATATATGTATATGTATGATATGTGTATAAGATGTCACTCTCTCTCTCTCTCTCTCTTTCCCCTTCTTATCCTTTTTTATTACTCTTCTTTATGTTATAAAAAAAAGAGATAAACCTACAACAACAAATATAATGATAGAAGTAATATGAATAAGAAGAAGATAAAAATGTAAATATAATTATATATAAGATTAGGTATATGTAATCATGCTGTATTCTCCCAATGTTTGGAAACTTAAAAACATTGTACTGTGAAACTGTAATTAGTTTCTTTCATTTTTCCTAATTAATATCATATTCTTATTCTTTTCCTTTGTTCCTTTTAACCATTTTATCTGCAGAAACTAATTATTTAATAATGTTTTTTAATAAATTTTATTCATTTGCATTTTTATAGACACTGCACAAACGAAAACTTTTTAATGTAATTTTTATGCAATTTCTTAAATAAAACTACACTATAAAAATGTCATTATTACAATATACAAATAACAGTTATATAATTGTAAATATTGAATGAATACTAATTAATAGAGTAACATGTGAGAGTTGAATTCCTTTTTCTCACATTTATTAATGTATATGTAAATGAAAAAAAAAGTACATTTCTTTACACAATTATACAACCAATATATTGAAACAATGTATTAATAATATACTAACGGAAAATGTGAATTATTGAAATTTACCATTACGATAGAAGAAAGCTGAGATGTTCGCTCTTTCAAATACCATTAAAAAATTACCTGGATTCATTTTAAAATCTTCTGAGTTCTTCTTTTATGTATATACTTGATACATAAAACGATTAGAAAGCTTAAATAATGCTGTGCTTTTCCAAATCTTCAAATACTTGCAAATCTGCAAATCATAAGATTGTATTAGTAAAATATCAAGCAAACTGAACGATTCTATATATGTATATGTATGATACGTGTATAAGATATCACTCTCTCTCTCTTTCCCCTGCTAATAATTTTTATATTATTCTTCTTTATGTTATAAAAGAAAAGAGATAAACTTACCACGAGGAATATGAAGAAGAAAAACTTGTAAATAAAATTGTAAGGTTACGTATATGTAATCATGCTGTATTCTTCCAATGATTGGAAAACTAAAAAAACTAAAAAGTAACACTGCTTTGGTATAATATAAAAAAATCAAATATAAGTATGTAAACAAATAACGAAGAGAATAAAGACAACATATACTAAAAACTATATCACACCGCACAGCAAAACACAATCGTATAGAAAAGAAACCTCGTTGCAGATAATTTTAAAACAATTGATATAAAGCACTGTAACCATCCTTTAAGAATTAAAACAACCAAAATTTGGGAATTTATAATTTCATAGTTGGCACGAGAGATGTCAATTGTTTTGTTTAAATTTATTTTAATTCTTTAAGGATGGCTATAGTGCTTTATGTCAATTGTTTTAAAAATATCTGCAACGAGGTTTCTTTTCTATACGATTGTGTTTTTCAGTGCGATGTGATAAAGTCTTTAGTGCATATTGTTTCTATTCTACTCGTTATTTTTTAAATATTAACAAGATACCTGTACCATAAATAGAAAAATAGAATAAATTTTTTATTTATTTAATAAATAAATTATCATATCAAGCTTGACTAGAGTGGTCATGAAGAAAGGCGAGCTACAGCAAGTACGTGTGACGGGGCAAGCTTGTGTGCGTGAAATACATTTCTATTGGTTATTCGGAATTTCTCATTAGTCACTTAACATGTTAATAATTATCAGCCAATCAGCTAATCAGCCGTAATAATGATCAGCTAATCAGAGCTCTTTGCTGGGTTTCCTTCTTTCTTTTCACGGGGTCGGTGCTGGAGATCGCACGGATGCTACGTCGTCCTGTTAATCTCAGGTAATTAAAAAATATTTTCTAACGTAAATAATTTGCCTATATACTAATCGATTATTTTAACAAATAACTTTAAAATGATATAATCGAAAGATTACGATAAAATCGAGATAAAAAATATTTGCGTAGAAAAAAATTCCATGTACATTGGTATACATTTTTCTACGCAATTATATATATATGTAATTATCTTGTTTAACGGCATAATTTCTATAGATATCGACTTATAATGATCAATTTTTATTGTTTGGGTTAATAAAGTATATACTTCGATAATTTTTATGTTCCTATATCACATTACGCCGAACCGAGCAGCCCACCGCACGAGATAAAATTATTTATATAAGAATTCTATGGGGATAAAGAATTCTAAAGGTGTTGATAATCTAAAGATAAAGCAAAATAAATAGGTAATATTTTCTAAAAGCTTAGGTTACAGGCGATAGAAATAGTTCTAAGATATTCGGTCTCCTCAAAAGAAAGGGTCTCATGCTTGTTCCCCCCTATGTAAACAAATGCAAGTTTGAACGGGTAAAATTCCGATAGCTGTGGAAGATACTCTCTCGCTAAGACGTTACAGGCATTAAAAGAAAGAAATATCGATGACCAATAGGGAATCTGTGATTTAATAAGAAACGCCCTGTAGGATAAAGAGAGTCCTTCCCCTCCCACTATATACGGGGTATAAGAGACTGACACCAGACCGGAATAGGGGCTTATTTAGAAGAGTTATACACAGAAGTATACACAGAGTGATATACGAATAGATGCATAAGTACGAATAATTTATAATAAGCCTGAAGTCAGTAAGTGTTTAAGTCTTAAGTGCGAATATATATATATAAAGGTAGTTTTTTTCTTGTATTTTGTTCTATTTTCTTGTGTTTTGTTAAAATATATGATCCATATTTTGTACTACTTCGTTAAAACTGTTATTCACCCCGACCTTTAATCGAACATTCCTATATACTATTTTCAACTATTTGATATTTTTCTATAATAGATGGAAAAAATGCAAAATCAAGCAGCCACTACTCGCAGCAGATGTCGCTTCGGCAGCATCACCTCTACATTAAAAATTTGTCAAGTGTATATGTTCCAGCTTATTGCATCATCCCTTTTAATTCAGGTAATTGAGAAGATTTTTACATCTTTCTATTATATATCAAACGATAGCTACACACAAGATTTTCATACGTGATTGTTTTCAAAACGGAATATTAAAAAGTTCGAAAGCTTTTTGTGAAAATATAACATCGATATATCTCGACATCCCGCCAAATCTCACCAATGTTACTTAACAATATTTCTTCTAATTTCCAGCTTTTTTCATGATATCGATTATTACTACCATCTCTAATGATGCTCTAATTAATCATTTTTTATAATTATGTATTCAAAGATCGTATTTCGTGTTAAATTTGATTTTTATCACATACACACACATACAGGCATATATGCATAAGTATAAGTATCTCGTACACATACACTCATATATTTGATTTTCTTTATATTGTACTAATCTAATTTTATTGTCTTTTACTTTTTTAGATTTCCTAGCATTGAGAAAGTCCTGCAGAAATACATATACTCAGTCAAACAATTGTGTTTACTCTTTTTTATCTTCATATTCATCGAGGTAAGCGTTCTTTTTTTTTTAACCCATATAGAAATGTATAGAAAGAGTGAGAACGAGAGTGTTAGAGGGAGAGAGAATAAGAAAACAAAACATTCACCTACAGACAATTATGAATGTGTGTGTATATTTGTAGGAATTTCTCGAGGTGAAAACAGAAGAATAACCGTCGAAGCAAAACGTAAACAGCCGAGAACCGAACGTTAGACACTCTCAAGGATAAGCAATATGAGATCATCATTCCCCTTCCGTCCTCCAACGAGTAAAGATCTAACGAACGTGACGTATTAAACTATTTATTGATTTTCTTTCTAATCTCATCATTATTGAATTAATCGTTTAAAAAGTTTATTATAGCATTGGACAGTATACCAATTGATATACACTTGTTATGTTATTCTTTATTGAGTTGACTACTACAGTTATTATCTTCTTTAGACTTTTTTAAAAATTTTTATCAATAATTATTAATAATATTTTATATTTTATATGCAATTTTATACAAGTAATGAGATTTAGGCAACTGATATTGCTTGGGTTTGTATATTGCAATACAAAGCAAGCACTTTCAAACAAATAGTTGCATACTTTGATAAATTCCATAAATATTGCTTTACTTTTACTTTTAATGATTTCAATTCTTTATGATAATATGTCTTTTAATGTGTGCCATGCCTTCAGGAATGATTCACAGGGAATATTGTATTATAATCTTTAGTATGTTTCAGCTTTACAGATTTTTTATTTTATTTTATTTTATTCATCGTCATCCTAAGGGTAGGATACCCATCCTGCAGTCATCAATGAAGACTAAAAGTAAGTATATTTTTTTATTAAACGTTTCTATGATAACTTTAATGGATTTTTATTATATCGATGATATTAATTGTTCTTTTTCTTTTTCTGTTTCAGAACATCATTGCAATCGAGCGCGTAGGCAATGAAGTACTCGTGTGTTGCATCGTTAAAATGAAATATTAAAAAATCGGAAATTAGAATCAGTGTTGTTCGCCGTGTGTAAAAGTTTCGTTTGCTCGGTTAAGAAACTCCGTAAGTTTCTTTTATTCGGTTTAAACGTGTGCTCATCGTCATCCTAAGGGTAGGATACCCATCGTGCATTCATCACTGAAGAATAAATGTAAGTCAATTTTTATATTAAACATTTTCTCAATAATTATAATAATTTTTTCTTACAACAATGATATTCATAATTTTGTTTTTATTTCTGTTTCAGATCATCATGGGAATATTACAGTGTTGGAAGTATTTGTGAGGTGTTGCAAGTGTTCGTGCATTGCAATCGTGCGCGAAGCAATATTCGGGAGTGTGTTGTATCGCTTAAATATATAATTAAAATTACGGATTAGAAGCACGTTCGTTCGTTTATTTCAATTCCGTCGCGTTCGCGAACTATTTTTGAAATTTATATGTCACATTAACTGCGACCAAGGCAGTAATTGCATTAGAGTTTGTTCGAGTAAAGTTATATTTTTATCTTTAAACAGTCGCACAGACTGTTCGCGTATTAGAATCAGTGCATCAATGAAGATTTTTTTACTTGCATTGACTGTGTGCAAAGCAGTCTTTGGAAGCAGTTGTAGAATCAGTGATCGGGCGCATAATAAATTAAAATCAAACGCGAATTAGAATCAGTGTTGTTCGCCGTAGAATAAAATTTCGGTTTCGCGATAAGAAACTCATCTATAGTTTCTTATTTTCGTTAATAACGCGTTATTAGATTCACGCGAGATGCATCACCATGGTGCCACTGAGCTTCATCCCATTGGAATGCATTGTAAGTATTCGTTTTAATTTACATTTTATTCGATTTCTTTTTATACGATTTTGGATTGTATTGCAGATAACTTATCGTTATGTTCTATTTTATTTTACAGATATGACGACGGACTTTCTACCTTATCAAAGATGTAGGATGAATTCTTCGATGGATCATCGATGGATCTTCGATTAATCTTCGATGGATCTTCGATGGATCTTCGGTGGATCTTCGGTGGATCTTCCATGCATCTTCTTGAACACCAAATCGGGGCATTCTTCGATCGTCAGACTACGATACTTGCTGCGAAGTAGGAGTGTTTTGGAGCCATCGTAGAACTTCTTACGCAGTGAGTCAAAAAGTTTAAAGTCCCTCCGGTGCTCAATCATGTCGAGGATGAAAGGTCCTAATCGGCACGAGTTACTGGTTGTAATTATTCCAATAAATTAATGACGAGCACATGAGTAATTCCTTTTTAGGAGTTACTCATGAAAATTGTATATTTTATTGTATATTGTTTTGTATATTTTATATTAGTTCAGGATAGGTTTTCTTGTCTCACCGGTTAAATTCATTTAATTAATAATGCAATTAATTAATGTACTTTCTTTTTAATTACGTGTTTTGTTCGTGGTTAGTAGTGGTGAAATCGAGCATTTATTTACTCGATTTCATCCAGAAAAGCATGTAATAAATGTCTTACATGCATTGCTTCGTACTTAGTTTATCTAATCGCGATTAATTTCAATATATCGATACTTTAAATTATAAATACATGAGCAAAAGACAAACTCATTCGCGACGGATAGATTCTAGCAATTAAGTGGTGGCTCAAAGCCCAGTTCTTTTATTAGAACAGACAACTTAATGAAAGGAGTCGTCCGAGGTTTTGAAATATATTAAAAGATATTAAAAGATATGAAAAGTTATTATTTATGAAATAAATTGTAGAGTCCTAAGCCGCTTAGATGAATTTTTATAAAAATGTATATTTATGTGTTATGTATTTATGTGTATTTAATCATATTTTTTAGATCAGGATTTTCAGCTTCTAATGTACTAATCTCCCGTTTCTCCCCCCTATACTTTCTGAGTTCTCATCTATGCGTGTGCCCAGGTGCTACTCGTATAGGTGAGAAACGATTAGTATGGGTTTAGTTTTAAGTTTTTCCCCTATTGGCGGCTGTCATTGTGCTAGTGATTGAACGGTGTACATTGCACTTGTGTGTACGTTTAGGTGTGTGCATTGTACATCGTTTCGCGACACGTAATACCGCGCTTATTATTTTTTAAAGTAATTGAATAAAAATAACTTGTAGAGTCACGCGTACGATACGAATTTTTTTTTTCTTTAACAATCGTTTTGCATAGTAGAGTTTACCGCATTTATTTGTGGAAACTATAATATACTCGTATATAATTAGTATGCATATACTAGTTTATACTTGTATTTTTGCATTAGTCATTTATGCAATAATCACTAGCCTCGGCAGACGATTACAGCAATTGGTACGTACTCCTATAAGTTTAAAAACACGCGTTTGAACTATGGTGTCGGAGGTGCCCCGGGGCATACTCTCTAGTTTAGGCTTTTGCACCCTGGTGGTATGTGAGAGAATCGTGGAGTGAGTGGGTGGGTATGTACGTATGTTTGATCTTTTTACATATTGCTAATATACAGGCAGGTAGCATACTTAGGTGTGAATGTTTATTTAATTTGTAAGTAGGTAGAGACCGGAGAAGTCGGGCGATTGTAATTTCCACTCAGGAGTGGACAATTTCTTCTTCGGATATTATACAAAATTTCAGCAACCTTTAAAATCATTTATCTAATTTAAATATTTCTTTTATTCTTTCCATATATTGCTGATACTCTGTATCGCGAGATATAAATCAGTATCGAACGATTCAAAAGTCTTTGCGTTTTCTTAAAAATTAATTTTTTTTTGAAAAAGTGAAGATAGCTGAATACGTTGGATACTTACTTAATATTAAGTATATTAACGCTTTGCTTTTTAATAATTCCTGTTGAATACTTCATTTGTTATATATGTATAGTAAATACAAAGTAGAGTAAAGATAACAGATAAAAGTGGTGGAGTAAAAAAGTAAGACCATGTGATGTATGACAAAGTTTCTTCTTTTGTTTGATATTATTTAATTTTTTAAATGCAAAGTGTTAATAATAGGTTCATCGATTAGATCAAATATCTGTTGAGGCATTCGAGTAAATGTAACTGTACGATTTGTATTGTAAAATGTGCCTGAAAAAAACCTCACAGCATAGTTTAGGGCATGAAGAAAGAAGAGGCTAAATGCCGAAGAGGCTAATGCCGAAGAGGCCTCCACTTAAATGTGGCTGAAGAGGGCAACTACATAGACTATTGAGTTATTTTCAATGGTTCAACAGCAAGTTCGAACTTTTCGAGAATAGCTCTCTAGTCATATATATATTTTATTGTATTACTTTCTTGCTCGTCATTAATTTGTTGGCAATTGGAGATGATGGACCATTCCATCTCCTTGGGAAACCAACTTTGTGTCTGTTCGTCCAAAAGATGCATATGTGTTTAATTAGAGTCAAAATTATTAAAATTTTGTATTATTCGATTCTAAAGTTTAAATAACGTTCGGTAAATAATACAGTAATTTCTCTTTTCTCGTTTCGTTTTTAAAATTTTTACTGTGATCGTATTTATTAAATTTGCTATTTTTCTTTTCTATATAATGTAGTTTAAAAGACTTTAATAATAATTAATGATATTATTTTTGTTATTAACTTAATATTTTTAAACTTTTCCTATTTTTATTATTACAATTCATAATTTAAAATCACGCGTTTTAATTTAATTTCATTGCAACGATTAATAGATATATGATAAAAATAAATAGAGAATTAATTGAGAAGTGCATCTGCGAATCGGACGATTTATGTCAGGCTATTGTATCACTTGACTGTATTACTAATATAGTTTTCTTTTGTTACAGGTGATCATCGTTGGATGTATCATTTACTCGTTTTTATTTTCATCTACTTGAGCTCCTATAATGACTACTTTTTAAATGCATTTCTGAAGGCACACGTTAAAACTAAATATGACATATTCATTGATATTTGAAAATCTATAACATATAACTCTAAATATTTGTGAAAATGCACCTTCCATTTTAATTATATTACCTATAATACAGAAACAAAATAATAACACGACGAAGTATTAAAATTACATTGCATTAATATTAATTATCATTAAAAAAATGATGCATGAACACATTATTCAAATATTTTGGATAGTCCCCCATAGAAAAAAAAAATCGAGCTAACCGATGTTTCACACGTATCGTTTGTTTTCTTTTCTTTTTATCCCTATCATGATATATACATATATATATAAGAATGCAATTTTCGAAAAGGTACTAGACGCGAACAGTAAAAATGAGAAGAATAAAAACGTAATATGTAGTGCGAATTCGAACGTAAGGTTGACGTGCGTCGTCGAGTAGAGTAATATTTTCGACGCGACTATTCCCAGAAAACACAGGGAGAGACAGAAAAAGAAAGATCCAGACTTTTAGCTATCACTTTCTTTATTTCTTTCTCTCTTTCTTCTTGTCTTCCAACTCCATCGGCCATATCCTCCCACGTTGAATCACGTGTCCTCCAGCGGGCATATAAGTTACCTTCCTAACTCTCCTCTCCTCTGCAGGCTGGTATACGAGCTAACGCATATATTTGTTCCCTAGACCGAACGAGAAAATAAAATGCTACTTCTCGTCTATGTATCTACGTAAGTATTACATACATACATAATTCCTACATCTATATATTGAGTAGGGGAAAAAGTTTTTTCGTATTTTAACATACACCTCTTATAACTCTTTATTTTATTTCCTATTTTTTTTTTGTTTTATTAAATCTTCTCCAAACAATTTTAAAACCCATTTTGTGCTCGATGTTTTATTCCTTATCGATATATTCTGTACTGTTAACACAATGCCGATTTTACTCATTTTTTCCCCACGATTTCATCGACGAAATGTTTCTTCGACATGTAAAATTTTCAGATCGAAATAAACACTTGAACAAATTTTGTCATGCGTAACGTTACCGCATCGTGTGCATTAACATCGCCAATTTTTTTTTAATAAATTTTATTCCTTATTTTCACTCACATTTCGGGACATCACAATATCACAACTTGTTTTTTTTTTCTTAATTAATCCACGACTTGTCATAGTTTAAATGCAAACGCGCAAGTATTGACAGATTCTGACGGTTAAAAATACGAAGAAACTTTTTCCCCGACCCAATATATATATAAAAATTAATACATATGTATCTGTATGTGTTGTATCTAAAATATGTATGTGTGTATCTAAATATGTGTATATAGGAATGTGGTAAAAGAATGATATACGTACGCATATATTTACATTCTACCTACATTGTATACTATACCTATATAGAGACAGAAAGAAAGAAGAAATAAGTTCGTGCGATAATTCAGCCAGTCCGAGCAGCTCCTGCCTGCTTCCTGTCTCTCTTCGTGAAAGTATTGCTCTGAAAGTCGAGACCAAACCCCGAAGCAACGTGTACCAATCTATCTTCCATGATTCCTTTCGAAAGAGATAACTCGTCGTTTAACACAATGCCGATTTTACTCATTTTTTCCCCACGATTTCATCGACGAAATGTTTCTTCGACATCTAAAATTTTCAGATCGAAATAAACACTTGAAACAAATTTTGTCATGCGTAACGTTACCGCATCGTGTGCATTAACATCGCCAATTTTTTTTTTAATAAATTTTATTCCTTATTTCACTCACATTTCGGGACATCACAATATCACAACTTGTTTTTTTCTTTCTTAATTAATCCACGATTTATCATAGTTTAAATGCAAACGCGCAAGTATTGACAGATTCTGACGGTAAAAATACGAAGAAACTTTTTCCCTGACCCAATATATATATAAAATTAAATAATTATGTATGTGTGTATGTGTGTATAAATATATGTGTATATATAGGAATGTGGTAAAAGAATGATATACGTACGCTATATTTACATGTATGTACCTACATTGTATACTAACCTATTAGAGACAGAAAGAAAGAAGAAATAAGTTCGTGCGATAATTCAGCCAGTCCGACAGTTCCTGCCTGCTTCCTGTCTCTCTTCGTGAAAGTATTGCTCTGAAAGTCGAGACCAAACCCCGAAGCAACGTGTACCAATCTCTATCTTCCATGATTCCTTTCGAAAGAGATAACTCGTCGTTTCTTTCTACACGTTATAATTTGTACTGCATCTTATTAACGTTAAACGTATTTTAAGAAAATTCAAATTTAACCGGTTTTTAATTTTCTATTAATATTCTTTATTCAATCGATGTGATCGTCATTTTTCCTTTATTTTATTTTATGGCAATTGGAATAATTAATAATGTTTTATTTATTAATTAAATTATATATATATATCTTTGATTATTTACGTTAGAATTGTGCATAAATTGTTGAATAGGTTTGTTGTATTATATTAAATTTGATTTCGTAAGTCACAAACACAGGTCTCGATACAAAATTGATAGAGATTTAGTAAAAAACAATTTATTTTATTACATGGCAATTGGAATAATTAATAATTTATTAATTAAATTATATATACAGCTTTGATTATTTACGTTAGAATTGTGCATAAATTGTTGAATAGGTTTGATGTATTATATTAAATTTTATTTCGTAAGTTACAAACACAGGTCTCGATACAAAATTGATAGAGATTCAGTAAAAAACAATTTATTTTATTACATGGCAATTGGAATATTTAATAATGTTTTAGTTATTAATTAAATTATATATATATAGCTTTGATTATTTACGTTAGAATTGTGCATAAATTGTTGAATAGGTTTGATGTATTATATTAAATTTGATTTCGTAAGTTACAAGACAGGTCTCGATACAAAATTGATAGAGATTCAGTAAAAACAAAAAGCAAAGAAAATTAGTAATGCTATAGAACTTATCTTAAAGAAAATAAATAGAATAGTATTGGTCTAAAAAAAAAATACCTAGATCAAATCCTGCATCAAAATACCCAACCAATCTTAATCTTCCATGACTCGTTTCGATATCTTATTGATGACTTAAGTAAATAAGTAAGCGAGTATGCCTTTTCATAAATTACGAACGTCAGCGGAAAATTGGTAAAAAAAAACATAGAACAAAAAGGAAAAGAAGAAGAAGAAGAAAAAAAAAAAGAAAGCAAGGTAGTAACTCGGAAACGATTCTATGCTAATGAACGTAGCCCAGTAAAAGAAAATAAATAGAATCGAATAGGCGATAGGAATAAATGAGATGGCCTTGAGATCCTACGACGACGTATTTCTGATATTTCAAGCAACTTTCCTCTTCCTTTTCCTCTTTATTTTTCCACCTTTCTATTTCTCAAGATCATTCGTCTCTCCACGTTTCTTTCTTTCCCGAACTCTTCCGGGAGTCAAGATTCATGATACGAAGGAAAGGAGAGAAGTATAGAAAGAAAAGGCGACAAAGGGAGTGATAAAGCTCGCGAGAAAAGGGGAGGAAAAGATAAATCGTGGGGGTTAGATGTGTCGACCATAAGAGCTTCTTCTTCTTCTTCTTTTTCTCGCTGACCGCACCTTCTCTTCTTTCCTCGTAGTTTTATTGTTCTTTCTCTCTTACATTTTTTTATATTCTTTTTATTTTTTATTTCTGTCTCTCTCTCTCTCTCTCTCTCTCTTCCATCTCTTTCTCTTTCTTTCTCGATCGTTTTCTTCTTTTTTCCCCCATTTTTATTATCATTTCTGTATCCTTTTTCATGAATTTTCACAAAGGAGGTACATATTTAAGGAGCAAATTGCCCGTCAAGATTCACGAGCATATAACTCGATGTATTTTTAACGTTAGAAGGTATCCTTTTATTCTTTTTTTTTTTCTTCTTCTTCTCACACTCACTCGCGTTAACATTCGAAGAGACCTAAGAAATTTTGAAAACGTATATATATATATCAAAGATTTTATGCATGGAAAATAAATTTTGTAATTTCGGAGCTATTAGTAATTATTAGAATTTTAGTAATAGATGTTAATGCAAAGTATTTTTTTGCTTTTATCTCTATAGGAAATGGTTTAATTGATGGGATTGGAACAGAGATTTATTTGTTGATTTATTTTAGTACGATTTTTATATATATATATTGTCAAATATAAATTTATTTAAGATTTTGTATTTAAAATCCATTGTCATAATACTAAATCGTTATACATTTTTCCTAAGAAATTTTGAAACACGTATATTAATATATCAAAGTTTATGCTTGGAAATAATTTTGTAATTTCGAGCTTGATTAGTAATTATTATTATTTGATAATGGATGTTAATGCAAATGTATTTTTTTCTTTTATTTCTATAGGAAATGGTTTAATTGATGTGATTGGAACAGAGATTGGACTTTTGATTAGATTACTCTTAATATATTTTTTCATTTTATTTTTTTCCTAATGCATACGCGTTTGCATCTTTATGATTAATAACATATGCAAAAATATATTTCCATGCATATGCATGGTAATTTACATCGGAGCTCATTTAAACACCTTACCACGATTGTATAGACATTGAAATCGTAGGTGTAAAATTAAATTTATTTCTTATAGGAATATTAGAATGCTACGTAACGCGTCCCGCTATCCAAATAGGTAGAAGACAAATTATATTTGTTCGTTTCTTTAGTTTAAATTTTCTCTTTTTTAATATCTTCATTTCTCTTTATTAAAATTCCGGGGAAAAATACTAGGGCCGATAAACGTGTCAGAACGTTGTTGAACTACATTTTATATCACGGTCCGCGTGTAAATTAATTTTTAACAGACAATGTTAACAATTAACGATATTAAATATAGAATAAGTTCATAATTATTGCAATGCTAACTATAATTTAAGTACCCAAAACTGATTATAAAAGTATCGTTGAACATATGTTTATCGTGAGCTTGTATAATCATTAACATATTGTTTATTTATACTATATATGCAATATACACGTATTTTGCATACTTTTAGCTCAAATTTGCATATTTAATGTGCATAATTAATACGTTTCTTGCACATTTATCGTGCATAAACATCCCACCAGTTTATTAATTATTATACGTAAATATCGTATAAGCTTTAAAAGACGTTACGAATATATATTTTGCACAATTTTTGTGTATCGTAAAGCTGAACTTTTTAAGTTGATTACTCGATATGGAAACACATAAACAATTCTCGTTTGGGAAAAAAAAAGAAAAAATAAACAAACGAAAATCTATCGAACTACGCTCTGAAAACAATTGATAATTTTAATTAAATAGATGGCTTTCTTTCTTTGGTCAGCGTTTTCCCAAGAGCCCGCGTACGATTGATCGAAAATTGATTACTATCGGAAATACCATTGTTTACGTATAATATAATTAGAATTACTGGGACGATCAATACCGACCATGATTATGCTGAAATTAATTTGTCAATACATAATTTCGGAATAAGATAACACTTAGATAAGGATTCAAATCAGCTAACTATCAAAAAATACATATTTTTATACAAGTATATCTATCTGATACAGGTTCACTTCAGAAATAAATAGGAATATAAAAACAATTAAAAAAACAATCAATAATAAGCGCATGTGCATTATTTGATTTTGTTTCAATAATCAGTGAAATTTTACCTTTATAGAAGGTGTTCAAAATTAATTATCATCAATTTGTATTTCTGTAAAGTGTTCTGTGTCTTGTAGATATTTCTTGTCCTCGTTGATGGTGTCACAAAATTCTGTTAATTAAATTTAATATTTTCGGTTTAATCAGTTCAATTTCAATGTTTAATTATCCTTATTAGAAGTACTTTCGTATTATAGCTCAGGTATATTTATAAAATAAAGCACATCAAAATAATTACGTATAAGTATATAGATTGCAGTCAATAATACGTATCAGCGAATTTCGCATCATTAGGAGCAATTTATCATCCATCCAAGTATATGAAAGGCAAGAAAAGAATTACAAAGCATTTTAATCGGTTCACGCTGCTAAAGTTTATGAAAATAAAAAGGAAATTAAGAAAAGAGGGGCAGTAATTAGATTTAATTATAAAGAAAAAAAAATACAAACGATATAATTATAATTTTAAAATGAAATTTCGATTATTATTATTATTATATTTTTTAAATGTGTGTTCAATAATTTCATATCTAGTCAAATAAAATTTGAGCATTTATCTCTTGCATTAAGGATTTATCTTTTTTCTTTAACTGTAGAAAACATTAATGGAATTTAAGAATCGGCTCTGCGGAGATAAAGTTTCGAGGAGAGGAAAATCAAGTTTTCCGCGCTAGTATGGCTAACAATCATTTTGAAAAATTTTCCACCTCATTTAATAAAATACTCTTTTATCTACCGACTATTTCAATCTAATTCTTTGAAAGAAAACTTTTTTTTTGTTTTTTTTTTTTCAATTCTAGATAAATCCAACCTTTTTGCTGACCAATAAATAATAAAATTTTCATTATGGAAAATGAGATCTACAAATAATCTAATTATTTCATATTATAATGAGTAATAAAACATACAAATCATTTTTTTAAATAAATAATCAATGATCAGTTGAAGACAATGAAAAAAAAGAAAAACATTTATCTCAAATAAATCTCATAAAAATCATTCAAATTAGAACTAACTAAAAAATTCTTGATTTATTTATTATGACAATCCAATAATGATTGTTAAAAACGATTTAAAAAAAAAAGAAGGAAACAAAAAGAAAAAGAAAAAGAAAGAAAATAATGATCTGAATCTTAAATATATCTTACATATATCTAAAAACTATCGCATTAGATAATTTCCATTCATCTCCTATCACATCTCTTTTATCTTCTTGGATGGACCTTTGCAGAGGAGAGAGGCACTCCTTGGTAAAGGAAAGGTGTGGAATAGAAACGGCGCGCGATTTGATGTTGCGAGAGGATGGGATGAAGATCCGTGGGATAGTAAGAGAAGAAGAATAAGATAAGACGGAGAGGAAAGAAAAGAAAAAGAAGAGAGCGAGAGGGTAGAGATAGAGTGAGAGAGATAGACTGAGAGAAGGAGAGAGAGAAAGAAAAAAAAAAAAAAGAAAGATATAAAGTGTAGCAGAGCGTGCGTCGTTGGCGGGAAAGGGGGGTGGGGGATTTCGGTATCTCATAGGGTTGAGATTGGTGGGGATAGTTTAGGGCGGTCTGCGCATGCGCGGCTCGTGACGGAACTGCTTCGCGCGGCGACGCTCAGTCTCGTTCGTTGCAATCCAGTGCAGATATCGTCAATTACCCTGTCACGCCTCCTTAAAGTCCCATCCTCGGGAATCGCGATATTCGTACTCTTGTCGCGGCATTGCCAACGCTCGAATCGATATTCAGTGATAGATAACTGTGAGGGTTCTCCCCGTTTCCCCCCCCTCGAATTCTTTATATTATTATTAGAGGTTATTATTCTTTTTTATTTACAAGAAAGAAAAAAAAGAAGAATAAAAAAAAAGAAAAAAAGAAAGAAGAAGAAAAAAAAAAAGAAAAACAAGGGGTAAAGGGTGAATTGGGGGATAAAGAAACAACACGTGGGGATTGGAAGAGTGTGAGAGTGAAGAGAGAGAGAGAGAGGGATACATTAAAGGATATTTTCAATGGGGGATCATTAGTTGAATAAAGAATAAAAATAAAATGTTGTGTGAAGGGAAGGGAGTAATTCGAATCGCCGCCGTCTCGGCGGTCGGTCAGGCGCCTTGCGTGTCCGATCTTCCGCTCCTTCTCCTGCTACGCTCTCCTCTCTGAGCGGTGAGGGGTGGTGTCATTCATAGGGGAACGATCGTGAGGGAAGAAGAAGAAGAACAAGAAGAAGAAGAGGGAAAGGGAGGAGGAAAGTTTGACAGGGGCTCGTGGCATTTCCTCCGAACGGGACACGCGCCATCGTTTTGATCGATCGTTGATATTATCGGTTGATAGGTTCAGTTGTTATACATTTCCTCTTCTTTGATTTCTTCTCTTACAAGGATTAAAATAAACGTTAAGTGGACACACGTACGCGTTGAGAGTGGATTATTTTTGTGTCACATCGAATAATATTCTTCTGATATAACGAAAAAAATTTACTACGAGTGGTGTTGTAAACAAAGTGTCTTGTTTAAATTGACACTAGAAAAAAATTTAGAAAACAAAAAGGAAAAAAAGTAGAAAAGTGTGCGTCAAGTTCGTCGTGCGTCGGCACGTAGTTGGTTGTAATTTAAAAATAACGAAAGAGGTGTGACTACACAACTGAGATTTGATATACAATTTCGGAATGGCTCGACACCTGTGGCTAAAAGCAGCACTCGTCTTTATCCTCGTAGCAGTGGGAGGATCTCTTCCTTCACGAATTTTCTTCTTCTGTTCTTTTACTTTTGAAATTTCGCGCAGTCGCGTGTCGTTTTTCTTTCTCTCGTGTCACTTCGCCGTTGGTGGTCGCCAAGAAAACACGAGGAAGGACGACTACAAGATCATCGTCCCCCCCATCGAACACGCTGTTTCTTCATGTTCCCGGCCTTTTTCTTGCCTTCTTCTCCCATCGGCAACTCGCCAAGCTCCTCTTCACCACGACGCTCATACACGTTTTTCCATCGCTCGGCTTACCACCCTTCCGCCCTTTTTTTCTAATTCAGACAAACCGTTGTTCCATATCCCACTTGTCCTGTATGTTGAGAAAATTTTCTGACAATGAGGGGTACAAAAAAAAAAGAAAAAAAGACCCCCGTGACAAATAAGAGCGAGAGAACATTAGTCGTGGCGTTTCTTCTTTTCTCTCTCTCTTCTTCTAGCCACCACCAACTGTCGTGTGCGGCTAGAATTAGCTAATGAATTTCACTCGCGGCTTTTATGTGTATACGTTGCCGAGAAACGAGGGTGATTCGAGTGTGGGTGGAAGATGGCTGTTGATGAGACAGGAAAAGTATCTATCTCTCTCACTATAGTCGACTTTTTCGTTAGACCTATCACGGTCACAGATTTCTCTCTATGAAACTACGAAATCTGAAGATTTTCTTCGAGATGTGTAATAAACACACGAGTGTTTGTATAATCCTTTGTTTTTATTTTTCTATTTTCTCTCTCTCTTCTCTTTCTTTTTATTTTTTCTCGTTTCACTCTTGCTCTTTTTTTTATTTTCTCGCCTTTGCCTTTGCTTTCATTTTCAAAAGTAGCATGAATAGTGCAGTAGTACCTAATTTCATCGCCTAGGAAAAGAAAACTCCCCGAAGGAAAAAGTATTTCTTTGTTTCCTCGTGTTTTTTTTCTCTCCCACTCTCCGACGCCTTTTTCGTTACGTTGTTTTATTTTTTCTTGTTTTTTTTTTTTTTTTTTTTGTTTTTTCATTTTTTCGTTACGTGCCAGTTGTGCATTACGCTGCACCCATGCATTTTTGAGCACGTATACGTTGTAATACTAGGTAGTCCAGTCAACGCGGGCCTTTTCCTCCATGTCTCAGGAAAGAGGGTAAGAACTTGATATAAGGGTAAATAGACGACGCTGAATCGAATGGTGCTAATTTTTTGCGGTAAGAAGTGCCTTTGAGTAAAAGGGTAAAAAAGGATAAAAATTGGTAAAAATGGCTTTATCTTAGAATCTAGGCATTTATCGAAAAAAGTTTCAAACAAAAGTTGTAGAGAATTAAAATATACATAAAAATGTTCTATGAGTTATCTTCGTATTTTCAAAATAAGCGAATG
Organism: Polistes fuscatus; assembly: GCF_010416935.1. Lineage (NCBI taxonomy): Eukaryota > Metazoa > Arthropoda > Insecta > Hymenoptera > Vespidae > Polistes > Polistes fuscatus. Next base: position 2,191,787 of record NW_025113031.1, read on the forward strand.
AATTGGATTGAAGATGGGAAAATAATTGTAAGAGTGGGGAAGCAAGTCCCGCCTCCAGTCGGCTTTTACACGCGAGCGGGCTAGTGTGCGTGCGAGCGTCCGTGTGCACTAATACACAAACGAAGGATCTTCGGCAATCTTCGGGACTCTCGGTCTTGAATGAAAGTGCGAGTGAGAGAACAAACCAATATTCTCTCTTTTTATTTATCATGCGATAACGAGTATTATTGTCCTTGGCCATCGATTGTTGAGCGTTCTGATATTTCTCTTTTATATTTTTTCTTTCGGTAGCGAGAATTTTACGTCTTGGCCATCGAGCGTCGAGCGTTTTGTATACGAGTGCGAGTGAGAAAGAAAACCGATATTTCTCTCTTCTATTTTTTCTTTCGGTAGCGAGAATTTTTCGTTTGGCCATCGTGCGTCGAGCGTTTGTATATCTATATATATCGGCGTATAAGCGCGGCATTTTTAAATCGAATCTTGATGCTTATGGCACGCCGTTTTTTATTTATTGTCAAAAATAATGAACCTTGAGTAAAAAAAAAATAATTCATTTTACAGAAACTAATTATTAGTGGAGAGAAAATAATGAATTTTGTGCCTCGCCATAAAATTAATTAGAATAATTAATTGATATAAATTCTTTGCCTCACAAAAATTTATTATATCAAATTGAATACGTATTCTCTTTAAGACGAAATTTAAAATTTAAATATTTTTCCTATTAAATTATGTATTTTATAAAATTTTAAATTACTGACTTTTGTCTCGTAAAAATTTATTAGTTTATCAAATTAAATACATATTTGAAAAAGAACAAACAAAAAAATTTATAACCACACATAAAATTAATTCAAGATATATATGAAAGGATATTCTAAAAACGTGGAATTTATTTTTTGTCTATACATAATTTTAATTCATTTTTATTATGTTATAAGAAAACAGTAATGCATTCTGATTCATCTTCGAAGTCTTAAGAATTGTACGAAATAAATTGAGCTATTATCAAGTGGTGCGTTAGCGTAAGTAGTAACGTCTTCGCTTCTCGCGCTGGGTATTTAACGTTCGATTCTTCGTGGGGGAATTATTTTTTTTATAAGTTTTTCTATCCTTAGGTTATATAATTGTTTTTACGTTTCCTAATTTCTAATAAATATAGAAAAAATTAAAATTATTACAAAAAAATTAAAAGCAATAAATTTTTTTACATCTTGCACAAATAAAGGAAGATTTATTACTTAAATTACAAATTCATCCTGTAAATATCATCCTAAAAATGTCTCGCTTCGGCACGTTAAAAATTAATTTTTGTTATTTATTGGATATTATTTAATTTATAATTAGTAACTTTATTACTCGCGTAATAATGTTGATTTCTTAATAAATTTATATCTTAGTGCAAAATTTGAAAAAATCTGAGGTGGGACTCACTGACCGTTCCTTGTTAAGGATAGAAAAACTTATAAAAAAATAATTCCCCCACGAAGAATCGAACGTTAAATACCCAGCGCGAGAAGCGAAACGTTACTACTTACGCTAACGACCACTTGATAATAGCTCAATTTATTTCGTACAATTCTTAAGACTTCGAAGATGAATCAGAATGCATTACTGTTTTCTTATAACATAATAAAAATGAATTAAAATTATGTATAGACAAAAAATAAATTCCACGTTTTTAGAATATCCTTTCATATATATCTTGAATTAATTTTATGTGTGGTTATAAATTTTTCTTTTTCAAATACGTATTTAATTTGATAAACTAATAAATTTTTACGAGACAAAAAGTCAGTAATTTAAAATTTTATAAAATACATAATTTAATAGGAAAAATATTTAAATTTTAAATTTCGTCTTAAAGAGAATACGTATTCAATTTGATATAAATAAATTTTTGTGAGGCAAAGAATTTATATCAATTAATTATTCTAATTAATTTTATGGCGAGCACAAAATTAATTCATTATTTTTACTCTCCACTAAATAATAATAGTTTCTGCTAAAATGAATTATTTTTTTTTTTACTCAAGGTTCATTATTTTTGACAATAAATAAAGAAACGGCGTGCCATAAGCATCAAGATTCGATTTAAAAATGCCGCGCTTATACGCCGATATATATAGATATACAAAACGCTCGACGCACGATGGCCAAAACGAAAATTCTCGCTACCGAAAGAAAATAATAAAAGAGAGAAATATCGGTTTTCTTTCTCACTCGCACTCGTATACAAAACGCTCGACGCTCGATGGCCAAGACGTAAAATTCTCGCTACCGAAAGAAAAAATATAAAAAGAGAAATATCAGAACGCTCAACAATCGATGGCCAAGGACAATAATACTCGTTATCGCATGATAAATAAAAGAGAGAAATATTGGTTTGTTCTCTCACTCGCACTTTCATTCAAGACCGAGAGTCCCGAAGATTGCCGAAGATCCTTCGTTTGTGTATTAGTGCACACGGACGCTCGCACGCACACTAGCCCGCTCGCGTGTAAAAGCCGACTGAGAGGCGGGACTTGCTTCCCCACTCTTACAATTATTTTCCCATCTTCAATCCAATTCTATTCGCTTATTTTTGAAAATACGAAGATAACTCATAGAACATTTTTTATGTATATTTAATTCTCTACAACTTTTGTTTGAAACTTTTTTCGATTAAATGCCTAGATTCTAAGATAAAGCCATTTTTTACCATTTTTATCCTTTTTTACCCTTTTACTCAAAAACGGCACTTCTTACCGCAAAAAAATTAGCACCATTCGATTCAGCGTCGTCTATTTACCCTTATATCAAGTTCTTACCCTCTTTCCTGAGACATGGAGGAAAAGGCCCGCGTTGACTGGACTATAGGATCTTTCTTATGTCTTTCTTTCTTTCTTTTTTCTTCGTTTCATTTGGTTCCCTTCGTTCTTTAGTTTTCCAACATGTACGAGTCGTAGTTACTTGGAAAAACAAAGTATTCCAACAAAAAGTGGTGATCCTCGGAGAAAATTGCGTCGCAACGCGACGTTTCTACCCACGACGACGACATTGTTTTTTAAACGAGAAAACGAGAACGCGTTTGTTTTCGACCGAGTAAAAACTGTGTAATTGTGTATGCGTGTACATATATATATATGTGTGTATGTATACGTATGCAAGTTTTTAAGTATGTGATCCATTTCATGACACCGGACAACTCTTTGCAAATATAATTTCTACAAACTTTTGACATTCTTTAAAGAAAATAATTCTAATAGTAATGTTAAATAACGTAATAATAGTGTTTTCTTTATGATTAAAATGATCAACTTATCGGTTACTATGTTCTTAGTAATTACAATGTGTCGATAAAAATTTGATTTGATAGCGAAACAAACTGAGGTTTGTTTGAAAAGAACATTTTTAACGGAAGTATTTTCATTGTGTACGGTTGGTTTATGTGTGCGTGATCATTTCCGTGATTTAAGCGATACTTGAATATTTGTTAAAAGATAAGAATAACAAAATATCGCTAACATCATCTGTTTTGTAGTATTGAAAAATTATTAATTGTATTAGAAAAATGGGGGAAAAAATGATTGAGAATGGCGATCATATCATTGATTAAATTTGATCAATCAAATTATTTCCATTCATGAAAACAAGTTAGAATTTTAATCTTTAGATTGATTCACGTAAGCGTACGTGATGTGTTACACATATGCGTGAATATAATATACTTTCATTTGTTCACTACACTATTATTTATTACTTTAACTTGAAGAATATCTTCAATTTTTTTTTCATTTCCGGATAAGTGACGAGTGATATCAGTTCTTATGTGAATAAAACGATTTGATTCTACGTTTCGTCTGCCAACTTTTATACAAAAAGTATTGCTGATTAGCATGGTTTCCAGAATATACAAATTCAGTATCTTCCTACGGTATTTCACGAAAATTGTCGGGTAAACGGTTCTGCATTGAGCGTCTATGTAAATTTAGTATTTCATACTTGCTATTGTTAAAACGTGGTTTACTTGTTAAAACAATCCTTAACCCTTTCACTGTACATCTTATATTCTTATTAGTATTGTAATTGCTTTAAACAAAAACTATCAAAATAAATATTTTCAGTATTTAATATACATCTTTCATTAGTAACGAAAGGGTTAAAAACAAAAATAAATCTTGAAAAAAAAAACCATAATAACAATTAGATACAAACTTAATTGTACTAATCAAAGTGTCGTTATCCATTAAACGCGTATCAATATTATTTCGTTATCAGTTTTAACTACACATTTTGAAAAATAAAATAATTATAAAATCATAAGTGCAGATCCGAAGATCCACGAAATAAAAATCGTTTTATTTGTTAAATATACAAACTTATTCTACTTATCAAAATTTTCATTAGTAACGAAAGGGTTAAAAACAAAAATAAATCTTGAAAAAAAATAACCATAATTACAATTAGATACAAACTTAATTGTACTAATCAAAGTGTCGTTCATCAATTAAACACCTATCAATATTATTTCGTTATCAGTTTTAACTACACATTTTTAAAAATAAAATTTTATAATTATATGATCTTTGCTAAATGTACAAACTCATTCTACTTATTAAATTTTCATTAGTAACGAAAAGGGTTAAAAACAAAAATAAATCTTGAAAAAAAAAATAATCATAATCACAATTAGATACAAACTTAATTGTACTTATCAAAGTGTCGTTCATCAATTAAACACGTATCAATATTATTTCAGTTTTAACTACACATTTTGAAAAATAAAATAATTATAAAATGTAAATGCAGATCCGAAGATCCACGAAATAAAAATCGTTTTATTTGTTAAATATACAAACTTATTCTACTTATATCAAAATATCGTTCATCCATTCACGTGTGTGTGTGTGTGTGTGTATGCGTGTATTCATATTATTTCATTATCAGCTTCGAAGCACATCTTCAAACGTAAGATTAAACCACAAAGACGGAGGTCGGAGGTCATAGTGTCTCTTCGTGTTCAGGTTACCGTGGTTGAGAAGAGAAAGAGAAAGAGAGAGAGATAGAAGAGAGAGAGAGCACGATTTACGGTGCATTAACGGGGCCCAGGCTTCAACGCTACCTCTTCTTCTACCTCTTCCTCTTCCCTCTTTCTCTTCCCTCTTTCCTTCTTCCCCTCTTCTGTCTCTCATACAAACTTTACGGTACGACTTAGCCCTCTCCTGACCAAAGCACTCGAAAGCTTTCGGAATCAAGTCGTTACTTCTGGCCGAAATACTTCGAGGCGTCCGGCAACGCTTTCACGCCTGGCCAGCTTTCTAGCTAACCGCATTAATTTCTCTACGACTTTACGTCATTTCTACCGACTATACCATCCATCTCACTTCCAAGGTACCATGTATTTTATTATAGAAGATATCAGCTATATACAGTGATGTATATAGACACCATCCTTAATTTTCTTTCCCTCCCATCCTCCTCCCCCCCCAAAAAAAAAATCCCTCGTGTGAATGAAGTCTTTCGATAAGAAAAATAAAATTTCAAAAAAAAAAAGAGAGAAAAAGTATTCATACATGTCGTAAAAGTATTTTTATTTCTAATAATAATAATTATATAATTTTGAAATAATCAAAAATAAATGTATATTCGTTGTGTAATCTAAAACAGTTCATCTTTGTTTTTTTTCTTTTTTTTTTTTCTTTATTTTTAATTAATCATTATTTATTCCTCGTTTCGTTTCATTTCCAACTTGCTGTATTTTTGATAATGCAAGGTATATAATAGGAAGATACATCTCATTCCTTCATTTATCTGGATTATTCGTTTTACGTTCTTTATTTTAAACAAAAGCAAAATACATGTTAATACTTTATTAGCAGAGAAAAGTATCAAAGAAAATATTTATAATAATTCTTATCTCTCAGATATTATGGCGAAATAATAATGATAATAACAATAAATATTTGAAAATAATGGAAAATATATGAAACTAGTAGTAGCCCGTTGTTGTAGGTGTACTTATGCGATTCAAAACGATGCACTTTTCATTTTAAATTGTTTAATACCCATAGGAGAAGGTTATATTTGTTTGTCAGTGATGCTTCGTATCGTCGAAACGTTCGAGATAAAGTTCAAATATTAACCACTAAGCACGCCATGCACATTCTCAACTTTATCTCCCAGGTACGAAGCACTTGACCACGGATGATGGGACAAAAACCATTAATGACGATTTTCATGACGACATTTTACGTACGAATAGAATTTAAAAATGAATAAATTATGATTTCGTTATACATTTTCATGTAACATCGAATCAAATGACGAAAAAAAAAAGTAAAAAAAAACGTATAATATTTTTCAAAAATATAAGATATTCACTAGTTGTCACTAGTAGTCACTAGTATCATCCTACCATTCAAATTAATACTAATAAATATTAATAAAATGATAATATTTATAATATTTAATATTTAAAATATTTTATAATATTTATAATATTAAAATTATAATAAATAAATTATAAAAATAATAAAAAAATTTATATAAATAAAATTAAAATTATAATATTTATAATAATTAATATTTTAAATATTTTATAATATTTTAATAAAATTTGTATAAATATCATTCGATTACCTTGTTATTATCAAAAACTCCGATAAACGAAAGAAACGAAAAAGTTAGGAAAAATAGAATTGAATTTGAAACGGTAAGCTAATTATCGGGTAGCATTAACCGGAAATGAACCCTTTGCTGGAATATTCAATATGATCGCGTGATCAAGAAATTACATACGTGTGAAGTAAGGAAGAAAGGAAGGAAGGAAGATAGGAAGAAGATCTTTATCAGGTGGGGTGGTTCGACACGTACCAACACCTTTTGGAGCTTTCTATCAGGCCCGTGGTATCTTCAAGCTCGGACATTAATTTCGTGCTAGAACGGATTAGGTGTTATTAATCCTCCGTAGGAGAGATCCTCTAGAAGAAATAACCAAGCAACCTCGATATAATTATACTTCTCAAGTCCGTGTCGTGATATACGCGAACATTTTATATACTTAAGACTAATTATCTCATTTGTGCTCATTTTTCTAAGATCTTCTTTCGAATAATTTGTCATCCTGTTCGTTTCTTTCTTCTTTATATATATATCAACGTTAGATATATATATCTGTTAGGTTCATTCGTCCGTTCCTTCGTTCGTTAGTCTCCTCCCAATTAAGATCTTTCGTTTCCTCGAGAAAATTTCAATTAACGTAGAATTTAGTTAGACTTGTTCTAAAATACCTAAAGCTGCTAGCTTTCACACGATTATTTGAAATTCCCCCCGGTGAACTACTTACACGACTTTCCGATTTTCTCCAATTCCACGGTCGCATTCCTTCTGGGAGAAGAAGAAACTATCCAAGATGTTAAGCTTGACGTTACAACTACTCTTTTATTCGCTACCTCCGTCACACAACACTTTTTGAATTCAACCGGACTCTCTAGGAATTTGTCTTCCCTTCGATCGTTCGAACGATTCGATTGAATTCTTATCCACTTACACACAACACACACACCCCTTTATTTTTCTTATTTTTATTTATAGTATCTATTTAATCTTAGAGTAATCTTTTCTATCTTTTTCACTTACGCAATTAGATAGAAAATCTAGAGACGCGAACGTACGATATTATTGCATGGGGGAAGCTTTCATGGTGGTTTTCTACACGTTTCTTTAGCTACGTTTTTCTTCTCCTTCTCATCTATTTTTTTTTCCTTTCTTTTCTTTTTTATCCCTTTCGTACACACACAATGTCGCGTCGGTACGATTTATGTTCTACGTAGCGGTAATAAGCTCCTTATTTCAACGGCATAGGAAACTTTAAAAATGCTATTTATTTTTAAAAAACGCGCACCGTAATGAAGTTCGTAATCCTTGGTGTTGGGTATAAGGACGATGCTGTTCTATAAACTTCCTTTTAAATACCTGGTAGAAAAAAGAAATCTAAAAGGGATATTCCATCGTCGCGAAGGAAGCATGCTCTCTCGTTGGGTATTTACCCAAAACTTTTTCTTTTTTTTTTTTTTTTCCTATATTATTCCTCTTGGTGTGTTCGTGATATTACTCGAACGAGAGATGCCGGTAAACGACGACGAAAAAGAAGAATAAGTGGGGGCGGATATTATTCTATGGGTATAAGAAAAGCATTATTTTGTATAAGAAAAGCATCTCGTGTGTATCGTTGTATTAATTTGCGAATATACTCAACTTCCCTTCTTATCTTTTTTACCTCGATCCTTGATTTTTTATCTTTAAAACCGAATGAACGAGAGAAAAATAAGTAGAAGAAGAAAAATCTTTGGAATAGCAGGACACACACACACACAAATTTGTATTCATAATTATGAAAATCGTGTATTTCTTGTTTCGAATTAATTAAAGGATTACATTTAAACGCTAAATAAATTTTTTGTAATATTGAAATAACAAACATTATGTAACAGTTCATTTTTGACAATATATCGTGAAAATTTCATTGAATTCATTTAGTTTAAAGTAATGTGTGGTGTGGAATAACTGATAAACTTACTTTTCGTTTGTTTTTTAAATTTTTACTCAGACCACTCTCATAATTATGGGCACATTCTTCTCTTTTATGCATAATCCATCGATTCTACAATAAAAAAAGCCTATCTTCATACATTTATAAATCCATTTTTCATCCTATCGAAAAAGGGTTTGTAAAAAAAAGTATAAAAAATAAGAAAAAGAAATACCTATTGGCTTAATCGTATTTTATATCGCAAAGTTACGTGCATAACAATATTAAAACGATATACAGGTATTATAAAAAGTATGTTGGGTGATGTGTATCGGTGGTGGATTATAAAATGGAAATATCGAATCTTAAAAGAAAAGGATTGAATTTAATAGTCTCTTAGATGCTTTTAACTATCGGATTTTCTTTCTTTTTTTTTTTTTTAATTTTATCTTTCTTTTATTTTATATTTTTTTATTCTTTTCCTTTCTTTCTTTCTTTCTCTTCGTCCCTCTTAGTATTCCGTAATTCATTTTATCTTCGATTTTATGCTCGTTTCGTAAAAATCTAAAAGCTTTCCTTGATAACTTTTAATTTCCATTAGTCGACGTAATTATTTGTTTCCCGGTTAATGTTTCTATCCTTATTATACAATGTGTCTGTGTATATGTGTGTGTGTATGCGTAATATGTATGCGTATAAATCTATCGTTGTCGTGTTCGTTGTATCTTCGTAGTTACTGCCAGACTACTAACGTAAGATGATATAAGCGTCATGTATTATTACGTCGAGCGTTCTCGTTAAAATCTCGAGAGAGTCATAAACGATGGGGGGTGAAGCACCTTAAAATTTCGCCGTAGCTAAGCTTTCTCTTCGTTCTCTGAGAAATTGGCCCTTTTCCTAGAAGAAGGGTCGGAGGAAGAGGAGAAGTGTTGGTCGGTTTAACTCGGGAAACAAGCATGGGTTGGTGTTAAAGCGCGAGTATCCTTCTTGTGTCTGTGTCTGTGTCTGTGTGTGTGTTTTTTGTGTGTGTGTGTTGATGGACAAACGACGAACAATTTTTGGGAAAAGACTTTCAAAAGTCTGACTACTAAATCCCAGGACACCCTCATTTAACAAATCGATTTATTATTCCACTAAACGCGAGTAAATTGATAAAGTTTTTTGTTATATTCTCTTTCGTATTTGTCATATTACTCATTTGTTCAACGATCTTATTAATATTTGTTCTGATTTTATAATTTGTTAAATATTTTTTGGAATTTTTTATATTCAAAATTGTAGACGAAATCGTGTCACTTGGTGTTAACGTTTTAAATCAATTATTTCAGTTGATTTTATCCATTTTGAGAAACATTTAATTGATAATCTCATTAACGTTTGTTCTGATTTTATAATTTGTTAAATGTTTTTTTAAGTTTTGATATTCAAAATTGTAGACGAAATCGTGTCATTTGGTGTTAACGTTTTAAATCAATTCTTTTAGTTTATTTGATCTGTTTTGAGAAACATTTAATTGATAGATTCATTAACATTTGTTTTGATTTTATAATTTATTAAATGTTTTTTTAAGTTTTGATATTCAAAATTGTAGACGAAATCGTGTCATTTGGTGTTAACGTTTTAAATCAATTCTTTTAGTTTATTTGATCTGTTTTGAGAAACATTTAATTGATAGATTCAGCCTGATATAAACCGTGTAATTTATTCGAAGTTGTCAAATAAAATTGTTTATAAATGTTCATTTATATAAATTAGAAATACAAACGAACCGTTATCCCCCGATCATTGGAAACAATTTTAAGCAATCAAAAATAGGTGCTACGATTTTTTCGCGATTAACAGCGTTATAACAGTTTTGAATTTTGGATGCTTTACTCAAAAAATGCGGGTTGATTATTTCGTTCTCTTGATGATAATAAGTAATTTCGTGTTCTATCAAATTATTTACGGATTATTATGTTTACCAGTGCAAATGGATTAATTTAATCCGACATATATAACCCGTTGTTCATTTATCGAATTGATTAATTTCACGAAAGAAAATAATATAAAAAAAAGTAAAGAAAAAAAATATTCATGTACATTGTTGTATCATTTATTATTCAACAAGCATTAACATTTTGGTTATTTAATGATGTTAAATTTAATTACATGAAAGAAAATTCATTGTAAATATAAAAAAAAAAATTTAGCATCAATCTAGTAATTTAGTATAAAAACATAAAGAAAAAAAAAAAAAAGAAAATACTCATATACATTTGTTGTATCATTTATTATTCAACAACCATTAATTAATAATGTTAAATTTAATTACATGAAAGAAAATTCATTGTAAATATAAAAAAAAAAATTTAGCATCAATCTAGTAATTTAGTATAAAAACATAAAGAAAAAAAATACTCATACATTGTATCATTTATTATTCAACAACCAATAACATTTCGGTTATTTAATGATGTTAAATTTAATGACATGAAAGAAAATTCATTGTACTTAAATATAACACAAAAAAATTTAGCATCAATCTAGTAATTTGGTATAAAACATAAAGAAAAAAAAAAGAAAAAAAAAAGAAAAAAAATACTCATATACATTTGTTATATCATTTATTATTCAACAACCAATAACATTTTGGTTATTTAATGATGTTAAATTTAATTACATGAAAGAAAATTCATTGTACTTAAATATAACACAAAAAAATTTAGCATCAATCTAGTAATTTGGTATAAAAACATAAAGAAAAAAAGAAAATTAAATAAAGTGAGGTTAATAGTTTTGCCCTGTAAATGGTTCTCTCTCTCTCTCTCTCTCTTTCTCTCTCTTTCTCTCTCTCTCTTTCTACTATGGAATATGAAACGCGAGTTTATAGTTTGTTTCTTTTTTTTTCTTTTCTTCTTCTTCTTCTTCTTCTTCTTCTTCTTTCATACCGTTGACCGGAAATTCTCATAGCAGAGTAAGAGAACGCGTTGCGGAAGAAGAGATGCTGTAATTTCATCTGACATTAGCCCAAGAAAAAAGTCTCGCGGGTATCTAACAGAACAACACATTTTATGCATTTTGTATACATCATTTTTCTTTTTTCCTTCCTTTCTTCATTTATTTTTATTTTCTTTTTCATCTCAAGTTTGTTCGTTCGTTCGTTTATTTGTTTTATATATTTATTTATTTCTTTCTTTAGTTTTTTCCCATACATTATTCCACATCCCTTTTTTTCTCTTCATTTCTCATATTTTCTCATATTTTCTCATTCCCTTTGACCGGACTATCGAGGAAGAAAAAAAGAAAAGGGCAGCTGAGAATGGAGAAAAGAAAACAAGTGGTGGAGTTTGCGACTTTGAAAATGAACCCTAAGGCTCAGGCTTTCTAAGATTTTCTTTTTTTTCCTATTGCGGTGTAAATGCGCGGCTCGGTTGGTTCGCGTTATAACGCAGAGAAGAAGAATAAAAATAAGAAGAAGAAGAATGAGAATAAGAAGAAGAAGAAGAAGAAGATGAACACGCGAAATGGCAAAAGGGAACCCACGAATGCACGTAAACCGTATACAGAAAAAGACTTTTGTCAATTTTCGTCGTTATTCCCGCGAGAGGAACGTCTACGTTTTGGAAGAAAAAGAATATCTGTGTGTATGTGTGTGTATGTGTGATAGAAAGAGAGAGATAGAAATAGAGAGAGAAAGGAAGGTGGAGGAAAAATGTAGAAAAGAAAGAAAGGACGCGAGAGGCTCTTTAGGGGAAAACGGAAAATGTGGTGCAAGTCTCTGTCTTCTTTTTCTTATCTTCTTCTTCTTCTTCTTTTTCTTCTTCTTCTTCTTCTTCATCTTCCTCGTCTTTTCTCAATGTGTATACCGGCAGCTCGTGCCAGGTAAACGTTTCAACGTTCTTCCATCTCTTTTTAAAACGAAGAAAAAAGACAATTGAGACTATTTCGATCGAAACGTTACGTAAGGTGACGTATGCGACGATTTAAGGTCGTTCGAGTCACGAATCAAAGTGCTTTTCGAAGATATTTGCTTCTTTTTTTCGTTATTATTATTATTATTTTTATCTTGATTTGTTGGACTCAAGATCTCGATTAAACGTTAATCGATTTTCTTTATTATATCGGGCTTCAGATTTTTTTTTGTTTAATTCAAGTTTTAGTAATTCGTAATATTTAATTTTTATTATATAATATTTAATTTAAATAATATATATATATAATATTTTTATATTATTTTTATTATATATTATATTTTAATTTAAATAATATATAATATTTAATTTAAATTATTTACGCGTTTTTTCTTTTTTTTTCTCTTATCAGTTGGTTTTAAACATTTTTCTGTTCATTTTTTGTTTGTTTTTTTTTTTTTTTTTGTAATTTTTTATTGGACTATTTTTATTTCATGATATATTTGTCGTAATTTTTATTATTTTGCTTTAAAACATACATCACTTGGAAAATATTTGTCTTATCGTAATAATAGTATTTTAATTTATAATTTTTATCATTACAATTCGTATGCTTTTGTCTTTTATATTGATTAGTAATTTGTTATTATATTTTTCTGTATCATACATCATAATTCACATTTTGTTTATTTAATTCACGATTATTCTTAAATCTAGTATCATGAATCTTGTTTTCACATTAGTCGAGTCATTATTAATTGATCTATGTGCTTGAAGATCTTTATTTCAGGACTATCTAAATATTTCGTTCGTTATTTAAATGATTAAATAGCGTACTCTTTAATTATCGTGGTTTTAATCAAGGCTTATGGATTGCACACTCGGAACACATTAGTAATGTCGTTAAAGCGTTTTTATTTTTCACAGAGATATCTCGATTGTCTACGTACATAATGTATATACATAAATATATATATATTTACATACACATATATACAAACATACATACAAACATATATATGCGGTTCGTTATCTCTATGAAAAGTATTCACGCTACGAATTAAAAAAAAAGAAAACATGGAAAAGTCAAGTGCACTGTCCTCATTTCAGTAGTCCTTGTGAACGCATTCGTCACACACACGTTTACAACACTGTATATATATGTATATTTAAATACAATTGTATCAAATGAAAGTATTATTTTGATAAAATGATAGAATTCGATAAAAATATGATTATCGGTTTATCTTCGAGATAAATATTATAGAAATTAAATATTTTTTCCCCCCCATGATCGTACAATACCCCCTCCCCCACCCCCAGTATGTATATCAAACCCATGATCATACAATACCCCCCTTCCCCTCCCCCCAGTATGTATATCGAATTGTTCAGAAAGTTTGTGTTGATTTATAATTATAATATATCGGGTGTACAAATTAAGTTGGAGATTTGATTATGACGACGATAATACTGGATTATGTTTCAAAATATTCACTGTTGTTTTCTATAATCTTGTCCCACCGTTCTTATTTGTAAAACTTATAAATGGAATTCCTGTAAAATGACGATGGTGTTTGCTGGTTATGAAATATTCTATGCAATAGTATTTCGATGAAACCAGGTGTGGAAGTGTGTTATACGTGAAAGGGAAATGATTTTCCATCTTAAAGTATTATAATTGGTGTTCCCTGCGTGCTTTGAATAACATGGCTTATTTTTTGGCCGATAAATGGCCGTTTTCGTTTCAATTCTGTGTATTAAATGTTCAACTACTGTTGATAATAATAGCTTGCAGTTATTATTGTTTGGCCAAGTGAAAACAGTCTGGTAATGGATGACGCTTTAAAAAATCCTACAATACGGATAGCAAAACTTTTTTCGATACGAATTCGAATATTCGAATATTCGTCACTGAAATCAAAGGTTTACCAACGAGGTTAATAACCCATGACAATTTTTCTTGTTTATCGTTGCTATTTAAAAGCAACTTTTAATCCCCGTTGCCAACGATTTTGTAGAGGAAAATTGTACCTTTCGTAGCGTGAAAGCAAAGAGTTGCAATAATCTCGACTCTTTTTTCTTTTTTCTTTTTTTGTTTATTAATTTCGGTCAGTTCGATTTTATCCAATTATTTTAAGCCCTTGGTGGTTATCGCTTGTTCAGCAATAAATAAATTCTCTCACACATTTTTGCGAATTCCTCTTATTACTTTTTGTGTCGCGTTTTCAACGAGCTATTTCTTTAACTTCGCGTCATCGATATTCTTTCGGAGCACTTTTTGAACGTTCATCGTCTACCAAGTTGAAATTTCCACTTTTAAACCGCATTAAATTTTTCTATTTTTTCTTTTACTTTTTTTTCTTTTTTTTTTCGAAATCAGCACGAACTTTTTCAGGCAACCTAATAACCCCTTGTACCATTAAGTTACCTGAAAAGTTTGTGCTGATTTATCGTTAGAGAAAGATAACAAATTTTATGAATAATATGACACACGAGATTAATTAGAAGTTTGTTTAATAATCAACATATATAATTAAAATACATTAGAAATTTTTTTATTAAATAATATTAATAAACGAATTATTTAAATATTCTTTATAATTTCATAGTTTGTTTCATATATTATATAATCAAGAATTAAATAATATGAAATTAACGAATATTAATTTATTAAATTATGTTTATTTAAAATATAAATTGATATCTATTTTTTAGGCAACCAATTATAATTATTATTCATATTTATACATTTATTATTATTATCCTTATAATTATATATATATTCATAATTATCATCATATATATGTGGGATGCGAGCACCTCCAGGCCAAACACTTAAATAGGCATTCGTGAGGAGATTGGACGGTGGGCCCTGGATAGCTCAATGGTTAAAAAACAGTCGTCCCCCTCCGGTAAGCGGAAGATTCGGGTTCGAGTCCCGGTCCAGTCAGTCCAACGGCCCAATTTTTTCACGAATCCTACATATATATATAATATAATATAATAATAATTATATAAATATAAAAATAAATATAATTAAATAAATAAAAAAAATTAAAAAATGAATTAAATAATTAAAATAAAAAATAATTAAAAATTAATTAAATTAAAAAAAATATAATAAAAAGAATATAAATATAATATAAATAAATATAATAATAATAATAATATATATGTATGTATTATATATATGTATATGTTTTCATTATCGATTTGATACTTTTTCTATTTTCCTTTGAATAAACTTTTCCCTTTTAGTATTTGAAAGAGAAACTTATACGTTCGTTTCTGACGTTGTTCACGGTTAAGTGGATTCGAAAGAGAAGAGATCTAAGAAGAAGGAGGAGTAGAAGATGATGATGATGATGATGATGATGATGATGAAGGTAAAACAAAAAGGAAAATAAAGAAGAAAAAAACAAAGAAGAAGAAAAGAAAAAGAAAAAGAAAATAAAAGGGGTAGAGAAGAAATACGCTTGCTCAGCGGAGTGTAATTTTAGATACGTCTGTAAACGCAAAGAAGATGGAAGTGTACATATGTGGTGGTTCGTGGTGGTTCGTGGTGGTTCGTGCTGGTGAACAAGATGGTTTAATAATATACATGGTCAGGCGAGTAGTGCGAATGCGATAATAAACGATCGGACGTGTACGAGTGTTCTATGTTGAGAACGTCCCAAGCCCGACTATAAGTGGATTTATGTGATTGTTATCGTTCTCATAATTGATAACGATGAGAGAAAGAAAGAGAAAGAGATAGAAAGTGAGTGGGTGGGGGCGAGGGGAAGATAGGGTGAAAAAAAATTTCATTGTTATACACACGTTGAATTTTGGTATACAATCGAGCGTACTAATTGTAAGCTTTAGCACTTTTGGTTATAACGAGATTTTCAACCCCCTAAATCTCATAATATTTCACATTATTTCCATCCTTGTTTAAATTACAGATTTTATGAATTATTGGACACAAGAGATTAGTTAAAAGTTCGTTTCAACTAACCAGACATGATAATTGACGTATTAGACGATTTATTATTTATATCAGACAGCAAAAGTATGGTGATATTTTATAGGGTGATATATTTTCATACTTAAAATATTCAATTATGGAAAATAATGAATATTAATTTTCGGTATTATATTCGGAGATTATATTTAATTATTCTTTTTTTTTGTATAATAACGCGTAGAGAAATACTTAAATAATAATTTTTTTGCGTATAAATCGAATGTTTCATTATATTAGTCGTATAATTTTGCTTCTGCCGTTTTTAATGTTTAAAACAATGTAGGTTTTGATCAAATAGATTCTTCAGTAAATCAAATGGTTCAAAAACTATTTATATAACCATCGGATCGTATATGATTTAATAATTTATTTGACCATGGTAAAATGAAATTACCATAAGGCTATTATTCCAAGCTAATTTTATAACGTTTATAATAAAATACCAGAGAACATTTATCTGTTTTATGTTAACGTAATTACTGATAGTCTTAATAATAAATAGCCGACAAATTAGCGTTACTAGTCGTTACACTTTTTTAGTAATAATAAAATCAAATTCTTAATGGGAATGGAATTTTATTTACGCGATACGCAGTTAACAATAAAATTCGCAACTAAAGTACTTCATAAAACTAACTTATTTTATGTTAACGTAACATATTATGGCATTATTAAATAGCCAATAAATTAGTATTACCAGTTATATTTTTTAATAATATTACAACAAAATTTTGATAGAGATGAGATGAGATGAGATGAGATGAGATATGAAGATAAATTTTTAATATTAGAATTTATTGCAAAAATTACTAAATTTATTATAGATTCGTGTTTTTAAAATAATCAAAACCATAATTATTAAAGTAACATTAACTAAAAACTGGTTTGACTTGTTCCCAATTGCGAAGTTAAAGAACCTAATAATAATACTAAAAAAATTAAATAAATATTCTTTTTCAAATATTTCATTATAAACAAAATAATACTAAAAAATATAATAATAATAATACTAAAAAAATAAAATAAATATTCTTTTTCAAATATTTCATTATAAACAAAATAATACTAAAAAATATAATAATAATAATAATACTAAAAAAATAAAATAAATATTTTTTTTCAAATATTTCATTATAAACAAAAATTAATAATTACAAATAACAAAACCAAAAACCACTTATCGTCGACCAATTACAATCAATTCCTACCATTATTAAAACAAATTTTCTCCTACACACGAAACAACAATTAAACAAAAAAACCCTATAAAAATATCTATAATAAATAATTAAAATTAAACCCCTAAAATTACGAACAATATAAAACAGTCCATTCAACCAATGACCAATTATGATCAATCATTACTACGATTTTTAAAACGGGCATTTAGTGGTTAACGCAAAACGAGTTCTGGAACGGTCGAGGTGGGGGGGGTGGATTACTTTACTTACGTAAGAAACACTTAAAGGATTTTTCACGTAGACCGGAGGGTATACTTACCTCGATAGCCTTCTTCTTCTTCTTCTTCCTTCTCTCTCTCACTCCCACTTTCTATCTCTTTTTTTTCTTTTTTTTATTATTATTATTATTATCCCTATCTCGACTTGGTAGGAACGTCGAGCGCACGTGCGTTTTCTCGTTAGAATCCAAGCAGACTTTGGTTGCGAGAAAGAAAGAGGCAGAAAGGTAGAGGGGAGGGGAGGGGTTGAGGGAGGGGGTGGACGGTGGTTAAATTTCAGACGGCTGTGCGAGTAATCGCGTCGGCATGGATTCTAACCACGAAGTGAGCGCGCGTGCTTGCAGATTTCTTTTACTTTTATTTTTTTTTCCCCCTTCCCCTTCCCCTTTTTTCTTTTTTATTTTTTTTTTCGCACGGAATAACTACGAGAAGAGAGGAAAGTCGCGATTCTCGCTGTTAGGAGGAGGAGGAGGAGGAGGAGAACGCGGCACGTTATATTCTTCTTCATGGTGTGGTGCTCGTACCCTAAACGTTATCAAAATTCCGCGCGTCTTTTTCCCTTTCTGTCGTCGTTGACTCCCCCCCTCCTCCTCGCCCCTGAACCCTCCCTCCATTCCATCTTTACAAGCCCCACGAAGAAGAATCGTTTTTCTTCGCGTTTATTCTTCTTATTTTTTTCTTCGTGCTCACACGGGAGGGTTTGCACAAGTTGTGGTGGTGGTATATGGTGTGGTATGGTGTGTAGGAGTATGACGAGAAAGAAACTCATTTTAGTAAAGCCTCTCTTGGATGGCGCATTTCTGTTTTCTTCCTTGGCATAATTTGAACGTGTATCTCATGAGAGAAAGAGAAAGAGAATGAGACTGAGCCTGAGAGGAAATTCTCAAGGAGAATGGGATACGCTTGAGTAGTGTAACGCACACACAAACATCCACACATACTATGGGGTGGTAAGCTTTTCTTACCTTGTACGACGCGCCTTAATTAATCTCCTTTCAATTAGACACCACGCCCTTTGCTACGCTTCTACAAAGGATCCCTCCTCCTCCTCCTCCTCTTCCCCCTCCCCTCGATTCCCTTAGGTGGTGCGGTTAACGCCTTAAGGAGCAGGCGTGAATTTGGAACGACGTTGTCTGATTACCGTTCGTTGTTTGTTCAACAACGTCTCACGCGTTAAACACCGGCCGAATACGGGTGGGTCTCTACGTACTAGAAACTACTATCCAACGACTATCTTGTCTATGTATGGATGTATCTATATACATGTGTATATATATGTACAGCTGTGTAGAACAACCGTATCCCCTGCTAATCGATGTTTCCTTTGGATCCGTTCAATGCATCTAAGCGTTTGTGTACTGTATTGATACGGTAATGATATGTTAGATCATTTTTTGAAGTTATACTTCTTTTGGCGCGTTGGGGAAAATGTAATGGAGAGTGATTTTGTTCCGAGCGTCTGAAAAAACGACACCATGAAGTTTGTCAGTATTTACGACGCGCGGCAAAGCGATTTCAAGTATACGGCATGAAGTTGTCTTCTTTTCTTCTTCCCCTTTTTTTCTCAAGCGGGTCACCCATCCAAATACTAATCGTACTTAACGCTGCTTTACTTTAATGATCGAGCGAAAACTAATGCTGTAACCGCGCCATGACCGTTGACGCGTGAAGTAATTCGATATATCTCTCTTATATTTAGTGTGGACTGATATCTATATTTTTATATTTTCTTTTCCTTGTTTTTATTCTTTCTTATATATATAATGTCTTATTTATTGTGCAGGTTATGGGTAGATAATAGGTAGAATTGTTTCTCTGTAATAACAAAGATTTTATTTTATTTTGAACCAAATAATAATGTAGCAACTTAGACTAATTATTTATCCTACCTGTAATAACAAAGAAACAACATTCAATGCTAATATCCACACCGTTGTTTCTTGATTAATTTTCTTACATATATTTCTTTATCTCTATATCTTTTCACTCCTGCTTTCTTTGTAGCACTAACGCCACCTGTTTTAATCCCTAACCTATTTACGCGCTAAATTCAATATAGCTCAAACTACTGTCCTTACATATATATATAATAATAATATTTATTTTTTTTTTTTAAGTTAATTTTTTTCTTTGAAATTTTTTTTTTAAGTTATTTTTGAGGTTATTGAGGTTATTGAGGTTATATTCGTTTTGGTACGGCAAAGAAGTATAACTTCTTACGTGCGTACATAAGTATTTGTTGTTGTTGTTGTTAGTGATTGTTTATTGGTGATTTTGTTTTGCGTAAAGTTTTCGTATCGATTGACACGAAAATATATTAGGATATTTATTATTTAAAAATTGCTTAATTAAATTTTTTATATTTTTTTTTTAAATGGAAATGGCATTCACACACACACACACACACACACATATAAAAATCAATATGATTAGTTAAGTAAAATATTTTTTAAAAGAAGCGTTGTATTTGAATATAATTTTTTGTTTAAATTTGTACAAAACATTGATGCAATCCTGATGAACTTATTAAATAATCTAATATTTTATATTTGTTTGTTAGATTTTTCTGTTTATTTATCTCATGTTTTCTTGTATTTTATTGTTAATGAGATATTTATATAATATTAATTATGGTACAAGTGATGGAACAGTAATGGAAAAATATATCGAAAGTGTTGGAATTTAATTTTTTATGGGACGATTTCTGTTCTTTTGAGAAAATAGACTTCTTTAGAGTATCCCTGTGGGTTCCATGTTGTTTAACTGATTAAATCTTATTTAGAGGGCGATGAATAAGATAGAACAAATTACATTTTAATTCAGAGGTTTAAAAAAAAGTTTAATTAAGACGCTGGTTTTTAGTTGTCGGTAAATTGGATTATAATTTAATTTCTTAGAAAAGTGAATAGTTTTATTTTATTTAAAAAAAGAAAGTAAAAATTATGTGTATCTGTGTGTGCGTTTAATTCATATTTTTGATAATTGTTGTTATATGTATCATAGAATAAAAAAAAAGTAGCCTAAAATTTCTATCTCATATTTTCCATACATTAATTTTCAATTAAAATCGGTAGAAAAAGCTGTACGTTGTATCAATCCTGTAACAAAAATCTAAAACAATTATTTATTTTGACATATTAATTGAAACAAAAGTACGTTCGTAATATGCATAGAATATTTTCCGAAAGAATTTCATTTGAAAATATTGTTCGATAATCCGTTTCTCTCTCTCTTTTATTTGTACCTTTAATAAATCCGTTTATTTTCGAGGTTCTGGGCGTAGCTTTGAGGATTTCCTCGTAATTACATAAGGCGTTACCCTTTAACGTTCATTTACACGTCCCCTCTTTGTCATACTCACACCTCGAAAAGAGAGATCCCCTTTTCTCGAGACTACGCACGAGCGTTATAATCTGCTAGCAATTATAACGACTTAAATAAGATGAAAGTTCGAGACTGCTGTTCTTTTCTAACGTGTGGATATAACAGGGAACGATATGAAAAGAGAAGTAAAGAGAAGAAAAGAGTAGAGAAGATGAGACGAGATGAGAAAGGAAGAAGAAGTTTTTCACGCTCGAAATCAAACAGATGCCGATACGTAGTAGACATCAAAGCTACTACCGAGAATGTGACACACAAATTACTTTTCTTTGCGTTTGGATTGCTACATTTTATATTTAATGTTAATTTCTATGTATATTTTATTTATTTATTTATATTTATTTCTATGTATTCTTTTTTTTGTTTTGGTTTTTTTTTTCTTTTTTTATTTTTTAATTTACTTATTTTTTTTTATTTTTATATTATTTTATGTATATATAAATATAATATTTATTTTTTTATACTTATCTTTATTATTTTGTATCTTTTTATAATTTAATTATTTGTTTATTTATTTATTTATATTTATTTTATTTGTTTTTTACTATCAATATTATATTTTCGATATTTTTTGTTTTTTTTTTTTTTTTTCTTTACGTAACAATGGGTTATTCCCGTAAATTTTTGAATAAACGAAATGAACGAAATTTTCCAAAAAATGCTTACTTGATATAAAGTAGGAAGGAAACGTCGCTTATTTTTCTACGAGTGTTTCATCATCTAATTTTACAATTAGTAGAAACAGAGAAGAAAACAGTTAGAGAGAGAGAAAGAGAATAAAATTTGACTACTCGACGGGTAATAGTGGAAAAAGAATAAAAATAAAAATAAAAATAAAAATAAAAATATAATATAGCCGAGAGTATTGCGTACACAAAAAAAAAAACAAAAATAAAAAGAGATAGAGGAAAAAGTTGAAAAATTTCTCGACGAAATCGAATAAAGGAGGAAAAGTAAAGTACGCCGAATCCATCGCATGGGCGTCAACTAAGGGCGGACTAAAAAAGTTATGATCGAACCGTGTCGAGTTGCGAGGAATCGATCGATCCTTTCTCCAAGTACTGTCTCTCTCTCTCTTTCTCTCTTTCTATATTTTTTTTTTCTTTTACGTTCATAGAACGACTCGAGAAAACCGATTCATACGTCCTGTGAAAATCTTTGAAAAATCGTTACCTTACTCCACCTCAATCGTTTTCTTCTCTCTCTCTCTCTTTCTCTCTGTATATATTCCTCTCTTCTTCTATCCTAATTGATTTTCCTTGCTGGCTTAGCGAGCATGATTCTCAAGGAACTTCCTTTACACCTACCCCGACTTTTCTCATCGATCTCGAAAGCACGGTCAGCGTGTCGGAGAGTTTCTTATCCTAAGTGGTAGCGATTTTCACCGAGGGACAAGTTTCGGCTAAGATGGAGTTCAAGAAAGAACAAGTAAGAAAAAAAGAGATAGGAGGAAGAGGAGGAGAAGGAGAAGAAGAAAATAGAATAGAAAGAAAACGAGGTAGGGGGGGAGGAAGAGGTTTCGATTAAAATAAAAGAAGAAGAAAAACAAGATAGATAAGAATAAAAAAACTAGTGTGTGTACTTATGTACGCACGTAAGAAGTTATACTTCTTTGCCGTACCAAAACGAATATAACCTCAATAATCTCAAAAATAACTTCAAAAAAAATAATTATTATTATATATATATAAGAAAGAATAAAAAAAAGAAAAAGAAAATATCAAAATATAGATATCAGTCCACACTAAATATAAGAGAGATATATCGAATTACTTCACGCGTCAACAGCCATGGCGCGGTTACAGCATTAGTTCTCGCTCGATCATTTAAGTAAAGCAGTGTTGAGTACGATTAGTATTTGGATGGGTGACCCGCTTGAGAAAAAAGGGGGAAGAAGAAAAGAAGACAAACTTCATGCCGTATACTCGAAATCGCTTTGCCACGCGTCGTAAATATCGACAAACTTCATGGTGTCGTTTTTCCAGATGCTCGGAACAAAATCACTCCCCATTACATTTTCCCCAACGCGCCAAAAGAAGTATAACTTCCAAAAGAGAGAAAGAGAAAGATTGAGAATGTGGAGGGAGGAGTTACGGTGGGTGGGGTAGGGGTGAAGAATAAAAAATTGAATGAGGAGAATAATTAAAAAAATAGAAAGGTCGACGCGGAACACAAACCTTGTTCGCCCGTAAATCGTAGCACTCTTCTAGATAGGCTTCCTCGCGAGTGGAATTTACAGAATTTGCAGTGTTCATGTGTGTGGGTGTGTGTACGTGTACGGGCCGCAAGCTAACGTAGATTATAAAGTATGCAAATATGCGCGAGATGGATCGGCCGAGAACGCGTTTTCCCAACCGAGAGAGATAGAAAAGGATAGATGAAAGGTTGGTAGGACGAGTGGGTTGAGGGAGGGGTGAGGGAGGGGTGGGGATCTAGACGAGGAACGGGGTTTGACTGTTAGATGGTAAGAGACAGGACGAGAAGGGAAGTGAGATTACGAGTGTGACAGCGGCTGCTGGTTGGTTGGGTTGGTTGGTTGGTTGGTGGTGGTGGTATATAACCGGCCAGAAAGAGAGTGGACGAAAAGTATGGACTGGGCCGGCAAGTGGTGTAAATCCAATTTGCGCAACATCGCAGGGCTTACGTCGTTTCATTCATTAGTCCTTATTAGGTAGCATTATGCAAGACTAGAGGAAAGCCTTCCCCTTCCTCTTCCTTCCTCTTCCTTCCTTTTCTTTCTTTTTTTTTCGGAAATTAAAGGATAGTCATCATGATGTTTTTCTTCTTCTTCTTCTTCTTTTTCTTTTAACTATCTGGAAGCAGCGACAATGAAAATTAGAAAATGAGAATAAGAAAATGAAATCTTTATTGATTATATTTATTGATTTTTGGTATTCTATTTCATCAGGTGTTTTCTAATATAAATGATACTTTGTTTATTGTATTCTATTTCATCAGGTGTTTTGCGATATATAAATGTTACTTTGTTTTTTGTATTCTATTTTTTATTAGGTGTTTTGCGATATATAAATGATATTTTGTTTTGTCGGTTGACGTAATGTTCAAAATTTAATTTACGCTTTTCCCGAATTTTTTTCAATTTTATTTGAACAATTGTTATATCATTAGCTTTGCAATTTGTCAATGAAAGTATTTCTTATTAAATAGCATCATGCAAGACAAGAGAAAAGCCTCCCCTTCCTTTCTTTTCCTTTCTTTCGGAAATTAAAGGATGTTTTTTTTAACTATTTGGAAGCAGTGACAATGAAAATTAGAAAATGAGAATAAGAAAATAAAATCTTCTTTATCGAATATATTTATTGATTTTTTTGTATTCTATTTTATCAGGTGTTTTCTAATATAAATGATACTTTGTTTTATTGGTCAATGTAATATTCAAAATTAAATTTACCCTTTTCCCGAATGTGTGTCAATTTTATTTGAACAATTAATATGCCATTAGCTTTGCAATTTGTCAATGAAAACATTATTTGTCAACTGCATATAGAAATATGTTTTTCTCATTGACAAAATAAATTTTTCCAAGAAACACACGTACGATACACGTGTACCACTGATGTCAACGTGTTAAAATCTATCTAACTTTATTCCTTTTTCTTCTTCTTCTTCTCCCTTACACTTTCATCTGCCACACACGAAGCATTTTGATCTCGAGCATCAATTAAAAACAAAACAAAACAAAAAAATGATAAAACCTCAAAGTACTCGACTATTTATGGTTACCAATACTTCCTATGATGTTAATAATACGTAAATATACTCATACAAAGAATAGAAACGATTGAGATACTACGTTTCTCGAAGTATAACGAACAAGCATTCCTTTTAATGCTTCCCCTTTTACTTCTCCTTCTTCTTCTTTTTTATTCGAATAATAAAAAGAGAAAGAAAAAGAGAGGGCTAGGGAGGGTGAGATAGATTCCTTCGTTTTCTCTCGAAATGCTGTGAAATTCTTCTCGATGCTTCGGCTCCTTCCCGTTTTCGAATATTTTATCGTTTCAAGAATGTTCTTTGGAACGCGTAGGGCACATGCTCTTCCTGCAATTTTTTATTTCTTTTTTTTTTGTAATTAAATTTACCTACACAAACACACACACATACATGCACACACATACACACTCACATACGTCTCGTATATCGTATACATGCACATGTATATAGTTAAATACAAAGAGAAAGAGAGAGAATGAGTGAGAATGAGTGAGAAAAAGAAAGAGAGAGAGAGAGAGAGAAGAAAAAAAATGCAAGTAACGAGAAGTTAATGGATGACCTCGACTTTTTCCCACCGTTCATACCATTCTCGTTCCTTTTGTTCTACCGCGTGGAAATAATTCAGAGAGTGTTCGATACGTCCGGCAAATGGCTGGGATCTACCCAACGATTCTCGAATAAAGCACATGCTGAAATTCTGTACAGAGTTGCCGATGCACACGACGACCGCGGGTCGATGCTCGCCTCTTGTATATACAATGAAAGCAAAAAGATTGAAATAGAGAATGAGAGAGGAAAGGAGAATCAGAGAATTAGAAAGAGTGAGAGAGAGAGAGAAAATAGGGGAAAAAAGAGAGAAAGGACATGAACGATTCGAATTCCTCGCGTACCACAAACCGTATTTTGCTCTTTAAATAGCAGATATGCGTTTGTTGTAGATGTTTCAGTAGGAAATGAATTGAAGAAGGGTTGGTGGGAAGGGAAGGGTAGGAAATTGAAATAAAAATAAATAATAATAAACGTGGGGGAGGGAAAGAAGTATAGTATTTATTTTTTCGTTTGGTTTCGTTTCGTTTCGTGTATCTTCAACAATTTCCGTCGTTATATCGAATTTAATTGCGCTCATACGCACGTGGTTTGCAAAATTGTGTTCTCGTTAATCCGCGTCGTTTCGTTATTTTCCATACCATGGGGCGTGCGATAAAATTTGATTTACTTTAATACAAACATATATATATAAATATACTATATCGAGAAGAGTAGACACAGTATGCAAACAATTTCATATTATAGTAACGTCAATAAATATTAAACGAAACAAACATAAGTATTTAATTAGTGTAAAACCAATTCTATATTCGTATATATATATATTTAACAAGTACATAAATCTCGATCGAGTCCTGTGGTAATAAAAAATAATATAAAACAAATAAAAAAAAGGAAAGAAAGAAAGAAAAAATAAATTACAAAGTTTAAAACGCAAAAAAAAAAAGAACAAAATTACAATAAAACTAATCTCGTATATATAAAATTTGATTTACTTTAATACAAAGAAATACAAAGAAATTTACTTTAATTTACTTAGATTTACTTTAATACAAAATACAAAGAAAAAATAAATTACAAAGTTTAAAAAAGAATACAAAATTACAATAAAACTAATCTCGTATATATAAAATTTGTTTCTTTTCTTTTCTTTTCTTTTTTTTTTAGGATTTAAGTTACAAAAGTTTAGCTGGCATGTTGTTTCTTAATACTTTTCGTAAGTTATTCGTGTAATTTAACGCGTGTTTCTTGCTTGGCAGGTCGTTATCCTTGCAACCAATGATCCACGAGAAGTAATTAAAGTAAACAAACAACACGCCTTCCTCTCTCTCTCTCTTTTTTGTTTCATGAAGAAATTTACTCGGCATTTGGCCTTCTTTTAAAATAGCTTGGGTGGTGATGGTGGTGATGGTTCTCTTTTTTCAAAGAGGTAGAGCAACAACGACGAGGAGGTATCTAGGAGGAGAGGTACTACTATCATCTAGTAGGGGTGTTTGGTTCGAGCTTCCTCGCGTTCAGATCCTAAGTAAGTAGAGCTATCCCTGCAAAGTATCCAGGAGAAAAGAAAACTAATGCCAGGACTCTATTTCATCGGGTTCTTCTTCTCTTCTTCGTTCCCCCCCTCCCCCTCGCCCCCCGGTAATCTTGCCAGGGCAAAGCCCGAATACAACGAAGGGCATCCCAATACAAGCTGAAAGTGTATAACACAATGGCAAAGTATAGTCTTCTAGTCGGTCTCCTCCAAGTCGATTTCTCGTTACACGAAGTTTCTTTAATTGAAGTACCTCGTCTACCTTCTGTCTTTCTTTTTCTTTTTCTTTTTCTTACTTTTTTTTTTTTGTTTTTGTTTTAGTTTTAGTTTTATCAGAACGAACAACGCGTATAACTTTAAGTTCAATAAGATACTAAAGTATGATAGGTTTGCAATTATTGAGTTGTTGTATACAGGTATTGGAACACGTTCAAATGATTGCAACATGTTTTATTGAACAAAACAGGAATGCAATGAAATATTAGAGAAAGAGAGAGAGAGAATTTTTTATATATATATTTATTATATTTATTATATTAATTTTATTTTCTTTAATTTCTTTTATTTTAGATTTGAAATGTTTTTACAATAGTAAAGTAAGCGTTGTTAATAATCTTATAATATAATAATTAATATAATAATTATATATTATACTTCCCCCACCCCCACCCCCTATGTTTCTGACAATTAGAAACTGTGTACTACTTGATAAAAAGAAACAAGAATTCCTTAACTTAATTAGAAGTGTACATGGCAATTATATTTGAAAACCAATAGTGTTCGAATATTTAAGTTGATGTGGGTTATTGTATGTTGAATTGTTCGTAGGTTTGAGTGATAATTTCATTTTTAGAGTATTTTTAAATTTTATAGTTTTGCAATTATCGAGTTGATGTATACAGGTATGGGAACACGTTAAAATGATTGCAACATGTCTTATTGAACAAAATAGGAATCCAATGAAATATTAGAGAAAATTTTTTAGAGAATATTAATTTTATTTTCTTTAATATCTTTTATTTTAGATTTAAAATATTTATTTTCTTTATTTTAGATTTATTTTTTATTTTAGATTTGAAATGTTTTTGCGACAGTAAAAGTAAGCGTTATTAATAATCTTATAATATGATAATTAATATAATAATTATATATTATATATAAAATTAAAACAATTACATATAATACCTCCCCCTCCCCACCCCCTATGTTTCTGACAATTAGAAACTGTGTACTACTTGATAAAAAGAAACAAGAATTCCTTAACTCAATTAGAAATAACTGTGCAGGCCAATCATATTTGAAAACCAATAGTGTTCAAATATTTAAGTTGATGTGGGTTATTGTATGTTTGAATTGTTCGTAGGTTTGAGTGATTAATTTCATTTTTATTTTTAAATTTTGGTATCAAAGTGCTTGATGGTTGTACCATTTTTTATATTCAAAATTAATTTTCTTAATAATAATGCTGAACGCTACTAATTGAGGAACATATTTTTTTTTTTTTTAATTAAAATAAATTAAATACGATGGATGTTTTTAATTTTATTAATTGTCTTCAATTTTTATTTTGTCGAATTATAAATTAATTTAGAAAATGTACGATTTAATGTATTATACTTACCGTTACGTTCCATTTCACATCACCAATTTTATTCTACAGAAAAATATTTTATTTTTCATACGAAAAATATGTTTTATATAAATAATTCCACCGTAGTCTCGATTATTTATTTCATTTCGTTTGTCGCCCGATCATGCCGATTAATCAAAATTCTCTCTATCACAGAAAATAATTGTTAATTGAATTTACCATGAAAAAAAAAAAACATTCTGAAATGTATAACTTAACTTTTCAAATTTTCTTTTAATCATCATTTACGAACTCACATTAATATCAGTATTATTCACGAATCCAATAATATATATATATATGTGTGTGTATGTTATGGATTAACAATAAGTGATTTATACGATCATCATAAATAATGACAAACAAAATCTACTAGCAATGTGATAAATTTATTATAAGTAACTGTTTAAAAAGACTCACAACCTTATCATTAAAATTAATTACATTGCTCGATTCTGTTATTCATTATTCCATGCTCGTATTAAATCACCTTGTCCATGACATATAATTATACATTTACACACACAAATATAGAAATAATACAATTTGATATAAAATGAAATATTAATTAAATAAATAATATAAATCATAATTATAAATCATCGAGATTGTATAGAAAAAAAAAAAAAAATACTAGAAATGGATACTATTTGAAATAGTTAGAAATTTTCGAGACATATGAAAACAGAGACAAACCCAATTGGGTATGATTTAACAGCTTGGATGTAAAAACAGAAGGTTTGCACAAGTAACTCGTTGTCATCCCCGACAGAAATGAGAGAGAAAGATAGAGGAAGATATAGGAAAGATAGAAGAGAGAAATTCACACACAAACACACATACCACCACACACACGAAATCCTTTTAAATCGTCGAGATTTCCCTTCTACTACAAGTGGCCTTCCCATTACGGTTCTTGTTAACATTGCAAGTAATAAGCATCTCAGGACGTGTGCTGTGGCGTATTAACAAGAAATGGATGTGGTTTCTGTTAAAAGTCAACGTAAAAACACAACATACACATACACAACAAATACACACATCCTACATTAATATATCATCCACGAATATCCATATGAAGTATAATAATCTCTTGCATAATTACAAGTAGTAATCAAAGAGAAACATAAACTAAAAATATTATAAATATATTTCTATTATTATTCTATATTTATATTAAAACAATAATAGGATATTCGATCTTTTTGATGTTTAATCAAAATTATAATATTATAATTAAAAATATTTTTGTTTTTCTAATGATAAAAAATGAACTCTCCGTAATTATCACGTCGGTGATTGATTTCTATGGAATATATTTTCGTTTTTTCTTATATTTTTTTTTTATTTTAACAATTGATATATATATATATATATAATTAAATTAATTATTAAAAGTATAATGTAAAAAAAAAATAAATAGTAAATAAAAATATATATACATATATAATATTAATTAAATTAATTATTAAAGTATAATGTAAAAAAAAAAAAATAGTAAATAAAAATATATATATATATTTATTACTTACTTATTATTACTTACAATTTATTATTATATTATTTATTATACATATATATATATATATATTATATAAAAAAAAGTTAAATTAAATTATTTCATTTAATCTTAATTATATCGCAATGGTACTAAATATATCTTTTTTTCTTTTTTTTTTCCTCTTAGCATGATAGAAATGATTAATGTAGGTAGTACCATTCAATGGATAATCGGACGAGAAGTGTTTAAGAAGAGTAGGGTGAGGAGGTAGGGTGTGAGGGGTAGAGGGTTGGAGGAAAACTCGGGTTGAGTTAGAAGGGATAGGACTTGGAATAAATGGAATAGATTGAAACAGACTTCGGGCTGTTGTATTACCGTGCTGAGGAACGAAGCAATGAAATGTGAAATACGCGACAAAAGATTCCTCTTTCTCTCTATTCCTCTCCCTCCCTCCTACCCTCTCTTTCTCTTTCTTTCTCTATTTCTCTCTCGTTTTCCTCTCTTACTGAAATCGAAAGCCTTTGTCTCGTACACCGTGACATATGCTTCGAAACCCTTCGGTTTCCCCTTTCACAATTACGTCTTCTCTCTCTCTCTCTCTCTCTCTCTCTCTCTCTCTCTCTCTCTCTCTCTCACTCTCTCTCTGAGTTTATTTTAAGAAAAGGGCTAAGGTCTCAAAACCGTGCTCAAGAACATATTCGAAACGTGGCTGCGTACATATGTCGAACCCGTTCATGTATTCCTATATCTTTTTTTTTTTCTTCTTTTTTTTTTCTATTCTCGAATCGTTAGCCGTTCTTCTTGTTTGTTCGTACGAGACAGCACGTTTTTATGGGGATCAATGAGTGATAATAAATATGAAATTTTAATGTAAATGTTTAATCAGATAAATTTTTATTTAAATTAAATCGATTAATTATTTATGTAATGGTATTGTAATTTATTATTATGATTGTTTGTCATTTAGTCTCGTATTGAATTTCTAGATGGGTCGTTCGCAAGTCACATTAATTGCATTTTTCAAATTATTGTCAATATATTTATGATAAATTTTGTTACAATTATAGTTCAATAAAAAACTACATTTCTTCGTATGTAGAATTTCAATACGTATTTACAAATATTTTGGATAAATTCATATTTTTTGACAATTAGCATTACACTAGTACCTTTTTTTTTTATTTTGCTGACACCTACTTTAATTGGACGATTTAAACACGTTTGTATGTATTTTTCAAATAGAAATTAATCAAAACGAAATTTCATAAACTAATTTCGACACTTTAACGCTTTCAATTAACGTATTACCCTTTGGCACAATAATGTTTTAAATAACGTGTCTGAAATTTCTGTCGGTAGAATGTAAAATTGATTTTGAGGTTTTAGAGTACGGTTAAGTATCGATAAACCCAACTAACAAAATCTATGAGCTAAAAACAAAGTTACTTTTAGAAGAACCCCCGATACATGATTGCATAATAATAATTATTATTATATCGTTAAGGGAATGAAATTGAAAATTTTCAAACGAATTCATTTCTAATTATTGATTCAAACAAAATTAATATAAATAAATATCTAATATAATAAATTATCTAATTTAATTAAATTAATTTAATTGTTTTTTATTATATAAATCAATAATTATATAATTATATTAAAAATATTATAATATTATTAGTTATATATATATATATTATAAACATTTATTAGCGAAAAAATTCGCGATTAATATTAAAATATCATTATTTATAATTATTATTATTATTTCTGTATATACGTTCATAAGATTATGTCATAATAATAATGATAATAATAGTATTGATAATTGATAGAGACAGACAAATATCTAAATGAATTCAATTGAAAACGAATTGATTTCTTACGTAAAATGTTGATTAGATAGAAAATAATATAATAAAGAGTAATGATTAAAATCCAAATTATAAACACGGGTAACTAGTTTGATTATTATTCCTATTATATTGTTTGTCATTGAATCGTGTAGGAATTGAAAACATTTTCAAAGCTACTTTCGAGAGTTTTATGATGTAAAAAGAAGCCTTGTCGTGGGGATAGATCGCAAACACGCAAGCACGTTTTCCTGACTCGAGATTGTGCGTGTTCGTTAAGAAAAAAAAAAAAAAAAGAAAAAGAGAGAGAGAAAGAGACAGACAGAGAAAGAGAGAGATACGAGTCGAGTCGAATAAATTAAAACCGTCTGCGTGTGTATATATAAAAAGAAAAAATAAGAAGTGGTGGGGGGTAGGGTGGGGTAGGGTGGGAAAGAGTAAGAGATAGAAAAGGAGAGTGAAATGGTAAGAGAAGAAGAAGAAGAAGAAGAGGCTTCTTAACGCGTCGATGATAGTGAATCGGTCGGACACAACCATAAGTCTTCGTAGCAGCTATGGCGTTTGTCTTCACTCGAGAGATAACGTGCTACAAATCGGTTCCCGACCTCGTCAATGGCTTCCAAAAATATCACGTTGGTCGTCACCCCTCTGCAAAGTATCTGTAGTATCAGTATCAGTAGCAGCAACACCAGTAATAGTAGTAGTAGTAGTAGTGTAGTAAAAGAAGAGGGGAAGAAGAAAATGTCGGGTAGCGTTAACGTTTCTTACCCATAAATACGTCGACGAGATATTGTACTAAAGTACGAGAAGAAGAAGAAGGTTTTAACGTGAGAAGAAGTAGAGAAGAAATAGAAGAACACCTTCCCTTCCCTTCCCTTCCCTTCCCTTTCTTTCCCATCACCCAATCCTTAATGCTTTGGCGATGGAATAAATCTTTTAAAAAAGAAGCTAAAAGACGAGAAGTTGAAATTTTTCTTACTTTCTTTCAAACGTTTCCTTATCTTCGAATTATAAGCATCGAAATATATAAAGAAAGAAAGAAAGAAAGAAACAGAAATCTCGAGAAGAAAAAGGGGGTAAAGGGAGTGAAAGGAGGAAGGAATGAATGAAACGAGGGGAAGGGGGAACGGGTTGTGGAAGGGGGAGAGAAAAAAGGGCGTCGAACGATAAAAATCCTTTTCTTCGCGTTCACGCGCCCTCGGGACGAATCGATATCCGTTTTCACAGCTAACGTAATTGCTAAGTCAGTCAACGACTTCAAATGGGAGATTGGGGGGTTAGGGGGAGGGGGGTCAGGGGGTTAGGAGGGGTACTGTAAATTCTTTAAACTGCGAAGTAGACCGATGGGATGAGAAAAGAGGAAGAGAAGGAGGAGGAGGGGGTTGAGAGAGGAGGAGGAGGGGGTTTGAAGGGGGGAGGAGAATGAGACCTGAGAAGAAACTCCATTTAGTTCGGATTACCGACACTCGTTCTGCAATATGCATGAAAAGGGAAAGAGGAGAAGCGCATACGCTTCGCTTGCATTAAAAAACTCGATTCAAATGGATGGCCGTTCCTGAACAAAAGGGAGTATTCATTAATTATATCCACCCGTGGCGGAAGAAAGCTTGCTTGCTTGCTTGCTTGCTTGCTTTGAAGAAGCAAACGTCGAACTAAAGTACGCGCACCAACCTTTTTATTTTTCTTTTTCTACTTTTTCTTCTTCTTCTACTTCTGCTACTTCTTCTTCTTCTTCTTTTCGTCTTTTATCGGCTATCTTTCACTTTAGATTCACCTTGATCGATCTTTGATCTTTTAACACTTTTCTATTTCTTTTCTTTTTCTTTTCTTTTTCTTTTTTTTTCTTTTTTTTTTTTTTTGTTTTTTCTTCTTCTTGAGAATCTTTCGCTTCGATCGAACGAACGAGATTTTGTGTTTCATTTAAATTTCTATTGTAATTGAGACTGGTTTTTTCATTGTTTTTTTTCGATAATATGCATTTGATAATTATTAATTTGTTATTTATGAAATTTTTGTTCTTAATTTTTTTATAATTTAATTTATAATTTTATATATAATTTATAATAATTTTATAATCTTAAATTTCTTATTTTATAAATATTGCGTGTGTTTAATTATAATTATAGAGACAATAAATGTATAAGGTGTGAAAGTTGTTCTTGTTATTTATTTATATTTAGATACTAGAAATAGGAATGATTAAATGATCGTTTTTTTTAAGTATTCATCGATTGATTTAAATTATTGTTACAGTCTAATATTAAATTTGTATTTTTTTAATATTTCATAAATTAACACATCGTTGTTCCTTCTATTATGCTTTCCATAATATTAGAAATGTATGAGACTGGAAATATTACAAATTGTCGAGAATTAATATTATGAAAATGTAATACTAAACAAAATAATTAATTAATATATATATTTCAATAATTACATAAGTTTTTATTCAAAACGTTTTATTATTCGTTCAAAACAAAACAAAAAAATAAATAAAATGCTAATAATACAAAAATAATAAATGCTAATAATAAAAAAATAATAAATGCTAGTAATAAGATGCAAATAATAAAAAAATAATAAATGATAGTAATAAAATGCTAATAATAAAAATATAATAAATGCTAATAGTAAAATGCTAATAATAAAAAAATAATAAAATGCTATAGATTTTTCTTGAAAATATTTTCATTCAATATTTCATTAAATATTTCATTAAATATTTTCATTAAATAATTTCATTGAATAATTTCATTGAATAAATTTCATTAAATATTAATAAAACACAGAAAGACGAAATGAATATAAAATATATTACAACCTATTATATTCTATTAATTTAATAAATTACATACTCGATTACAATTGGAGAAGGCCGGACATCGTATAATCTCATATAAAACCATCGGTATTAGTTCCAACGTGATGCGAATAATTTGCTAAGATGCATCGCGATGCATCGCGATGCATTGCTGCAACTCGTACTCATCCTCCTCTTCGTGACGTAATCAAATAAAAATGTTAGAATCGGTGGTGGTGTCGCGACCACGCCTCTGCATTATGTCTTTAACGATCTACGCACGTCGTATCGTTCCTGCAAAATACATACTCGTGTGTATGTGCGTTTGTGTGTGTGTGTATGTGTGCCTTGAGTCTTGACGATTATCACCGGCAGCAGTCTTAACCATTATGTTCACTAGCATGATACTAAAGAGAATAAGTTAAGGGTCGAGAAAGTGCAGCATACGACGACGAGCTGACTCCTTTATATTATAATACTCTCTCTTTAACATACTTAAAAAGTAGCCTAATCAGATCAAAAATTCACTTTTATTATACTAGTAACCTTTTTAAGAAAAAAAAAGGGTAATTTGTTGTCGTTTTACAAATTTTAATATAAATTAACATTAAACAAATTTTGTTTATATATTGCACACGTGTTCGTTTGTTTTATTTTATTTCTTTGTTCTTTTCCTTTTTTTTTTTATTATTATTATATTTTTTTTTTTATTATTATATTTTTTTTTTTATTATATTTGACATAAAATTATGAAATATTACGTAAAGTATCAGCATTTCGATAACTATATGAGATACTTTCTTTTAAGATACTTAAAAAGTAGCCTAATCAGATCTAAAATTCACTTTTATTATATGAGTAACCTTTCAAGACAAAACTGGTAATTTGTTGTACTTACAAATTTTATATTAATTACATTAACGAATTTTATTATATATTGCACGTGTTCATTTATTTGATTTTATTTCTTTGATTTTATTTCTTTGTTCTTTTCCTTTTTTTTTTTTTAATTATTTCTGACATTAAATTATCAAATACCACGTAAAGTATTGGAAATTCGATGACCTTGGGAGTTAGTTAGTACTTTTACACAGTGAATAATAAAAAGAAATCGATTGATTGGAAAACAAAAAAATTAGGTTGCATTAAGAAATAAAGTGTAAGTGCATCGGTGCATATAAGCGAAAAATAAGGTCATAGAAACTTAGAACGTATTATGTCATATGATTCTTTTCTTTATTATTTTCTTTTCTTTTTTATATTTTTAATAAAAAGAAAAGAGTTGTAACTCGTTCCAGTTCTCAGAATCATTTTTTATATACGTATAGTTATGATAATAAAATATAAAATATATATTTATTAATATAATTAATAATTATAATAAATATTATATTTTATTAATATTAATTATAATATTTATTAATAAATATACTTATAATTTTTTTTAATAATGTAATCTATACGTCTAGGTATATGTTTTGTTTAATTATGTTAATGTTTCTGTTTAGATATTATAATATTTTATTTATATACGCAGTAAAAAGTAATAAAAAAAAAAAAAAAAATAATTAGAACACAATTTTATTTTTTTCTATTTTATATTTATTATAATACAATTTTGATATTATTCCATAATTTTTCTATAGAATAATAAATATTTAATAATATATTTTAATTTATAATTATAAATATTAATTTAAATAATATTTTAATTTTAAATTATATTTTTTAATTTACATTTATTTAATATAATTTGATATTATTCCATAATTTTCTATAGAATAATAAATTCTATAATCTCTCGTATATGTATACTCTAAAAAAGAGAATATTTCTCTGTTTCTTTTGACGATAAAAAAGAAAAAAAAACATTTTTATGGAAGAATATGTTTGATTCAAACATACAGATATGGTAAAAGAGAGCTTTTATCTGGAGATCAGATTTTTCCATATTTATGAAGGTCACCGGCGTTTCTTTAAATGGGAATTTGATATTTTTGCCTGCACATAGAAGTTCTAAAGCGTATAAAGCATTTCAAATGCTCTAAATTTGTTTTATCGTGAATTATCATGAACAAAAAGGAAAACAAAAAAAAAAGATTTTAAGTTACTGATACTATATAAAATTTACAAAAGATTTTTATTCCAGATTTTAAATCTAAATAGGATTCTTTATTTATCGATATCCGTGCATATACAGAATACTAATTTTAGTCTTATCATTTATTCATAATATATACATTTTTTTAAAAGACTAGTTAAAAAACTAGAAAATAAAGAACACACCAGTTTTTACAAAGTGAATTTCTATAACACGATAATAAAATATGGGAATTGATTAAATTTAAAAATGAAATTTGTTTTAATTAAACGAATACCATCATTGTATTCTTTATTGGTCAACAATTTTTTCTTTTCTTTTTATTTTTATTCGAACATTTATCGAGAATAATTTGCGAAGAAAGAACAAAAAGTGATCATTTTCTCAATACTCGTATCGAATATAAATGTTTTTGTGAAACAATTATTATTATTATTATAAATAATCTCGAGAAAATTTATGTGGAATATTCTTTTGTCAATGATTAGAAAATTTCTGATTTAAAACTGAAGTCTACTTTATACAAGTGTTTCGTAATATAATAAAATATATAATAAATCAATGAAAAAAGTTTTTATTTCTATAACACGATAATAAAATATGAGAATTGATTAAATTTAAAAATGAAATTTGTTTTAATTAAACGAATACCATCATTGTATTTTTAATTGGTCACAAATTTTTTCTTTTCTTTTTATTTTTATTCGAACATTTATCGAGAATAATTTGAAGAAAAAAAATGAACATTTTCTCAATACTCGTATCGAATATAAATGTTTTGTGAAACAATTATTATTATTACAAATAATCTCGAGAAAATTTATGTGTGAAATATTCTTTTGTCAATGTTCAGAAAATTTGTAATATAAAAACTGAAGTCTACTTTATACAGGTTGTTTCGTAATATAATAAATATATATAAACATATGTTCGCGTTTGATTGTATTTCAAATTTATATCCACAATTGTGTTCCAATAATTTTTGATAGTTTATCTTGATATAAAAGATGTTTTAAATAATCATTCACAATTAGGACAAAATTTCAATGATTTAAAATCGAGTTTATTTGAATTCTTATCTACATATTTTTATTTTAATAATCATTTATTGATAAATTAATATCAGTATAATCACGTGAATTTATTCATATAATAATTACTCATAATATGTGTGTTTATTGAAATATGAAATTACTGAATTATTAGAATTATTTGATAAATGAATTGATTATTAAAATGAATATAATAAAAATGATTATATAACTTAGAAACAAAATCAAATAAGATTTATATTTCGTTTTATTTTCGTATTGGGATATTAATGGGGAAACAAAATAAAGGTTTGAGTTATGTTAAATGCTTTGACACACTACTATTGATGATTTTGATGAAGTAATTGCTAAAAAATTGAATTTCTTATGACACTTTCGTGCCAAATAAAATAGATACTCATAGAAAAGTTGACTAAGGGTTCTAAATAGCTGAATTTATAGAATAATCGTCTGGAAAACGGAATATTGTGAGTTACTCGTACGTAGAACTTCAATTTAACTTTGTCATTCATTTATAATATTTACATTCTTTCATATACCTACAATATATACATGCGTACTGAGGAAAAAGAAAGAGTTTGTTAAAAAATCTATGAAAACATAGAAAAAGAGAGAGTGAGAGAGAGAGAGAG
Organism: Polistes fuscatus; assembly: GCF_010416935.1. Taxonomy (NCBI): domain Eukaryota; kingdom Metazoa; phylum Arthropoda; class Insecta; order Hymenoptera; family Vespidae; genus Polistes; species Polistes fuscatus. The sequence goes on from NW_025113031.1 coordinate 2,230,422, forward strand.
AGAGAGAGAGAGAAGACCGAGTCAATGCAGTGTGAACAAAAGAATCTTAGAAAAGCAGACTGCTTTTAAAACGTTTGTAGCTTTCGCGTCTCAAAGTGAACTAACTGCACAATAAGAGAGATAGAAAACGAAGAAGAAAAACGAAGAAGAAGAGGAAGAAGAATAAAAATAAAAATAAAAAATAAAAAAAAAGGTAGACTCAGTTGCCGGAGGCAAAAGTTACGTCCAGTTTTCTTTCCCGTGAACCACGCGGATGCGGGTGGTGGGGTGGGGGGATGCGGGTGGTGGGGTGGGTGGGTAGTCGTTCCGCGTGGTCTTTTTCCTGTTCATAAAATTTTCCATCGAGTAAATCGTTGCTTCTGACAAGATCAAGAATGGAAGTAACGAAAGCAAGAAAAAAAAAAAGAAAGAAAAAAAATGAATAGATGGATGATCGAGCCTGGGTAAAAGCGGAAAGAGAAGAAGAAGAAGAAGAAAAGAGGAGTAGAAGGGAGTGGGTGAGGGGTGAAGAGAAGGAGAAGAAGAAGAGAAACTATCGCTGACGGCTACCAATCCAGAGAGCCCAATTAACTCGGATTTGAACTATTATGTTTGTATAGGCGTGTTATAGCTTTCGCTACAATCGGAAGTCGAAACAACGAGCTTATTGAGCTACGTTCACCAACCAGGAGGTGGACTCGTTAATTTCTTTAGCTTCGTTATTGATTCCTATTCCGATTCCGACAACGTTTCGAAAGAAACACGCGTTTTTGTTCTCATTCCGATCGGTCGGCAAAAAGGTTTACTTAGAATCGAAAACAAACAAAAAATTATCTCCATCTCTCTCTCTCTTCCTTTCTTTTTCTTCTTCTTCTTTTTTTGGATATGCAAGGTCAAGCAATCAAGCACTAATTGCATCTCACGTTTCGTATCGGCCTAAAACGAACGTCTTGCTGCTGCTGCTGCTGTTGCTGCTGTTGCTACGAAACTAACTCAACAAGTACGATAATTAACATCACACGGGGATGTTTCTTCTTCTTATTCCACCAACACTATTTCACATCCTAGCAAATCCACGAGGAAACCTGAAGCTTTTTCTTTCGAACACGAACGAGGTCGTATCGATTGGCACTAATAAAAAGACGATACGAAAGACAGTCGGAGGATTCATATTCGATACAATAGGTTGATTATTGAAATAAGTCATGCTGAGAATTTTTACAAATATTTTTTTCTTTTTTTATATTAAGAAAATTACGTGGGCCAGATTATTAACCCTTTTGCACTCGAGCGGCGCCGATACGGCGCCCGGCACACATTTCAAGTGTCAACTCAACTCAAAACTAATTACAGAGTGTAGTATTTATCAAAGTTTGGTTTTTTTCAACATATAAATGAATAAACTGATGATATTTTATTATTTCTATACGCTTGTTTGTTTATAAATGTTTTTAAAATACCTGTAAAATGTCTACTTAATTTGTAACCGAAATCGTCTCGAGTTGCTGGTTCACCTAAATGGTGAGAAAATACTCCCATTGATACTTCTATCACTCACTCACACTTTTTTGTTCGTTCATTTACTTCCTTGCGCTTACTTGTTTGCTTGTTTTTAAGATTGGGCTACTGTAACGTAAAATAGAATTTTCTTTTTTGAGGTGAAGGGGTAGGAGGAAGGGGGGGAGGGGGGAGAAGCAAGAGAGAGTAAAAAGGTGAGATGGAAAGAGAAAGAGGGAGAGAAAATTTGGAGAAACTGAGAGAAGAAATTGGGAAACTGGGAGAGAAACTGGGAGGGAAACTGGGAGGGAAACTGGGAGTGAAGAAGCACGTTCGAAACTTCCATCTCTCCTTAACGAGACTTTCCTATCGAGATACCTACGGATGTTCTACTAACTAATTACTCTTTCATACTACTTCCTTCGACGTTGCTTCAAATTGGCTGTCCGTTTCGTTCTACTCTCTCTCTCTCTCTCTCTTTCTATTTCTCTCGACGATGTATCTTTCAATGTGGTTTAACTCATCGATAGTCAAAATTACGTGTATTCGAATGAAACGTATATAATATGAGCTTTTTATGCGTTTATGCTTTTTAGCATTTAAATGTATGGTAAAGGAAAATTTTTAATACATTTTTTTTTAAATGATATTCATAATACAAGTGTAAGAAAAATTATTTATTTTTTACCGAGGTAACTTTTTTATTTTTAAATTTTCAACGTCACCAGTGTTTGTTTTTTTTATTCGAATGACACCTGGGATCGAAAAATATTTTTCAACGTGTATCATTGGTCATTATTAGTAATAGTAGTAGTAATAGTAATAACTTTCACAATGAAACGTATATAATATGAGCTTTTTATACGTTTTATGCTTTTTAGCATTTAAATGTATGATAAAGGAAAATTTTTAATACAATTTTTTTTTTTAAATGATATTGACGAATACAAGTGTAAAAAAAATTATTTTTTTTCTACTGAGGTAATTTTTTATTTTAAAATTTTTTAACGTCACCAGTGGTTTTTTTTTTTATTCGAATGACACCTGGGATCGAAAAATATTTTTCAACGTGTATCATTGGTCATTATCAGTAATAGTAATAGTAGTAGTAATAACTTTTACAATTGTATAGAAAATTTTCTCGTTTCCCATATTAAATTTTAATATATATAATAATAAAGGATTTATATATAGAATGTGGAACGAAATATTTTTTGTACAGCGTATATTTATTTCATAATTTCAATTAATGAAAAATATATTTTTAATATTACAACCGAGTAAGATATTTGATCATTTTTAGATGGGGTCGGGAGGGGGGAGAGGGGGGGCTACTTTATATACATTCACCGTTGCTTTTTCTTTAAAGAGTCCACGTAGTTCGAACAAAAGGATGAATGGATATACAAGGGGAAGAATAAAAAGAATAATCTTAGGGAGGAGAGCCAATTTCTTGATTCTCGTGAATATAATAGAGCGAGAGAAAGCATCGTCAAGGAAATGGCTTCGTAGAAGAAAAAATCTGCCGCACTTAACGTCATGACGGTGACGTATTACTAACGCAAGAAGATCGAAACAGTTCTTTCACCCACACCCACACCCACACCATACTCATACCCCACCTCCTCAAAGCTTTAACGTTCATTCTGTCTCTCCCTTTTTACACATACATACACAGAGACACATACATAACCGTGTCAACGTCATTATATGTAAGTACTTTTATCGTCTCCGTAGCTTGGCGCTGGATTATTAATTATTCCTTGGATCTTTATTACTCTGGCTAACGTGACTCGGTGCGAGTCATATTCGCCAGAAGAAATAGGGTAATTTGGACACCATATATTATATATATATATACACACATACTAATATATAATATATATATTAAAGATATAAATAAATATTATAATATAATTAAATATATTTATTAATATATTATTTAATATATATTA
>NW_025113031.1:2233952-2235819 GCF_010416935.1 Polistes fuscatus
ACGTTATACGCTTCTAAAATAATATATCAGTCAGGTATACGTAAAATACATTTTTTCAAAGTGAACAGATTCGGACATGGTTTAATGTGACACCATGATTTCTATTCAAAAAGATCGATAAAATTCTGTACATAAAAGATGAATGAAATTTTTACTTAACTTATGCATCTTTATAATATTTGTTACGTGTTCTGTAGTAAATAAAAATTTGACCGATTTTTTTAGTAGTAAATGTATTTAGTTAATTGGGAATATTAAATATAGTTTTACCGATTACGAACTATATAATATATTGTATAAAAGTGATAATACGTAATTAGCATCATCAGGGATAAATAATAGTTGGTTATTAAAGTGGTACTGCTTTTTTTCTAAGTGCACCAAAATAATAAAAGGGTAAGGCCAATAAATTTCAATTTAATAAACACTGATAATTTTCATATTTATTCAATTTGATTTATTTTAAACAAGTATTATACATTTTGCTATTAGTTAAAAACAAAAAAATAACTAGAGCTCGTATTAATAGAGTTTTCTTTATTGTATGTTTAATTATATTCGCGTTTATGTATATTATAGTACACAGTAGCCAAAGAAAGGGCTTTTTGCATCAACTAAAAAAATAAATCTTAATGAGTATATTTAATGTTATAATTTAATTATTCTACAATTTAGTCAGTTATTATGACAAGAGACTATGATCCAATATTGAATATATAAATTGTATGAAAAGCTTTGTATTTTAATTATATAATTAAGAAAAGAAATTATAAAATTATCTTTTTTGCTTAGAATTAGACTACTAGCAATATTAGGCAAACAAACGTTTTTTTCACTTACCCCAGAAAAAGTTATATGAGATGAAACAAAAAAATCTCCAATTGATAGTTCGCATGATCTCATATTTCTTAATATTACGAATAACAGTAACTTTTGAAGTTTTATGGAAAGATTATAGAAAGGAACTTGACATCTGCAACAAAATCATTTTAGTTGTTTCATTTTTTGGATCACACACAATTTATTATTTAATTATCTTTTTTTAATTATAGAAGAATAATTATATTTACAGTTGTTCTGTTTTTTTATTTGAGGTTCATGCAAAGCAAACAAAAAAAAACATTTAGTAAAACTCAACAATTCTTACAATTCATCGAAAACTACTGTATTATGATCTATAAGCTTTTGACCTACATAAAAATTAAAATATCCTGAAATTATGGAATTGGTTATATAGCAGCATCTCTCGATTATTTTACTTGTGTTATTGATTTTCTTAGATAATTGAAACATCTGAAAATAAACTAAATGATTAAAAGTTTTTTTAGAAATTGCAATAATTTAATCATTGTAACCAAATAATTATATATTTTTAATGGATTATGTGGCAACTAAAAAAAATAGATCTCTTAATACGTAATGTCGATTAATTAGTTCATGTTATTTAGAAAAAGTAAATGATTAAGATCAAACTCTCTCAGAATTAAAAGTTTATAGAAGATTGTTTCAGTATATTCAAAATATAATTTATTTCTATCTTTCATGTTGAAAAAACTTAACAAGATTTGAATAAACAAGAGCATAGGTAGACACCACAACAACACCACATGTATACTCAAAATTATTCTACCAAATTAATGAGAAGATTGTTTAGTTTCTAAATATTTAACTAATTTCAAATAAATTACTTACAGAAATAAAACCAAGAGTTACGAGAATCATCAAAAGGATCATTAAAGTAAGGTAACCAATTTTTAAATAATTGTTAGTCAAGTCAACTAATCTTAAACAGGAAAAAATCAACAAATTACTATAAATAATAAAAATACTAAAAGATATATATTAAATCTTGTAGGTATATTTTTAG
>NW_025113031.1:2235919-2314741 GCF_010416935.1 Polistes fuscatus
CATATACATTGTTATTTAAAATTCTATATCTAATATAGCTCTAAATATTTGTGTGAAAATGTATGCTTTCTTTAAATATATTTCCTATAAAATAGAATATATATTTCCTATAAAATTATTTCCTATAATATTAGAAAAATTTTCCTATATTTCCTATAAAATTAGAAAAAAATATGCAATAAAAAAAGGAATTGTAACGACCCTTTCGTAAAAATTCGCAAAGAAATAGAAAGGAAAAAAGCTGAAAAAAGAAGATGAAAAAGAGATTAGGAACGACGTTGGCATTGGTTACATCTCCGAAATCCGGAGTAGCACTGGTTCTATACTGTTCTGTGAAGTAAACGGTGGTGGCGGCGTTGCTTGGAAATTTGCCGGCGCGGCATGGCATGGGATGGCATGGCATGGCGTTGGCGTGGTTCGGTTGTGTTGGCGTGCTGCTGTCGTCTCGTGTGTTCCGTTCTTGCTCAGAAGGAAAGAGCGCAGGCGTTCTGAGTCCTGTGGCGGCAAGCGAACTCCGATTTTCTCTAGTGTCGCGTCAACTGCCGCTGGAGAGCAGTGTGCATCTCACCCCGTGTTTTAGTACTCATCAACCCCTATTTTTTCGCGTGACTTTTCTTATTCTTCTTCCTATATTTCTATTAATTTCTCTTGATATATCTTTGTCGTTTTTTACATATATACATACATAATATACACACGCATATACATATACGTATACACACTTGATTGCAGACAATCACATAATATATCACTGACACATCATATTATCCAAAATTTCAATTTTTCTTTTCTCGGTTATTCAAATACAAAATTTGATCTAATAAATTTTATACAACAGCCCTTTGTGTTTTTTAATATTTCAGTCGTGTGAGAGTGACCGTCAATCATCGAAGATGAAAACATTCAATTTCTAATAGTAAAAATTAATCAACGAAAACGTGCGGCATGTGAAAAAATAAAAAAAAAAACATTATACGAACAGGACTTTTAAAGGGAGGAAAATAATAATAGTAGGAGGAAGAGATCGTGAAAGAGAAAGCTGAAGAAGGATTACTTTTATTCGTGTTAGAAAACTGTGCAGTTCTTCTTACTATATATATACATATATAGATATATCTATATATCGTTTACCGTTTGTTTTTTTTTCTTCTTTTTATGCTTTCCTCGTCGTCGTCGTCGTCGTCGTCGTCGTTGCTTTGCCAAAAGTGCTTTTTCCTTTTCTTTTTGGTTGGTTGTACGATAGTTGTGCGGGTTTTTTTTTTGTAGAAAAAGTACTTGGAAAGTAACGTTAGGTATCGAGGATGTATCGATGCTGCTGTTGTTACTGGTCTTACTACTTCGTGGATACTACTAACCAGACGACGTCGTTCGAATGTGCAGGATCGTTTGTATCGGACGCAGGTGAAGCATGAGGGAACTCCTCGTATCCTGGACGTAATGGTAATTCTTACATATTAAATTATATTTTTCCTATTATACTTCTTTCAACTTTTATATTTTCCTTATTGCACAAATAACAAAATGAAAAACATTGTCGATTATAATTATTTTTTTTTTATTTATTTTATTTTTTAATTCACGTAGATCTGCGTTATAAGAGGAACACGTTCTCATAATAAATCTGTTTTATTTTCTCGAACTACGAAATTTGCGATTTTCTTCGAAAAGAAAATATTTTCGAGCCGGTTCGAAAAATAAACCATCTTACGGAATAGCATAATCTTACCGATGCAGTAAACGTTACAAGAGGTTGCAAGTCGTAGTGTGTAGATTGTCGATGTCTACTACTTGGTTGGTAGTAGCACGTGCGGAAACGCACGTGCGAGATTTCACATAGTTTCAAGTAACTTACTGTGCAACGTTACTTTTCATTCGAGTCCCTTTTGATGTTTCTCTTCCATCGTCGTCGTCGTCGTCGTCGTCGTCGTCGTCGTCTTCGTCGAATGAGATGAAAATAAATGGAAAAACTTGAGGTCTCTTTGCTTAGATATATATGATATATTATAAAAGAAAATCTTTTTCTCTTCAATCTAATTACTTTAATCTTTCTTTTATTTCACTTCTAAAATTACACTGACTTCTAACGCTAAGATAATTTGAAAATCCTTACCGAACGAAAGTTTTCTTAATTACAGGCGGTGGAAGCTTGTAAAGCGTTAATCGGCTATTTTCTTTCTTTATTTTTTTTTTTTTAATTCCTTTCTCTCTCTCTCTTTCTCTTATTCATCGAAATAAGAATTAGAAGGCTTGCTCGATTCGTAATTACACGATCTTTCGTCAGAAGTTAACTTATAGTCATGACTTTTAGTTGCTACCTGCTACTTGTTCAACTCAATGCTGCAAGAGAAATGAAGAGAGAGAATGAGAATGTATATGTATCTGTGTGTGTAAAAGAGAGAGAGAGAGTAAGAGATAGAGTGAGAGACAGTTTGGAGCTATTAGCTATTAATGGCATATGTCGTAGAGCACAATCTACATACTCAAGTACCTAGGCAGTGTGCACTAGACACAATGGCGTCTAGCGAGTTTAGTCTCTATCTACTCATCAACGAAAACGTTTGAGACAGAAGAAGAGAGAGAAAGAAAGAAAGAAAAAAAGAGCAGAAGTACATCAAACGGTCCATTTACCTTCCTTCCTTTATTTTTTTTCTTCCCCTCTTTTTTCTTCTTTTTTGTTTTGTTACTTCAAAATCTCACGAAAGAAAGTATCTCTTCTCTCTCTCTTTACTCGGCTTTACCATTTACTGTACTTTTAATAGCCTCGTTAAATGTTTCTTAATAAACTTAAAGTTTTTCCTTTTTTTCTTTTTTTTTTTTTTCATATTTCTTATTATTTTCTTTTAATCTTCGATCCCATCGAAAACTTCATGGGTATCTGAATTTTTTACGAATACTCGCAATAAATTCGTTCGAAGTTTGCAAAGTTAGTGATTTATACTTGAAATGGAAGGAAAAAAACGCGTGTTATCGAGCAGGATAAAAGTAGGGAGGTGGAGGAAGAGAAGGGTAGTTCGATTCACAGTGATAGATATAATCGACGATTTCCGAACACCAAAACAACATGACTCTTCGGATCGTTAAACATACTCGATTCGGTTGACATGCCTGCGGATTTTGGCGTATCTGACACTTGCGTGACACGAATTACCATTCGTCGTCGTAATCGTAGTTCGTAGTTCGTAGTTGTAGTCATCCTTGTTCTACGCGTGTTCTATGCAATAGAAAATTTGTCAAAATATATTTTTATTCGACATTGAGATGATCGATTTGATCGGGGAAAAAGAAACTAGCAAATAATCAATCGTATCGATTCAATTCTTTTTCATACCTTTCACCTTCTTTCTTTACTCTTCACTTTTCCCAGTACGTTGTTACTGTTGTTGTTTTTCTTTTTGTTATTTTGATACAAGGTATTAAAAGTAACGTTACTACGTAATTTTACGATCGAATTAATTTTATTTCGAAACAACGAACAACGTTTGTGTTTCGAAATGTTAATTAACATTTCATTTAGTCCTGTGTGCGCGTATTATGAATTTTATGATAATAAAATAAATTAAATTTATTACGATCCTGATGACTCTTCTATTATTTCCGATATATATATATATTTTTACTTTTTTGAATGAATTAAACGAATCGTATTTTATTAATGTAGAAATTACAATAACAGCTATGTTATTCTCGTATGAATTTCATATAAACGACTTGTATTAGAATGATTCATGCACGTATAAATACATAAATGCATAAAAACTTTGTTAATACGGTACAACTTTTGTTTATTTTTTCATTCTATTTCATTTTTATTCGAATACGGTCGCGCGATTTTGTCAATAGGGAAGGGGGTGATTTTATTTTGTTATTGATATTTTTATTTCTTGTTTTATTTTTTTTCTTTCTATGTACATATATATATATATCGATGATATTTTGGAGTGAAATTTTCAATCGTCAGATTAGTAGTAACGCTCGTAGTTTCATACATTTACGAGGATAACACATGGTGTATGTGAAAAAGAAACGTTTAAGACGTGTCGCGGTATACGATTTCGAATGGTTGCTTCTCTTTACTATCGAAAGAAGTGGGACTCTGAGCATGAGGGGGAAGAAAATAAAATAAAAGAAAAAGGAAAAAGAAAAAGAAGTTATAAAGCTAAACGTTTCTAGTCGGATTCGCGATAAATAAACTTTTCTCCTGAGCTTTTCTCTCTCTTTCTTTCTCTTTTTTTTTTTTGCTCTCTTTGAGCATCTATTGAACGAACGGGGAAAACGTTCACGTGTTTCCGAAACCGAGAATCTATACCTTTACGATAGACACAAATTTTGGTTGGTATCGATCCTACCAACACCAATCCCCCTAAAGAAAGAATATAGCTATTAATAGCGAATATTATATATATATCGACACAGGGTATAGCCGACTTAAAGTATTACACAACTATTTTCAACTAAAATTTATCTACGCTTCAAATTATTCATATCGCGGTAATATAAATAGTATGTTAAATTAAACATTATTAAAATATTAACTAATTAAATTGTTTGTATTATTATTCGATAAAAAAAAATATTTATATGTATAAAGGAACTATTTGTTTAGTGATTTTTGAAGAAAATAATTAGTCTCATGCGCATAAACTTTCACGTTTATTATTAGGATAAAAATATTCGACGATTAAAAATTTTTAATGAAAACGTATTTTTCTTTCGAATTTCTATCCTGTTTTTTCTTTTTTTTTTTTCTATTAGTTTAGGAAGTTTCTATAACGTTTCGAATTTGATAGGAATCTAGAACGGATACGAAAATCAGACTATTGCATGTTTTACTATCCCAGTTTGGGATATAACTTTCGTATATATATATATAAAGATAGTAAAGAATGCTGAGTTATCGGATTTCTTGAGTAGTTTCTTTGGAAAATTTTCAACGAAGCTTCTTAACTTTATCATGGATTTTATCTAAACAAACAATAAAACAGTAAGAAGATACAGTTAGAAAATTGTATTACTAATAAATAATGTGTAATACTTTAAGAAATGGTATAATAAAAGAATTAGAAAATATATTCGAGAATTAGTGCGTTAGATTCGTTTCGAAGTAAGTTTCTTTAAAAGTATCATCCGATCATTTTGAGAAACGATGTACGTGTACGCGTATAATATTATAGGAAGATACTAAAGATAGTAACTCGCACCATTAGGCTTATATGCTTCTATATGGTCTATCGGCAAACTTGCAAAACCACTATTGCCGCGGTTCATAATTCACGCATCAGCCTCTGTCGACCATCGAGCCACAAATTAACCATATTGCTTGTTTCCGGCTAGATAGTGTTTAGCGTTTGCGTTAGTTTTACTTTATTATATTGGCTATAATAAATAATTTATTTAGAATTTTTCTATATAACTTTAAGCACATTCGTAGATATGTGTACATATATGTTACAACATTCTTCTAAATATTATTTAACATGTTTTTGGTTTTTTTTCTTTCTATTATAATCGTGTTCAATTATATTAATTATGATAATAATAACTTTTTTGATTGGTTATATAATAGTAATCGATCATTAAATGAAAATTGACTCGTAGTTGTAACAAACGCTCATCTGTTCGTGCTTATTAAATCGATCGACATTTTGTTTTTTTTAATTTCCGTTCGTTTATATATTCTTATAATATAAACCGATCAAATTATTATCCACGTAGGATGAAACGTTTTACGTTAGGATAAATTAATTCTATGAATAATTTAGGATAACGAAATTGGAATCTTAAATGTGAATTATTTTTTCGGTTTTAATAAAAAAATAATTTTAAAGGTATTAGAATATTGATAATAAAAAATAAAAAGAAAATACTTTCTTGGACGAATCAGAAAGCAGGACTTTTATTCGAAAGAAGGAAAATCATTTTTGTGCTTTCTTATTTTTTTTTTGTATGTGCGCGCTTTTTGTTTGTATTTGTTTTAATTTGAATAAATTAAATTAATGATCAGACATTGTTACGATGCTAATAAACATTTGTCGTGTTGCTAGCCAATTATAACGAGTTTCTATTCGGTCATATTGCGTTTAGAAATGAATACCTGGTGTATGAAAATGGACTACGTTAATCAACCTACACATGTTGATATCATACAATGAAGCTACTAACCACTCGTCAAAAACAACGGGACGTAGCTAAAGCGCGTATTGCAACCATTATTTACCGTGAATTATTATTTTTTTTTTGGTTTTTTTTGGTAAATCGATTTAATTCTAGCACCATACGTACGTTTCGAAATAAATGAAATTTGATACGTTCTACCGCGATAAAATTATTTATTTTTTGATGAAATTAAAACAATGGCAATTAAAACAGTGTTCAATTCGTTTATCTAAAGAAAAAGAACAAAAAAAAAAAAAGTAAAATAAACTAAATAAAATAAAATATAACACGTGTTAGTCGAACGATAACGAGAAAACGATTCGATAAATCTCACGTTACCGACCGATACGACCGAGTTGAAAAGAAAATAATGGAAAAAATAAAGAAAGAAACTAAACATATAATAAATATTTTTCTTGTTTCATTGCACGCGATTGCGTAGTCATCTTATAAGAGTAGTACTAGCTCGAAAAGAAATCAGCATCAAAATGAGATGAAAACACGCACGGGGGGGAAGGGTTTGTGTATTACTATAGTTGTTACATTATTATCGTGATAACGATTTGCCAAGCTTGTTTCGATTTTGTACATGCTCCCTTGCTCCTGATAAACATAACGAACGAGTCATTTAATTTATTCCATGGTAGGCTTTTCTAACTAATATCTATCATTACACGAACGTGTTATTTTTTTCTTCCCCCTTTTTTCCTTTCCTTATTTCTTTAAGTATAGCATTTAAAAAAGATCGATTAGATAGGAATGAAGAAAGAGCGTGTTACGTTTTTCTGTAACTTCAAATCGATTATGAGTATTTCGAATCTAAATGGAATTAGTTTCATTGTTTAATAGTTACGTATATATCCAAATCCTTTTGATAATCAATTCAATAGGTATACCTTTGAATGAAATCGATAATACGATTTGAATAATAAGCGCGAAATAAACCGATCGATTAAACGAATTCGATACACATTAGTTACTCGTGAAAATTCATTTGTCTATATAAGGGTATATCTATAATATGTATGTAAACGTATGCACTTTCGATATAGAAAGTAATACTCTAGATCTCTTCTGCATATTGTGCACATTCTGTAGTATAGTTCGTTCAATAATAATCGAGACTCGTGAGAACGCAATGGCGATTTTACGATCGAATCGGTACAACTCGTTCTAGCATATGTTTCTGCTATTTCTATTTCAATTTACGCCTATTTCTCTATAACGAGACTTAAATATTCGTTTAAAATAAACGTATCTATCTACATTACTGTAAAATATCATTGTACAAAATTTAATCGCAAAAAATTCGAATTCATTTTTATCGCGTATTTAATTTACAAATAATAATAAAAAAAGTTACAAAAAGAAATTAAATTAAATTTAACCGAACCATCGATCGGATTTATATTGAAATTACAGAAAAAAAGCTAATCGCGAAACGGACAATAATGTGTTCGTTTATTTTAACATTAACGTATCAAATTATATTAATAATTATCATTTTAACGCGTGTATACAAATAAAAGAATGGCATGCACATTAGAAAGTAACACATTAAACATCACACAGGACTGGTTTGATTTTCAATGCCAGAAGGTGATAAGACGAAAGCCAGTTAACCATGGATAAAGCAAACAGCCATTAAGTTTCGAAGCTCTCGGAGCTTCTAACGTTTACATCCTTGTGCTTTCATCTTCCTCGTGCGTCCTCCTCCCTACTAGTATACCATTTGAATCGCAGATAGAGAAACGTTCCGCTCGATAGCACGTGAGAACGGAATCGATTAGGTGGAAGGATAGTACAGTTGAAAGAAAGACAGACAGACAGATAGACAGACAGACAGACAGTCAGAGAGAGAGAAAGAAAGAGAGGAGGGGCAGGGGGGAATAAGAGAATCAAGATAGGAGGAAGAGGAGTACGTCAAAGATGTGTGTGTGTGTGTTTGTGTGTGCGCGCGTTCGAGCTCAAGCTCATGGACCACGAAAATGCAAAAGCAAATTTCATGAGACAACGTCTAGCATTCTGACCTAACTCTAACTCTTTCTCTTTCTCTCTCTCTCTCTTTTGCTTTTCCGTTCTTGTTCTCGCTCCGTTTGTCTCTTTGGCAAAATCAAACAAAGCTTGTTTACGAAATGTCGCGGTCCAATGGCTGCTTCCTTCCTTCCTTCCTTCCTTTCTTCATCCCCCCTTCTCTCGTACGATATCTCGAACGTTTCTCAATCTTACATAGTCCACGATCGATTCTTGATACGTAAATTAGAACGAAGAGGGTGATCTGTAGGGAGGGGTAGGATGGGAAAGGGCAACGAGATAAAGAGATTATGCTTGTTATTTCAGTATTCACGTGATCTTTCTTCCTTTTCCTATTTCCAACTTACCTCTCCCATTCACCTTTTCACTCTATTCTTTTTCTAATTTCTTTATTTAATTGTCGAATTTCTATATTAGTGAAGATAATAATAAAGGTTTTTGGAAGATCTGATATGTGTACGTGTATGTGTAAGTTATTTGTTAGATGTGTGTATGTGTGAATTTACGTTAGATATTCGAGATCATTTCCATTCGTTCGTTTCCATGAATGAATTATATATTACAAATTATTTTTATGGTTAACATTTACCCCCACCCCTTTCTTCTCTTCCTTTGGTTTTATCCAAACGAATTATTAAAGTTTGAGCTTTTATTTTTTTTTCCTTTTTCCTTTTTCTTTTTATTTCTTCTTTTTTTTTGACTTCTCACGAATTAATCGAGTTTTCTGGTAAAAAATATTTTTTTGACCCCGAACTTCCCTGGGATTCAACGTTAGAAAAGTTCGTTATCTTTCTGGCAGATTATATGAAACTTTCCATACGTACGAGAATATTTTTTTTCTCTTTCTTCTTCTTCTTCTTCTTCTTGTTTCCCTTACTACTAGGGCTTTTTTTGACACTCCTCCCCTGTCCTTTCTGCCCCTCTTCCAAGCCGGTAGATTTTCCAACTCTTTAACGACTTGGAATAATTTCTCGTGGTTTCTTCGTATCACCTTAACGAAGGTCGTCCTCGTTGATCTTTTCTCATATTTTTTATCTCTCTTCCTTTCCCTTACTCTCTCTCTCTCTCTCTGAAATCTTTATAAATCGGTAAAAAAAGAAAAAAGACATTATTAGAAGAACGAAAAGAAATAACGAAGAGGATTGAAGATCAAGATCAAAATCGTAATATACGGCTCGGTTTCCCAATTATTGGCCGAGAAATATGTTCTCAGGATAAAAAAAGAAAAAAAAAGGTACTATAGATAGAAAAGAAGAGCAAGGTACATTGGTGACCACCACCACCACCACCAACCAGACTATGTTAAGAATATTTTCTTCGACTATAGGAGAAGCAATACGCGCGAGTGCGTTCGAGGGTGCAATCGAGAGTTTTAAAATTGCTTTTTCCGAAACTACCATAGTAACCCCAGTGATCTCATATCGTCACTTTTACCAAACTCGATATCAACTTGCTAAAGTTAACCAATCGAATTTTATTATCGCTTCACGGCTATACCGCGTTTGGAATAAAAATTTTTGAGAAAAAGAAAGAAAGAAAGAAAGAAAAAAAAAATATATATATATATATATATATATAATATATTTCTAAAAATCTAACCCAATCGAAATTTTGTTTGCATATTTATCGAAACTAGCTAGAACCTAGTGAGAATCACGTGTAAAAATTTGACGATCGACAAGGGTATGGTGTTATAGTAAATAAATGAATATAAGTAAAGCACGTAAGGGGAGGAGGGAGGGTATGAATATCGATCCAATGACCTATACATTTTTTTCTTCTTTCCAACATACTTTTCTAGAAATTGACCTTTGGATATAGGTAAGAGTAGTGTGTTCAACTTGAAGTATAACGCTCGATATTTAAACTTACATTCATTTAGTTCGTTGCAATTGTGTGGTTTGTCCTTAGAATACATATATATATAACATATACAGTGCATCTCGTTATCCGTGCTCTTCCACTCTACGACGACGATGTTATTTCCATTCGAAATAACTTGCTGGGTACGCTTCACCGGTCGCGACCGATGTAGCCTTCCTTCTCCAAGAGAAGGAGGAGGAGTTTCTATCCTATTCTAGGAGAATTAAGACGAAGTGCTTTAACCGAGAACTGGGAGAGAGAAAGAGAAAGAGAAAGAGTGAGAGAGAGGGAGAGAGAAAATGTAAGGTATAGAGGAGGCCACGGTTTACCGATTTGTTTCCTACTCAGCATACCCCTTCTAATCGCACTTTATGCGTTAAGAAGATAAGACGATTTCTAGAATACTATAGTGCGAGTTGTATGCCCGGTACAGGAAATGGCACATTATAATAACCTCCTTTGCCTATTCTCCTATAATTTATCGATTAACTCGAACTTATGCCTCTCGAAATGCGATAACCCTGTAGATTATACTATATATATATATAGTTTATGTATATTCTACGATGTTGACTTGCAGTCTCGATTGCTTCACGAGATTAGAACTATACTATAACTATATATATAATATATAGGTATATACAGAAACGTAATGGCCTCTTCGCCACATGAAATGTTCCTATCTAACAATGAGATATTATTATTATTATTATTATTGTAATAAAAGGGGTTTTGATATAGGTCAATACGTTGTAACAAATCTGTCGGCAAAAAAAGATTCGTCATAGTACGAATGGTATTACGAAAAATAATTTCACAAAATTTGATTTCATTTAGGACAATTTGGATATATTTTGTTTTCTGTTCTTTTTTTTGTTTTTTTTTGTTTTGTTTTTTTTTTTATTAACTGAGATAAGATAATATTTGTTAGAAGAAGATACACGAGACGTAAAAGAATATCCTTAGGGAATCCTTCTCTGGACAATTCACGTTTCACGACAGATAACAAACGGTAGAAGGTTAAAGGAAAATGAAGATGAATAGGAAAGTGACTAGATTGGATAGTACTAGCGAGTATGCGAATTCTGTTATCGTCGTTTGAACTCTCTCTCTCTCTTTCAAGGCAGGATCGATCGTGGTTGGTTACCTTTACCTCTACGGACTCCGTTCGACCATAAATCACTGCACAATATGTTGCTATTGCTACCAAATGGCCTTGAATACGGCCTGTTTTTTTCCCACGAGCGATATGAGAAAAGTGGAAGGAAAGAAAAAAAAAGGAGAAATTCATAAAAAATATGTAAACGATTTTATATCATATTTCAATTTGCCGTAGACAAAATTATCAATTAATTAATTAATCGTATTTTTACAATTTACTTTATATATATAGATATTTTTCTATATGTTAGAAAAGTTTCAACGAAATTATTCGTTGTTCTTGTTAAAAGGGGAATTGAAATGAAATAATTTTCGGATACTTTTCATTCGTTTTCTTTTTCTGTTCCTTTTTCTTTGTTTTTTTTTCCTTTTTCGTAGGAAGAAATAGTTTGGGATAGGTGGATAGAAAGAGAGTAGAGAGGCAAATTATCGGTAGGAACGTTCGCGATTGTACGACGAGGTCCGACAAAACCGTACATCCCGTGCCCACTAGTCATAATAAATCAAACGTTTTTGCGGGACAACGTATTTGGCGTCCACGCTCAAGCCACGAATCCCACTAACACCGCCCACTTGGCCAGCCGCCATTTTGACCGGACTCTATATTTCGAGAATAGCGAAATATGCGATATTGTCGTTGGTAAAGTAAGCTCTTTTTTTTTTATAATCTACTTCTTTTACTTCTTTGCCACTAGTAAGAAGAATCCTCGAAGAAATGTGCTTCGTCATAGAATTTAGTCATTTTTCCACGCAGATCTCTAATTTCTATTTAAACATGATAAATGAGATGAGAATTGCAATAGAAAAAAAAACCCTCTACATTCTTCGGAAATTCAGAAAGAAAATCAAATAAAATAAATAAAGATCTGTGTTTGCGTGTGTGTGTATGGGGGGAGGGGGAGCGTGGGGGGGAGAAGAGTAATCGGTTTTTTTTTCTTTTTTACGATATGCGGTATCGACGATTGCTCTCTGTTATGTAGTATATCCAGTTGTTTGTAATCAAATGCAGACTGAAACTGCCATCGAATCACGTTTGGTTCGAGCAAATAACGCGTTTACAAAGAACCCAACTTGACATCAACCCACCCTACCCCTCTCCATCCTCTCTATTCTACCTTGTTATACCTATCATGTAAATCACTCTCCTCTCTTTGGGCTCGCATCGACATGAATTCGGTCGCAAGGTCGCGTCAATTGACCGGAGCGATAATTGCTTTTTGCAGGCGTACGTACGCATAGATTCAATCAGGGCAACTCGCGTGGAACGAATTTAGATCGTCGTGCCAACCAACGAAGAATCCCGTGAAAATCGAGGAATATCCCGATCCGAAATATAAGTCATTTCTCAACCCCATTCTCAACTTCTTCCCTAGGTTTATATCCTTTTTTTTTTCTTTCTGTTTCTTTTCCAACGAAAATTCTTTAATCTAATAAACCGAATCAAGTGGTCTGCAACAAAAACCAAGCGGGGATCGGATTTCAAGCGTAATTGAATAAACTCGTTCGATAAAGTTTGATAAAATATTTCAATATGACGTTAACGAGAATGAATGTCGGTTGCGTCATCTCTCTCTTTGATCATATATTTTAAATAGGTTTACAGGTAGTAATTATTATCCATTTTGTACGAACATACTCGTTTAACACTAAACCAACCACGCCCGGTTAAATGACCGTGGTAATTTGTACAAAAATGCGGATTAAAACGCGTAAAATGTATACGTGTTATTTATTTATAAATAAAAGAAACTATTTTGTTAACCAACGAATTCATTAAAATCACATTCTATATTAAGATATATTATGTTTTTTTTCTTTCTTTTTTTTTTTTTTAAATCGATTATTTGACCGGTCGCGATAGGAATAGTTATACGCGAAGTGTCGATAAATTTAACGTTAAATTTGATCATCGAGTTTACGATATTCTTTCTTTTTTTTTTTTTTTTTTCGAATAAAAAATTGAATTTTTCAATAATAATAACAAAAATTTTAATCCAAGTTAAAAATCGATAGGACGGTTTTTTCTATCGATGCAACGGAATGCATTCGGTCGGATAATTCTCGAGGCAAGTGGCATGATGCGTTCGCAGAAGAATTTTCTTCAACAAAGTGGCTGCGTGATGTGGAAAAGCGATCGTACATACAACGTGTGGTCAACCAGACTTGTTTATGGTGAACTATATACACATACTACCTTTCGACCATTTGTCCCTGCTGTTTGTCTGGAAATCATCATGATGCGACGACGACAACGCATCATTGTCATTCATCGTGCATTCGTGACATTCTCCTGACGGATGCAATGGTGCAACGTGTCGAAGTGAGATAAGTCCTGATGCGTTTTCCTATGATTTTCTACAATTTCAATACCATTGGTTAGAATAGTAACACCTAATGAACAAAACAAGAGATAGAGAGAGAGAGAGAGAGAGAAAGAGGCAGACAGACAGAAAATATTTGATATCCTACATAACGTGAATTATTATGCAATCTACTAATGATATTACTGTCATATTCATACACACACACACACACACACATATACATTCAGACACAAGTAAAACTAAATGTACTGTTTGTTTATATAGATTTCTGCGAGCAAATATTTATTTTGCTTTACTACGAGTAACGTTCGAAACATTCGTAGGATTATATTTCTTCATAATATTCGTTTTTGCGGAATACCATGGAGAAAGAGAGAGAGAGAGAGAGAAGGGAGAGAGCGAGTATTATCAATCTTTGCAGGCCGTTGCTAAAAGGCGAACTTTCCTTGCTGCATCTCTCTCTCTCTCTCTCTCTGTCTCTCTCTCTTCGTATACATAATCCTCACTTTATTAGGATGTATTTCTCGAAGGCGATGCGTCGTAAATATTCCCAAGTCTCCTCTCTCTCTCTCTCTCTCTCTATTACTCTCTCCTACTTCCTCTCTCATATACTCTCTCATTCTCTCCTATATATCCTAGTCTTCCTTTCATTACCGGCTTTATTATCATACAACAATATTATCCGTGCCACTGGCGAGATGACGTTAACCGTGCTACCGTCTCGTTAAGTGCATTAATCTAATTTGACGAACTTGATAAAAACTCAATTAGCTTGGCTATATGATGAAACCATGCCTTTGTACGAAAATTGATTTGAATATTGTATTTTATTTGCATTTTTTATTTGCATTTTAATTTTACCTTTCTTTCTTTCTTTTTTTTTTTTATTTTCTCGACTATAATTCGAGTTAAATGAGACGTGAAAAAAGGGAAAGGTGGGATGGAGTGGAGTAAGTGGATAGGTGGGGCAGGAGGAGGGTATAACTGTTTTCTGTATTTTACGCCTCGTGAAAATCCGATCGGTTCTCTCTTCTCTCTTTTATTGTAAACGAACAAGTTTTGCCTTGATAATTCTCTTTTTCTTTCTCTCTCTCTCTCTCTCCCTATCTATCTCTTTGTATGTGTATGCGTGTATATAAGCGACACATACGGTCGGTCGCTTTTGTACGTCGAACTCTACGTAGTACGATAGGAAGGTTAATTAACATCGAAGTGCTTTTATCGGAAATGAGCGGTGAACTTCTGTGGACGCACGCGCACAAGTTACTTCTTCTCTTGTTATTATCATTGTGACAATGAGAGAGATAGAAGAACGAGAAAGATTTTATACATTTTTTCTTTTTCCTATCAGAATATATATATTAAAACGTTTATATCTGTTACCGGTCCGATAACTACAATACTATTTCAACTGTAATATTATTATTATTATTTTTTATTTTTTATTGAATTACCATGTGCAAATGCGTGTATATTTGTGTGCTTTGTTAACAGTCGCTGCATTAAAATGTAAGTTTCATTTTGATAATAATTTCTATACGCATCAAATAATCGTAGTTATTTATTTTAAACGTAATCAAGTATACATTTTGAAAGAGTATATGTGTGTGTGTGTATGTGTGTCTGTGTGTATAATCAAACAAGATTTATAAACTAAATACATATTGAAACAAGAACATTGTAGCAACATCCGGTGAATATGTAACAGATATGTATAATTAATAATATCCGTGTAATTAATAATCACTCGTGGAGTATTCAGGTTCGATATATAAAGCAACCGAGGTTTTAATTATGTGATTAATATTCCATGCGTTAATAATCGACTAATCATAGTAGTGTATAGTGTGACTTTATATTCCAAATGTTGTATCTATTCTCCAGTATTATTCTTGCTTGTCAGTTGTAAAGTACCACCCAACAGGTCAATAGAACAGTTTAAACAGTTCTAACCACCGTGTGTTCGCACTTTAACATGATTGTGTTTCTCGTTGGCCTGAATTCGTTTATAACGGGTTAACTATTTTGTTTAAATTCGATCGTGTTATACGTATACCTAAGAGTACAAAATTCTGATTTACCTTCAAGATATTCGAATTTGTTCAACAAAATCGTACAGATATATATAAATAGATTGTATATTTTTTTTTTTAATTTATATATTATTTTATTTTTTTATTCTAGACAATTTCTTCAATTAAATTGTAATCGTTTTTCGAGTTATTTTCTACGTTCATGAGTAAATACTATATATATATCTGTTAGAGGAAAGTAATAAAAGTATGTTATTTGATTTGAAGGTTGGAATTGGTTCATTTTTAGTCTATTTTTCTCTATTTTCGTTCATACCTACGAACGTTAACAAGCTTTTACATCTAAATATCACCAATTGCTTTTGATGGCGGATGACAATTTTCTTTATGGATTTTTAACGCGGTTAAAGCTTAACTTCACGCAAATTGTATGAAAACAAAATTCGATCAACCGTGAGCGTTATTATAACACATGAGTGAATAGCTTTCAGTATTCTGCAGGCCAACCCACTGTGATATGAAGTATTTACTAGTCGTACATATCATACCCGAGAGACTAGTAGCGGAATCTCTACAATGAAATCGATCTGCTTCCTATCTCTGAAGCATACCCCCTTCCCCACCCCTCTTCTGTCCTTTATATCCCTCGAATAAACTTCAAAGATAATATTCCCTTATTTACCGACTTTCAATATGTAATACTTCGTCCATATCATTTTTCTACATTCTCCCTAGACTATATCTTTCTCTCTCTCTCTCTTGAATTTTCCTTTTCACAGAAATATGTAATTCATGATATTTTCAGTAAACTCACCCTCTCGGCTTTATTTTGATAATATTAAATCAATGTTTAAGATATTAAATACGTATGTTTAACCAAAGACCGGAAATACGTTTCGATATTTTCCACGAATATTTTTTTCATAACTCTCTGTTTCTTTTCCTTTTTTTTTATTTCTCTCAATTTTGAAAAGAAAAACATTATTTATTTTCTCGTAGAAAGAAAAAAGAAATTCTGTTTAATCATGCACGTGTCGTAACGCAGGTACATTCGCCAATCTATCGAACTACGGGATGGGATTCGAAAAATTTTACAGAACGCGATTAACGATTATGCGAAAACGCAGAAAACGTGAGTGGGCAAAGTGCCAACTTAGAAAAGGGCATGCGTTATGGACATTTAAGGAACTTTCTGTGTTGGAACATAGCCACGAATCAGTTGTAAACAGTGATATTATACTCTCGTTATTATAATCGTTTAATTTATGTTATACTTAATCGATCGATTTATCGAAAATTTTCTTTTCTAATGTTTTAATGAATTCAATTTTTCCGATATGCGTCCTCGCATCTTCCATCGATCTATTCATTTTTTTCTTTTTTCTTTTCGGCTCGTAGGATAGGCACACATACGTACGCGTATACATACACATACGTACATATATAACCACATTTTCCATTCTGATATTTTCAATTAACCTTGAGGGGATTGGATTTGCGAAATGGGAAATGCGTTCAAGGGGCTAAATAAATCTGCTATGTCGTCGTCGTCGTCGTCGTCGTCGTCGTCGTCATACTGTTTGCTTCTAATACACATGTATGCATTGAAATACCATGTGTGTCACGAGGAGGACGAAAACGAAGAAGACGACGAAACGGGTGGGTGGGGGTGACTGGGTGGTTGGATGGATATCATCGTTTCCAAATAGGAATAACGATTTCTGTTGAATGTTTCAAGATAAAAATAAATGTTTGTTAAAATCGTTAATAGGATTGAAGTACGATGACAGCTACGAAGAATATGATCTTTTTCTCTGTTTTTCCTTTCTTTTTTATTTTATTCATCGTTGGTTGTTATCAGTGATATGGTAGAAGAGTTATTTTCTTCTTTCTATCGAACGAACCAACGAACGAATGAACGAACGAACGAACGAACGAAAGATAACGTTTATATCTCGCGTTTCGTGGCAAAGCACAACCAACCCTTCGAATTCGAGTTCGAGTTCAGGAAACGATTCGAACGAGAAAAGTTAGTCGGAACTGTTCGAATCGTTCCTTTCCTACTACTTTTACTTTTCCTTTCAAGGTATAGTATATAGTATAAAGTATAGTGTATAGTAAGGCCAGGTGGAATCGATCGAAATTTAATTACGATGAGTTCGCAGGAAAGATGAAAAGTTCCTGGTAAATTCGAGAAACGCGTTAGACTTCAATCGTATAGATAGGAAGTAGGTAGGTAGGTAGGTAGATGTACAGGTATATACAGGTATAGGTACTTTTCGACCAACACGGATTCCCGTTGAGATAAGTTTTGTAACGATCGATGCTCGATGGAAGTCATGCGTGTGCATTCGTCATTCGTTGCACCTCGTAGATAAGCGAAACCCTCTAAACGAGTAGGTATGTGTGAACCGATACACTAATACACATTTAAATTTACGTATATATACAGTATATAAATATATTTACACGTGTTCCCCGAACGTAGAAATGATGAAATAGCTGATATTTCAGATAGCAACTTCGCATTCGTCATTGTACTTCGCGTAACGTATAGACACGAGTTGCACTTTTTCCAGATCGAACATAGTTCGAATCGGACTCTATCGTATTCTTCGACCTATCACGCGTATCGACATACGTGTTCTACGTTGTTTCTCTCTTCAAAAATGTTTTGCCGATCGTAGCCGAGGACGTAGATAGTTTGTCATGTTCCTAGAACATACCGTTGAAGTGTGCGTGCTTTTTCATCAAACACATTTCATACTCAAAATCCTTCGATAATTCTAAAACCGACGAAAACTTTGACTACAAATTTAAACACGTAAGACTTTGATTAAACAAACAAATTATCGATTATCTCGAACGATTAAAATCATTTCATTAGTCGGACGACGTCGGCCCGCGAGTTTAACAAGAGTCTAACTTTACGTTTAACTCGGGTTCGCCTCTTATCAAAAGCATTAGAGCCAAGTGATCCGGTTATGGTTTTGCCAAAAGTAATATGGTCGATAGATAGATGAATAGATAGATAGATAGATAGTTAAATAGATAGAGGAAGAGTAGTAGTTGTAGGAGGAGGAGGGAAGTGTAGTATAGAATAACTAGGTGTATACAAAGATGAAACAAGGTAACGTTCATACAAGTATACATGGTATATAGTATGGTACTACACCTAGCCCAACAAGTATAGCACAAGAGACGAAGTTTCCCACAGAATACTCGGAACGAGAAGGCCAAGGCGTTTCCTCTTGGCAAACTCAAGTGTATATCTTCGCATTTGGTATCTGTTATATAGGTATAGGCAGTATCTAAGAACTTAAGTGAACTGAATACTGAGCCGAACCGAGCCGAGCCGAGCCGAGCCGAGCGGGTCGTTGGTCTAAGCCTCTAAAAACTGGCCGAAGAGAAATTCAGCGAAAGACGCAGGGTTTCCCTTTTAGATTCGCGCGAGTAATACCATCTCTCTCTATCTCTCTCTCTCTCTTTCTATTTCTTTATTTCTCTCTGTTTCTTTCACTCAAGCGTTCTCCTCGAGAGCACAAGATAGGTGTCCGTTTCTTTCGTTCCACCCAGTACCGGTTTGACTGGCTTACGCGAGCCTTCGCGATTCCGCGACTTAATTGACCCTTGGATTTCATTTGCGATACCCACTCTCTACCTGTATAATGCATCTCTTCTAATGTCTACTCTAATGTTCCAATCTCTTTCTTCTTCTTCTTTAATACTACCATTTAATTTTGTATTATCATCTTCTTCGAAGATAAAAAAAAAACAATCAATCCGGACATTTGTGAATATATGGCTAGCCATAATCTAATCTTTTCTCATTTCTAATTGATACTTATATTTCAATGTTATTTTTCGAGAATATCAATGAACTTATTCTCAATTTTCTGCTAATACCTAGGTGGGTACGCTTTCAATTTAGTATTTTTTTGTCCTTCTTTTTCTTAATTATATTCCTTTCAATTTTCTTCTTCTTTCTTCTCTTCTGTTCACGTTAAAAAGAACCGGTCAACAAATGTCTCTTCTATATATTGGACTAAGTAACATTATCTTTAAAGTGAAGGACTCAACGACATTGTATGCAAATTGACGTGAT
This sequence comes from Polistes fuscatus, assembly GCF_010416935.1. Taxonomy (NCBI): domain Eukaryota; kingdom Metazoa; phylum Arthropoda; class Insecta; order Hymenoptera; family Vespidae; genus Polistes; species Polistes fuscatus. The sequence continues at coordinate 2,255,593 of NW_025113031.1, forward strand.
CTCAACTTAATAGAGACGGGCTTCCAATTACATTACGTTCCCTATATATATATGTATATATATATATATTCTCTCTCTCTCTCTCTCTCATGGGTATGCTTGTTTCTCAAACATGTTCGGTCATAGTAGCCGTTTACTGCCGTTTGGATTTTACAAGCAAGAAATAACTACCTCGGGGCTATTCGAACGAGCATGTTGCATCGCGATATTCTGGGTCATGACTAAACGTCTTCATAATAAAGATGCACAATTCGTCGTTATCTTTGCATACAAAAAACCATCATTTTTATAATCTTAGTCGTATTCTAATCTCTAAAACCCCTTTTCTTCGAGATAATACGAATAACTCTATTCGCGACTGATTTTTCTTTCATTTCATTTCATTTCATTTCATTTTTCTATTTTATTTTAATTTTATTTTATTCCGTTTTTATTGTTTCCTTTTGTTCTCTTAGAGTTAGTCTCAAACTCGAGTTCAAATGTCAAAGTTTATTTTAGTAGCTGGTAGTTCAGCTTGAACGAAAGGTAAAAGGGTCTTTAAAAAGTGCTTGACATTTATAGAGAGAGGCTGCGGTAAAAGAAGAGAAGAAAAGAAATGAAATGAAAAGAAAAGAAAAGAAAAGAAACGAAAAGGAAAGGAAAGGAAAGGAAAGAAAACGGTCATCTCGATTCGTATCGATTTCACGTTTCTACGTTTTTTGTCTGGTCAATTTTTACACAAACATACTTACACGCATACACGTACATTAATATATATATATATAAAATAGAATTCATAGTTGAAAAAAATATAGAACGAAAGTATATACGAAAGATCGTTCAACCCGTTATGCTCGTGTAATGTGTCGATAGTCGTTAAGTTAATTATTGTTTTTTAAATGGAACGTAAAAGCAGACTCGTGCAATGTAAAAATAATTTTTTCATCCTGGCCGAGATTGCTCGCTATGTGTTCTGGAAATTATGAGTTTCGCGTTACGGAAACTTCTATTGTATTTATGTTCGCCCGTGTGTGTGTGTGTGTGTGTGTGTTTTATTCATTTTTATTTAATATACTACGGAACAACGTGTCGTTGTAAATCTAAAATAAAGAATAATATCGAAAAGAACACGTAATACTTGGGTTTTACAATTGAAACGTAATACATTACTATTAGTTAGAGTTATTCGAGAATAATTACGTTTTAAATTCGCGATTATTAATTATGATTTATATTACGAACGTAGATAATAAAACGTATACGTTGAAAATAAAAATAAAAAAAAAATAAAAGAATAAAAAAGAAAGAAAAAAAAAGTATTTAATCCTTTCCTTCCCTGTAAATAATAAATCAAAGTAAATAGATTTTTATGGAAAATTTTTCCTAAGCGTTTTAAATTACGCGATAAATAGCTTCATTTTTTTTTCCAAGAGAATAACTATCTTATTTTCTTTTAAACTTAGACCGAGAGAAAAAGAGAAAAAGAGAGGTATACTTAAACGTATTTTGACTGTATGTCATTTTCTCTCGTGATCACGATTTCAATGTCGGAACACACGTATACATATACCATATATACATATCTACTTATATGTATACGTACGAGCTTCGTCGCTTACACTCCATAAATTATGCAAAATGTAATGGCGAGGAAACCGTTTTAAAAGCGGATAGCTCAAACACACATTTTCCGCTAGTAAGCTTGCACATACCCAAGTATAACGCGTATGATATATTCAGTTTGGTTTACCCGGTATATAACATACACGGCTTAAAATTGAGTGTATATCTACTTTCCACTTTTCTATCAAACTAATATTTCAAACTGTATTATTTTGTGTAACACGATATACAAATTCATTAAATTTAATATTTATTTGTTATTTTATTTTTAAGATTATTTTTATTTTCATGACAAAATTAGTGAGTTAGAGGTAAAAAAATTGGTTCATTTAGCAATTATATATATATATATATATATGTGTGTCTGCGTGAGTGTGTGTGTGTGTGTGCGTGTGTGTGTGTGTGTCTAGTAACTCTTCCTACTGGCCAATTATACCACACGTAAGTTAGGGTTAACCAAAATCGGTTCGGATTCTCTGGTATCACAGAGAAGTTCGACGACAACATTTCGCCCGGAAGTCAAACTGCATTCCAACCATTTCAAACTAGTCTTTAACGATCGTTTACGTTTCCGACACGTCCTCTTCTACGGACTCTATACGGAAATTCTATCTTTTCTAAATTACATCTCTTCTAACGAAATTGTTTATTTTATATCTCCTAGAGAAATTACACTTTGATAATGAGTCTCGTGTTTTCTTCTTCTTCTTCTTCTTCTAATTATACTCTGATATAATTATTATAATATTACATATTTAACTCTTCGTTCACATGGTGGATTTAACTAACGTTAATGTTATTGTTATTTAAAAAAAATTTGTTTAAATTTACTAGTCAGTACTCGCCCTTTAAGATTTCTAAAATATTATCTAGCAATATTTGTTTTGTTATCTACAATCTTAATTAGAAATAATATTAATTATTCAAAAATAGCATATGCAAGATCCACGACATCGATGTACAGTTATCAACTATAAATAAATTATAAATAATCTTATCGTAATCATACATCAAAAATGATTTTTTTACTACCACTACACTGTTTTGTTCTTCAAAGCAAAGGAGCTCTTATGCGTGTCTTATCTCAAAAGGTAAACAAAAAAAAAGTTCGAAACCAACAAGCGGAATGGCATCGTATTATGTTAGCTAAATTTATCTTTCTTGTTTTTTTTTTTTTTTTACACACCTTCTCTCTCTCTCTCTTTCTTTTTTCTTTTTATTCTTTCACTCGTTAAAACACGTAAGCGTTCGTGTTGATAAAAAATAATAATAAATGTTCTTGAAGTATTAAATATTATCATGACCCGTTTACATATTTCACATAAAAATAAAAATTAAAATTCTACGTGGTAAAAATCGTTAGGTCAATCATTTTCATCGTGTTCAATATTTTCATCGAATTCACGTATGTTTAACAGTCTTTACACGATATGAGTGAATGTATTACACAGGTGTTCATGGATATAAATTGATGATGGTATGTGTGTGCTCGTGTACGCGTTGAAATGTAGCAAAGTTTAATGCGAATATTCGTAACCTGAATTTAAATCGAGAGTATTGGATCGTAATGAATAGGAAATAAGACGAAAACAGTTATGAATCTCTCTTAGAATCAGCGTATCGATCCGAGTTCGGTATGTTTTTCCAACTTCGAAATTGAATTCGTTTGATATCAATCAAAAGCTATGGGTATACTTGAAAATCCTAATTCCGCTTGAAATTTGAATTTTCATTTAATTTCTACTAGAATTATTGACTTGGACTATTAGTTTATTCGAAAACCTATTAAAATATATATTTAAATGTATATTTTAATGTTTGTCTTAACATTATTTAACTTTCCAGTTAAATAGAGTTAAACGTTTAGAAACTAGAAAGAAGATATTCTCAAAGTCCTATAGAGAGAGAGAGAGAGAGAGAGAGAGTACTAGATCGTATTCGAGTAATTTCTCATATAATAACATCTAGTATAATTAGTTAAAATAAACTTTCATAGAAAACGATTAATATTAATATTAATATTAATATTATTATTATTATTATCAGTTCCTTTCTTGAATAGACTTCGATGTTTTACGTAATATTATTCATACCTTTTCTTTTTTATACCTGTTATAAAAAAAAGTGCTATTATATAGTAGGGTACTATATGTCTATTAAAAGTTAACTATTTTATACACGTTCGCATACAAAGCGATACTTTTAAAACTTCCCACTCCGAAGTAATTAAAAATTTTAAATAATTATTATTATCATCGAAAAAACCCCTCACCCTTCTCCCCTCCCCCCCCAAAAAAATAAAGAAAAATGTCGATTTAAACGTGTTCATAATTTTTATCTTTGAAATTACGCGTGTAATTAAATTAAATGTTCCATTGAAAATGATTTCCAAATACGTTGTGATATTGGTAATTGAAACAATTGAATTTCTTTGAAAATAAAAATGATTAGAAACGGGAGAGAGAGATAGAGAGAAAGAGTAATGAAAGGTGACAAAGTTGTAAAATGAACGACCAGTATTAGATTTTGGTTTAAGGAGAAGAAGAATTTGTCAGGAGAAAGGAAAGGTTTTATGAAGCTAACTTGGTGTAGCAAGAAGTTTCGTTCTATCCATTATTCGACTTGCAACGCTTCTCTTTGGCAAAACGAAGGAAAGAACGAATGAACGAATGAACGAAGGAACGAACGAACATACGATCGTACGAACGTACGAACGAAGGAACGAAGGAACGATCGAGGTAATTGCTGCGGATAGAGAAACTCGTTCGAGAAGGCTGCGACCGATCTCTTTGAAGAGAGAATTTTCGAATTCTAACGTGCACACGGATCTCCTTCTCCAATACGAGACAAACGTCCGACAAAATGCTTCCTTTTGAGGCATTTCACCTTTGTCCGATTCGAATGGTAAGATGAAAGGAAGAGTCATTGTACCAGTTCTTCCGATCCACAGTCTGATCCAACTGGAACTTGGCTAACTGATCGAGGATAAAGCGACGTTTCGGACAAAATTTCATTCCTTTGTGTGACAGATCAGAAAGGAATATTAATAGTTAGGGAACGAAAAAAAAAAAAGAGAAAGAAATCAAGTAAAATTAGTTAACAAAAAATTGAAACAAACAATTTTTCTTTTTCCTTTTTTGAAGTTATTTTTTTTTGTTCTTCTTCTTCTTCTTTTTCTTCTTCTTCTTTTTCGTTATTCATTTCCATCCAAATAAATAGGAAATAAAAAAGTATAGTGAATATTATGATATTTTCGATCGATTAAATAACAAATTTTCTCCATTTAACAATAGATTACGAACGCAATCGTGTAATTAATTCGTCTCGCGAATCAATACGAATCCAAATGGTTCGAATAACGTCCGATTTACTTTCATCGTTGAATACAATCAGTAATTATAATAATGATCGAAAGATCGTTTTCCGATCGGCGTTAAACGATTAAAGCATGATAATGACACAGACCAGCTGCGTTTGTCAAAGTATTAAATCAAAGTAATATTAATCCGAAATGCGAGCTTTGCATGACGAAAGCAACTTTATACACGTTGAACCGTTGCAAGCACTACACTTTCCTATGTGTAGTACACTACACAAACGATATACGCGCGTGCATAAAAATATATAAACTTTTCGTTATTTCGTAGAACGTGAAATAAAAAAAAAAAAAAAAAGGAAAAGGGATAGAGGACAGGAAGATTTTTCACTAGCCGTTAGTCCTCGCGAAGTGGATTTCATAATTATGAGAGTGCAACGGAAGGAGGAGGGGTTGTGTGTGTTCGTGTCACGCGTGTTGAATAAAAAGAAAGATGGGATAGTACAATTTTTACAGTTTGTATACCTGGTCGTTTGTGAAGAAAAAAAGAAAAAAAAAAGCACGCGAGAATTATACGAAAAAAACACGTAACTTTTTTTTTTTATATAATAAATTATTACACTACCTTATTTGTTTGTTTTGTTTAATTAACAATAAAACACGATACGATACGAGGAAAATATTTTGATCGATATTATAAAAAACGTGCAGATGTATCAATGGGATAGAAAAAATTCGAAACAATCCCCTAATTATACATACATATATATATCTTTTATCTTTCACATACGTCACTTAAATATAATATTCCCTATGATAATCCTAGACGAAGGGGAAAGCAAAGAAAGAAAGAAAGAAAGAAAGAAAGAAAAGAAAAAAAAGAAGAAAAAGGAAGGAACGAAGAAAAACGTAAAGGGACGTCCTGTTATCCAGACAAATAGACGCGGATGATTCTTTTCCTTCTTTCTTTTTTTTTTTTTCTCGATAAAGAAGTGACAGGAAGGATATTATTTCCAGCGAAGGCAGCAGCTCCTTTCATGGTTGATTTATACCTCGTCTCAAAGCTGACATTCGCTTCCCCGATCGGAACACGTCTCGAATCCTTCCCTATAGTATATATCTCTTAACCCGAAGGATACCAACCTACTAAGAAGGCAGATCAGTCTGATTCTGATTGTGCTGATCTCAGCAAAATCGTAATTAATCGAAACCCGAAGTGAGTTAGATCGAAATCGAGAGAGACAGAGACAGAGAGAGAGAGAGCAAGAGAGTTTAAGCGCGTTACCTTATCCGAAAAGATTAATTATATCGAAAGGAGGAAAGTTAAGACGACTTAAATGCAAGTTGGTGTAACGTAGAACCCTCCTCGGCACCATTTAGGTTGATTCACTCAGAATTGCCAAAGATTTCTCGTCCAAGGCTAAAGCTAAATGCTAAGCCGTGCTGCTTGCTTTTATGCCAGAGTGATGATGATACCAGCCACGAGAGATTGTTTCCTTTTATTCCCAGGGATATAATAATCATTTCTGCCACGTCGTTGCAGTTACCTAGACCTCTCCGAAGGGTCGACGAGCCTGAGGGTTGGTTCTATCTCTCTCTCTCACATTATTGCCAAGTCAGGCTATGTAAAGAGAATGATGAAGAGAGAGAGAGAGAGAATGAGAAGGATGAGCTATTCATTTTAATCTGAAAGTTTAAGCCCGGCCATTGTAATAAGAGAAGTGAGAAACTTTAAAAGACACGTTTCAGGTCTACTCTTATCCCCCGTGTCCTCCTGTTTTCCTACGTTGAAACGTTTTAGAGAATCGTTAGAACCCATAGAACCTCCCATAGAAAAGTTACGGTACCTTTTTTGTTTCACGACAACAATTTCGTTCCTTTCGTTCTTTCTTAAAAAGAAGAAGAAAAAAAAAACAAAGAAAATGAAGAAAAAAGAAACGATAATTCTTATCGTCTTTATTCTCGTTTGTGCTTGGACTAATTCGTTTAATCCTTTACCTAATTGTGTTTAGAATATCTTTCTTTCTTTCTTTCTTTCTTTTTTATAAGCTCTTTTTACATTCCAAAACTTTTTTATATGTTTATTCAGGACAGCGTAATAAACGTTCGGTAACTTGAACTTTCTCGTAATAGATTTTCTTTTTCTTTCTTTTTTTTCTTTTTTTTTTTCTTTTTTCAAGAAATTTACATCTAGACTTTTCCATTTTGTTTGTCGAATAATTACGCTTTCGCATGATTTTCATTTTAAATAAGCCTCTTAGTAGTTTTCCAATTCTAATCCCATTTCCTTTTGTAATTTTATTTATTATTTTCTTACTTTCCAAAAAGGTATATTCTCTTGTTCTCTTTATTCTTTACAATTGTTTTAAATAATAATAATAATAATAATAATAATAATAATAATAATAATAATAATAAAAAGAAAACACTTAATAAACGTTTTGCTTATAACGAAGAAAAACGTGATACGTATGACGTATTAAGAGAGATAAGAAGAAAGTTAAAAAAATATTTTTATTTGTTTTGAGAGGTAAAAAAGAATAAAAAAGGTTGGGAATGTCCATTATGTAGTCGCTAACGAGTTTCCATAGAGGACTCGAAGCGTTTCGAATGCAACGTAAAGGTAAAAGAGAAAAAGAGAAAGAGAGAAAGAAAGCAAGAAAGAAAGAAAATGAGTAGGAAACCAGACTTATCGTCTTTTACTAAGTAAAATGTCGCTTTTTACGAAGGAAGTTATTTACTATGGAAAAAGCCGAGGGTAGTAGGTATACCGCTACAACCAAGTAAAAACTCTCTCCTTCCTCATTCGACTCTCAAAAAACTCAAGCTCGTGTACACGCGCGAAACTTATTAATACTTATGATTCTCTGTTATAAAAGTTTAACCAAGAACCAAAAGGAACGCGAAAGAATCGAGCAAACGAACGAACGAACGAATAAACGAACGAACGAACGAATGAACGAACGAGCTTTCTCGAGCAATCGTATCTCGAAGGCAGCTTTTATTCATATATATATATACAGTAATATGTATGTATATAGCAACCGGTGGAAGCTCGCGTGTTGTAAATTCATTCAGTGGTGGACTCGAAAAAGAATATTGGCGCGAGAAGAAACGAAAGAAACGAAGAAACGAAAAAGGATAGGAAATAGAGAGAAAGTGAGAGAGAGAGAGAGAGAGAGAGGGAGGATTGGTATGAGGTTAAGTCACCTCGTTATCGAGCTCTTTAAATTTTCAGAAGAAACGGCATAGGCGAGCTCGACGAGTACCAACACTCGTTAACGCTATCCTGAAATTTTCAAACCTACTTCGTCGTTTGCTTCTCTCTCTCTCTCTCTCTCTGTCTGTCTACTACTTTTACCCATACGTACTTTTTTTTATTCTTTATCTCTCTCTCTCTTTCTCTCACTATTACTACTGGTTCTATTCGAAAAAGTAATCCGAAAAATGTAGGCCAATGTTCTCCCAAGGTGTACCTTTTATTTTGGTCTTTTACTTCTACCTCTCTACCATTTCTTCTTTAATTTTTTTTTTTTTTTTTCTATATCTCTCTCATAGACCGGTGTCATTTTTCAACACCTCGTCTAATACAATCTAAAAAAAAAAAAACACGTAATCTAAATCGAACTCCTCCAGGGAAATCGTGTGTCCATCGTCAAAGTGCGAGCTGTGAAATTCAATCAATGGCCTGACCGTGTATAAGTTGGCCAACCACCAAGAATTTTTCTAGGTCAAGGTACAAAGTCGCATGGCGGTAGACGAGCAAACGGGGGGGGTTGGCCAGTCTGCCTGCCGGTGGCGAGTTTTCGATTGCCTAGCAAACCCTTACAGAACTTTACTGGGATTCGTAATATACCGTCGAAATATTCATTTCAAACTGATTTTCATTTCGTCTGATATGAATTAGTTATATTTAGCAATACTACTAGTAGTAGTAATAATAGTAGTAGTAGTAGTAATGGTGATAGGAATTTGGTGGTGATAGGAAGTACCTACAAATGTACACGTTTTAACCTTTAAACTACGAGGGTTTCTAACTAAATGACTTTGAACAGGTTAATCCAAGTTCATCAAGGAGGTCCATCAAGTCGATGTTCAGTTTGATGAGCACCCAAAGAAGAAGGACTTATTTGTAAGGCTCATCGAGCTTGATAAAGGAGAAGAGCTTGCTTGTGCTTGCTTGCTTGCTTCCTTGCTTCCTTGCTTGCTAGCTTGCTTGCACCAGCCAGAAAATCGATCTCCATTTTCTAGAGCGCATTTACGCGCTCACTTTTTCCTCTTCTCTTCTCGTTCGAGCTCAGGGCCTCATTAGTTGTTCGACAAACGGCTCTTCACCGACTTTATCTTTTTATTTCTTTTCTTTGTTCCTTATTTTTCTTTATTTTTGTTTACTTCTCTCATCTCTCCCCGGTTCTTCTCCTTTTTTCTACACGTTTATTTTTCTTTTATTATCTTTGTACGGCTCCCTATTTACCTATCTATCTATCTATTACACTCACGCTCACATTCCCCTCTCCATTTTTCAACGCGCTTTAATTTATTTTCATGGAAATTTATTCCCCCATCCCTTTTCGAAAAGATCTCGATATTAGTGGTAGTAATTACGAAAGTGGCTTGACTTTAATCTTCCAACATCGGCACGAACAAAAACATGAATAATAATAATTGTGAATATTTTCGTTTAGAAAATTATTAGTTTATTGAATGGATATTTTCTTTATTGTTTTAAAATACTCGGGGGAAAAGCATCGGTTAGCTGATTGCTCGGACTTTGTCTCGTTTAAAAAAAAAAAAAAAATAAGATAAATAAAAAGAAAAGCAAACGAACGGGAAAGGGTTGCGCGTGATTTCTTTCTGGTTTTTTTTTTTTATTTTTTTTATTTTCTAACACTCAAACGCTTCCTTTTTTTTTTTGTTTGTTCTTTTTTTATTTTTATCCCCCCGAACGTGAGAGCGCGAGCGTCGAGAAGTTCGGAATCTTCTCACTTCCGAATAAAGGAAGTAGAAGCTTTGCTGGCGGATACGCTTTCTCGCATCCTTCCTTTTTTCATTTTCGCTTTTATACAGCCGAGAGCGGTAGAGAAGAAAGTGGAGGGGGAGGGGTGGAGGGGGAGGGGGAGGGAGGCCCTTCATTAAACTTTCCACCGTCCACTTTTCTAGTTCTCGATTCAGGAAACGAACGAAACTCTCTACTTTCCGTTGGCCACGTTCCGAGATCGTAATACACTCTTTTCGATCGAAATAAATAAGAACAAATAAAAGGAACAAGAAATAAGAAATAGAATTTTATTTGTTCCCCCAGCAAAATCTATCGGTCCAATTGATTTTGTCTTAAGACATTTTTTCACCCCCTACTAACGTCTTCTATATTAAACAAAAATCTAGACTTTTTTTGTTTTATTTTGTTTTATTTTGTTTTGCTTCGAATTCTATTAGAATAAGAATTCATTTTCGTTCGTACGGTCCTTTTTTTCTTTTCTTTTCTTTATTTTTACTGCGATCAATTTTCTTCAGTCTTATTTCGTTATTCATCACGTAGATTGAATCTATTCGTATTCTTGCAACTTATTAGAATAAATTTGTGTTAACAAATGCGCGGTGCCTTCGGTGTTTTATTCCGCTTGATTATTTTTTTCTCTGCACTTTCGATGACCCAACAGATCATCGGTCAAGTAGATTTTGGATTTATTTATCGATTGCAGGTATTTTTTCGTTTAAATAAAATGATCGGCAAATATAGATATGATATATTATGTTTGAATGAAAATAAATCTATACACAAGCGTCAATATTTAAATAGAATTTCATACATTTATTTACAATGTGTTATTTTATATATTTCAAATATATAAAATTCCCTTGAAATGATTGGAAAAAATACTGTCCCGATAAATTTTGAATCATTTAAAAGGGTTCCCTCTTTTTCCGTTAAATATTTGTCAGTTGTCGCTAATCTATTAATTTCTTTTTTTTTTTCTATTTACTTTCTTCTTCCGCTTGTTTCTTTTTCCTTTTACATTTTTCTTTTAAAGAATCTAAGCTTATCCGGTAAGAATCGATGTTTCATTTTATATCCGAGGGGTTTGCCGTAAAGAAGATCTGGAAATTCATCCTTTTAAGAAATGCGGCATGACGTTGCTATTTAGCCCGAAGCAATTTTTAATTTACTTAATTTATTTAGCTCCCGCATAAAACTTCCATCGCTTTTATGAGAAGATTTCTATTTTTCACGACGAGAAATTCAACGAGACGACAAAGATATATATTTCTTTCTGTCTTCTTCTTCTTCTTCTTCTTCTTCTTCTTCTTCTTTAAAAGAACTATAATACGTCTATATTTTGTCTTTATTTTTCTATTCTCATTTCTTATTATCGATTAATAAATTGCGAATGGAGACGATAAAAACCGTTTAACCGTTATAACACAACAATGATTTTTAAACTTTAAATTAAATTAAATTACCCTTTTACAACAATACACCAACTTTTCAGTAGAGACAAATTTCAAATCTTCATTTCATAAACTCAACAGTTTTCCCCGATTGTTATAATTTCTTATTCGCGTCAGCGACAATTTGAAAAAAATATTTATTCTATAATATTTTCTCTATTTTATCTGTGTGTAATATAACAACACGAATTTGTATGCTATTCAGTTGAAATTAAAATAAAATTATATTCCACAGATATATATATATCGTGAAACACGATTTGGAAACACGTTCGAACGGACATGCAACGAGTTCGAAACAATTCGTTGTTACATATATATATATAAAATACATTTATACGTATACGTATGTATGTGTATAGATAGATAGAAATATATATTCGAAAACGATGGATAACACAGAAATCATTGGACATTCCAGGTTTATTCTCTTACTTTAAACGCGTATAGGAATATCCGGAACGGTATTGTTCTCTCTAGCAAAATAGGAATAATAGTCAAACATGCCTGGTGGTTTACCACTATTTCTACGATCCACCTATCTATCTGTCTCTTTCTCTTTGCCCCTTTTCTTTTTCTTCATCTTTCTCTTTATTTTTCATTTCCTAAAGCTATATATTCGAGTAATAAAATTTTTATTACCTCGTACTTATTCCCACGTAAGTGATTTTACGAGACAGAATAACATCATGAAAAGAAATAGAGATAGGTAGATTATAGTAGTTATTACACATAGTCTTTATATTTCTCCTAGTTTACTATCGTAATATCTATATATTTTCTCAACTATCTATTTATTTATTCATGTATGTATGTGTTCGATAGAGGCAAAGGTTAAAGTTCAATCCAATAGATATAATACATGCATGCATGGATGCATGCATATATATCTGTCATTAGTATTAGTTTGTTAGTATATCGTCGCGGTGAGTAACGACCATAGTAGGATGCTTTATAATTCAGGTTGCAATTTCAGTTAGTTCGCGATTATCCATATAATTGCAGATTATTTCGCGGATGTTCATTACCAGTTTGGCCAGGGCACGAAAATCCGTGGGTTTTCGTGCGGAAAACTCGTGGATACGATTTGGAACAGGTGTGCTTGGGTTAGCTTTATGTGGTCTACAGATATTATTCCTAATATAACGAACGTCCTATTATTCTCTTTCTATTTCTATTTCTCTTTTTAAGTATTAACGCACGCAAATTCGCATAATCGTGCATATTGCTAGACCTACTTAACAGAGTATTGTGCGTTTATACGGGGAGGACTTTAACGTTTAAATTGGTCACCGTGGATCGAAGATTAGCGTCACTTTCCCACCTTGTTCGCCTAATTCTGTGCTAGAGTACTTACATTTCATTTCCATTTTTTCTTTAATATATAATTATATTATTTATTATCTTTCCGCGTGATACGAAAATAATGACGCGAATAAAAGTGTCATCGAAATTTAATTCATAAATTAATTAACACGATCGTTCGTACGTTTGTTCTTTTTTTATTGTAAATTTGAACGAATCGATAGAAACGTAAAGTTCTCTTCGAATTATTTTGTAAATCTCGATCAATATTTTCCCTATGAAAATTTCTTCGTTCTTTGAGTTTTTCATCGTAGTCTTGTAAATGAACTGACACTCGTTACACACAAAAAAATAAATACAAAGACAGTGAGAGAGAAAGAGAGAGACAGATGAATAAAAGCAAAAGGTAGAACACGATTGTTTCAGAAACAAGGTTTATAATCAGTTTTGTAGAAGCACACACGAGAGAAACGTGAGCACGTATCCTCTCTCTCTCTCTTTCTCTGTTTTCCTTTTGACAGATTAAGAAGGACAGAAAACGAGAAGGAGACTAGTAGTCACGTGTATCGTATAAATAATTATGCTCCTACCATTTGCCCATAATTTCGGGGATAACGGAAGCAGAAAGCTGGTAACCTTGATGCATGATTGATCGCGACTAGCCTCGTAGTACGATTAATGAGAAATAATTAGTAGCCTAACCAGAATTAATGAACGACTAATCATTCCAACGTCGAAATTCCTGTATCTCGTTGAAAATTTTCAAACAAATACAAATACAAATATGGAGATAAATGCGTGCGTATCAGTTTTATCGAACGATCAATTTGTTTGTTTTTTCTTTTTTTTTTTTTGTTGGAAACGTTTATTAATCAAGAATTATAGTTATATATATATTTAATCGAGAGATACACTCAGCACAGAATTGTGAAAGATTTATCTATCTTTCTTTATCATTTTCATTCTTATTTTCTATATCATTTCTTTTTATTTTTCCTTCTTTATACTTTCTTGATACTGCTTTTACGTTTCCAGCTCGACGTTCTGGAGAAACACTTTTCTTTGCTAGGTATTATCTTTTCATTCTTGCTTGCCCCCTCCCCCTTCCCCCCTTCCCCCTTCCCCTCCAGTGTAAATTTCATTCCACTTTATTCCTTTCCGCCGCATCTCGTTCCTCTCATTCTATTTTCTTATTCTCCTTATCTTCCTGGAACATGAAACGTTCTTACTTTTCTTTTTCTTACCTTTTTTTCCTTTTTTTCCATTTTTTTTTTTTTTTTTATTCGAATTGTATGTAAAACGAGCTATCGATTATGGGATTATTAGTCGGAACGAACGAACGCGCAGATTAAAAAATTGTTGTTTGAATACAAAACAAAAAAGAAGAGAAAAAAAGTCGATTAATTGAAATTGAAATATTTTATGATCTTTATTTAATCGGAATGATGAATCGTGAATTTGTCATTTGTATTAGGTTTATTCATTGGCGTTGAAAAAAATGATAGAAATGACGTAGGGTAAAAGTAATGCGCAGAAATCGTAACCCTTTCATTCTTTTCGATGAGAAAATTCGTAAAATAGAGAAAAGAGTATAGAGTGATAATGGAGAAAGTGTGGGAATTTGAAATGTCACGAGTTTTGAAAGGTACCAACCAATTGAGAAAAATAGTAGATGAGAAGAAAGCAGTTGGACTCGTATCCTTTCTCTCTTTTCTTTTTTCTTTCTTCTTTCTATCGTTGTTCGGTAAAAAACGAGTGCTCGTATGCTTTTATTCATCTAGCAAAAAAGGGTGAAAGTAGCGGAAATAGAATGAGCAAATAGATCGATCGTACTGCTGTGCATGCATGCCAACGTGTTATTATTTATCTACTGCATATATTATTTATCTACTGCTATATACATATATAAAAAAAGAAAAAAAAGAAATAAAAAAGAAAGACTAAATTTTTGATACACTCATCCAGATATTTCTGTTTCTAAATAATTTATTCGTTGAATAAATTATTGAATATATATATATATGAATTAAAAAACATGACGATAGAGAATATGTGGGAATCTGAAATGTCACGAGTTCGGAAGGCACCAATTGAGAAAAAAAGGAATCGAATTCGAATCCTCTCTCTCTCTCTTTCTATTTCTATTTCTATTTCTATCGTTACTCGATAGGAAACCATCGCTCGTATGCTTTTATTCATATAGCGAAAAGTATGAAACTAGTGGAAATAGAGTGAGTAAATAGATCGATCGTCCTGCCGTGCATGCCAACGTGTTATTACAGCAAATATTATTTATTTACTACTATATAAAAAAAAGAAAAAAACAAAAAAGAAAAAGAGAAGAAAGAATTTAAAAAAGACAAACTGATGTACTCATTCGAATATTTCTTTATCCAGATAATTTATTCATTTGATAAATTATTCATATAAATGAATTTAAAAAAGAAAAAATATGACGATGACGGCGGGGGGGGGTGGTCTCGGTTAGTTGTCTACTTTTATCTTGTATGCTTTAGCTCGATAGAATGTAAAAAAGGGGTGTTGAGTAAATTGTTAGGACGTTAGTAATTAAGTTGATTCTTAAAATAAAACTCGCGCTTCTTGGGAAAGTTAATGAAAGTCTTGGGAGTCTGGTATCATCGTCATAACTATTTCCTCCTCGCTTCGCTTATGGCAAGTCATTGCCACGGAAGTTAACTCAACTACTTTCTCTCCTCTTCTTATTCTTATTCTTATTCTTATTCTTATTCTTATTCTTTTCATACTCTTTTCGACGGTTAGAAAGACGACAAGAAGAAGAAGAAGAAGAATAAGAAGAAGGAGGAGGAGGTGGAGGAAGAGGTGGAAAAGCTCCAGTCCTCTTTTCCAACGTCCATCCATCTTACCGTAGAGTTCTTCAAACCGTTATTACTGTTCCTTGAGAAAAGATCGTTGTGCACTACGCGTTGACCTACTATTTTTCTCTGATAACTGCGAAACCGAAGAAACTCTTCTCTTATACCGTAGCACGTGAATGTTTTCAGGATCAATCTGTTGGCCTATATGACTAGCGGAGTAGTAAGAGCGTATCTAAACTCATCTCCTATGGGCGATACTTTTCCAACTTTACTTTCAAAGATATATTACTTCCGAGACCGTGAGGATACGGATATCGAATACGTTCTTCTGTTTTATCTCTTTTGATTGATCTTTCAATATTTTTAACTTTATCTCCAAATAATCTCAAATCTTGCAATCTCTACTACTACTACTACTACTACTACTACTACTACTACTATTTACACATCCCCTTTTTCTTATCCTACAAATACAAATATTCAACACTTGTTCGTTTTGTTATATTAGAAAATCAATGTAGCCTCTAATGTATTCCTACAGATGTGTATTTACACGTGTTACTCGAAAGCAATCTCACAGGATAGTCTCCTTGTTCGAAATCTACTTGCCTACACATACCTAAGTACACCTGTTAGTATTCGAGAACGGATCACACGTGTCCCCTGTTACATCTACGGATGATCATGCATGCAAACGCGTGAATCTCGATCGTTAATAAATCTTTGATTTTGATCAAATAATTTTCAAAACAAATCATCTAACTTTGATTGTTCAATTTTATTTCGTTGAGAAAAAAAGAAAATTAAGAAAAAATAAGAAGAAAAGAAAAGAAAAGATAAATATCGTTTTCAATTTGATATATCGAAAAGGAAAAAGTTAATGAAAATATCGAAATGTAATTGAGAATTCGCGATAGAAAATAAGATAGAAAGTTTTGTTATATTTTCTGGTAAAACATTGATTGTGTCTCTTGTTGATTTTCACTGTGTGCGTATCATCTGACCGTTTGTTTGAAGTTCTTGCGCTCGGTGAATCTATTATTTGTGTCTGGTAGTTTCGAATACGTTTCTATGAAAAGAGAGAAACAGAGAAAGAGGGAGAGAGAGAGAGAGTAGATAGATTTCTGGCAGATGAGAATGCATCTCCTGGAAAACCGAGGATCATTCGCATGGAAGAAGCGACAAAGTTTAATGCTCTGTCTCTTCGTAGCAGAACAGAGACCCACCGCATATGTGAAAATGTAAATAACAGTTTGCAGTCGATTCGCGAGTTGATTCCTTCCTTTCTAACGACCACAATATGAAAAGAGAAACTTAAACAATCGTCCAGAAATGTTAACATTTCTCTTTCTCTCTCTCTCTCTTCCTCTTTCTCTCTCTCTTCCTCAATGTGGCTAGTAAATTATTATTATTATTATTATTGTAATAAATTTCAACGTTTGTTTCTTCTCATCAATCTGTACTTATCAAAATATTCTCTCTTTACCATTAAAATGTAAATTTAATACAAATATTATATTTATATTATACCGAGACAGACAGACAAAAAATAAACAAATAATAATATCGTAGTAATAATATTTTCTAATATTCTTATTTATTATATCTAATTTCATGTTAATTTTAAACATGAATTTTAATTCAAAGTTTTTAGTTAAATTTACAAAGTAATAATAAAGTTATTAAGAAACTTATTGGTTCTGATATTATCGCGATCGATAATTACTCTTGCCAAATTTCACGATCAAAGTTAATTAATAATTGATTAAAAGATCTAAGTGATGATATAATAGATATACATGTATACGTTAATGTTAAAATTGTATAACAACGTAACAGAAACACACTTATTTATGGAATCGTATAATTTGTATATTACGTTTATCAATTTTTTCTAATATATCTAAGAAAGTATTAGGATGTTTTATATAACTGTATTGATATGATTTGTTGATATTTATTGTCAGTCTTATTCGTACATTGAGACGTGTAACATAAATAATACGTCGTAATAAGTGTATAAAATTTATTTCGCGTATACGTGTGAGTATTTTATCGTTATGCAAGTGATATGCATATGTGCACGAGTGCTGTGCATCGTCGGCGAATGATATATGTATGAGTACGTACGTGTCTATGTCAGCATTCAATTGTATGATTCAATTAAATCGTAGAAATCCAAGGTTTTATACGTTTTAAGTGTTGTAGATCGTTTATCGGTAAAAAAAAATCTAAACAGATACTTATATTATATATACTTTAAACTAGTAGTTGATTTATCTTTAAAGTCTGCTTTACTTTTTACAACAATATTTATAGTTATCCGTTCTTATCTCATCTTATACTTCTTATACTTACAATGTTCCGTTAGTCGTCGTGCTATCCCATAGAATCCTAATATACGAGATCAAATTTCAATTTTATATCCTCCCAACTTGGCTCTTGTAAATTTATATACATATATTATATCTAATAAAAATATATTATAATATATTAATTTTTAACATAATTAAACAAATCAATATAGTTATTTCAGGATTTTAACTAATCATATCACGAATAACAAGATTTAACAAAGTAATCCTAACATATATACAGACATATTATACGTGTGTAGTATGTAACTAATTAGCACGCGTGTTCAAGATAAAGGTTATTATAATAACGAACGTTTGAGAGGGAAGCTTGCAAAGCCTCTCTTCCGTCATTCATTTGAGCTGCTAATCGCGAGTGAGCACTTTGGTCGTTGAGCTTTCAGCGTTCCGGAAGCGTCGAAGAATATCCTGGCACGTGGTTATATAAACATCGAGAGCGAGAGAGACAGGAATGATGAGTCAGAGTATGTATGTGTCTATGTGTGTGTGTGAGAGAGAAAGAGAGAGAGAGAGATGATAGAGAGGGAAACAAGGGATGGTATGAGAGACAATGAATCGCGATGGAGACTCTATGAGTAAAGGCATCTTCATGAAAGCCTTTCAACGATCGATTCGCACACGCAACGAGCATCTATCCATCTCTCTTACACCCACATGGATGAACAAACCCTTTCTTCTATAATCTCCATGATCCTACTGACGAAAAGATCAAAAATCGATTGACTGAGATAAATATCAAGTAAAAACACGTAAAATCTTCCCTCCTTTTTTTAATAATAATTCGACGGATAAATTTTCTTTCTTCATATATTTTTAGACACGTTTCTTCTTTCTCTCTTTCTTTTTAGAAGAGGATGCGAGTAATGATAGTCAAGTAAGTAACCATGAAAAGAAAAAGAAATTAGTCGTGTTTTAACTCGTGAGAATTAAATTTATAATATAATATATATTAATATATATTAAGAAAAAATGTTTATTAAAAAAAAAACAAAATCGAAAGCTGCCGTAAAACGAATACGCTGGGTGCTTCATTAATTAAAATTATAATAACGGATCTGGGGTGTTCTGGGAAATCATATAAAGACGAGGATTTAATTTATGAACAAGAGAGAGAGAGAGAGAGAGAGAGACAGACAGAGAGAATATATATAAATTCTTTTTATATGTGTATTTATACATAAAACGCTTAATATCATTTCATACTTCTTTTTTCTATTAATTTTTTTTTTCTTTCTTATACATCATAAAAAAAATTATTCATTTTAAATTCGTCATATTTAATATAAGTTTTCAAAGGAATTTTTTTTTTCCCCCCGAGTATCTTTGAAGTCTAATATTAAAACAGATAAGTTTGACGTAGTTAAAAGGGTAGAGTAAAGAAAGTGCTGATCCTAAAAAAAAAAGGGATTCTCACTCGTCTTATTTCAAGATCAGCAGTGAATGCCAAGTTTTAATATCGTACAGGTTCTTTTCTTTGTAAGCCGAGTCGTAGGAAGGTTGTTACTGGCTCGTGGCCACTTTGGACAACGAAGAAAACTCTATATAATATTTCCTACGGACTAACACACCCTGTCATTTTCTTCTTTACCCGACAACACAAAGCTGCAAGGAAAGAGTATGAGAGAGACAAGTAAAAATGAACTGAAATGGAACCCCTCCCTGGGCCTATCTGACGTTTCTATACACATTTTTAGGTTGACAAGCAAACAATCTATCGTTGAAAATATTGTTTGAGTATCTTTCCTATTTCTTCGTCATTTTCTCCCTTTATCGTTTTCTCTGTATTTCGGTATAGAATGTCATAGATAATTTTTTTTATTCTTTTTTTTTTTCGAAATGAACCCTACTTTCCGCGAACCCCGTTTTAGGAATCTCGAGAGGAGGAACGCTTTGGGAAAGGGTTCGTTCAACTGGAAGAGTGAAAAATTTTAATCGTGATATATCGTTTATCCCTTCCTCTTCTATCCTTCCTTTATTTCTCTCTCGTAAAACTAGTTTCGAAGGTTTTAACGAAGGTAAAAACTTTTCCCCGCGCGTAGTAAAAAGAGTGAAGCAAAGTTACGTTTCCTCTTATTTTCTTTCTCTCTCTCTCTCTCTCTCTCTTCTTATTTTGTTCTTCTTTTACTCCCTTTATTTTTTATATTTCCTTTTTTTTTTTTTTCCTTAGAAAAGAATTGCCCGGGAAGTGAAGAATATTGGTTCTTGTTGTTGTTTCGCAAAGTTCCTCGAGTGAGTGTGAGCGAGAGAGAGAGAGAGAGTGAGAAATAAAAGAGAGAAAGAGAAGAGAGGGAGAGGATTCTCGTAAGTGCGGAGGAGAGTAAACGATGTTATCAGGAGGTTGTTCTCGAAGCTATAGTGGCGTTTTGAATCTGCACGGATACGAGATTCGATGCGATAGCCCTGGAAGAGAGGATACGCGCTTGCTCGTTCGTTCGATTATCGGAAAATACTGATTAAATGATCTCGATAAGGTATCCAACGTTATTATTCGATGCCTCGTAATAGCCGTCGAAGAAAATTTCGTCGATGGATTTATCGTTAAATTCTCATGGCTGATGCCACTATTATCTCTCTTATGGATTTTTCAAATGATTTTTAATGATTTTCAAGTTAACCTACCTTTTGGTTCAGCCAAATTGCTGTCCGATAGTTTTCAAATATCGCGTTGGAATAATTGATCACCACCATCACCATCACCACCACCACCACCACCACTACCACCATCACCATCATCATCAAAACCATCACCATCATTATTACAACTACTAACAACAACAAGAGCAGCCTTCAAACTCGTTTAAAATTCGTACTATCTCTCATTAATCTTCGCGAATTCCGCGTTTACATGGTGCTAACAAAATTTCATGTATTTCGTTACTATCGTTAATCATATTCCCTTGTAAGTTATTCTAATTACTTGTCTATGGTTAATGGATAAAAATAAAAATAAATAAATAATAAAATGAATTTGTTGAGAGAGAAAAATATGTGTAACATCGATTGGAAATTAGTCAAATTCAATTTCCGAGCTTTTCTTTATTGTTAGTTCGTTCATACGTATGAAGCGACTGACTAAAGATTGACTCGTTCTACTTGCCCGAACGAGTATCTGCGAAAAGCCATCTCAATTTCGAGCTGAAAAAAGCGTACTGATTGTTGAATACTCCTTTTCCTACGTTGTACGAGCTATAAATGACCACGAAAAGGTTGAAACGTAGTTCGATGGGTAACAATTGGACAAAGAGGGAAAAAGAGAAAAAAAAGGAAAAGAGAGCGAGAAAGAGAGAGAAAGAGAGAGAGAGAGAGAGGTGCCAATGAAATCGGTGTGTACATTCACCCTCTTGTTCTCTTTTTCCTTTACTCTCTTTCGAATCGAAACGAAATTCTCGTATTTTTCCAGACTTTTCGAAATAAAGAATTAAAGTAACAATGTCGAAGCTCTTTCATATAGTTGCTAATTAAAATATAAAAAAATGTTCTACGTTTTTGATGCGAATATTACAACGCGATGAAATTAGTTCTTTTTTTTTCTCTTTTTTTTTTTTTTTTTTGCAAAATTTCTGTTGTTACCTGTCACAGAAGGGATAGGGAGGGATTCGCGTTTCTGTCTGTCTACCAGGGAAAATTTAAAAATCAAAAATGAAAGACGAAATAAAAAGAGAAATGTAGCAACGTTACAACCAACATACGTATTAACAATTTGACAGGACATATTGATACGTTAAAAATTCGTATGTTGCGGCGAGTGTTACGGAATACATGGAGGAGGACTTTTTGAAAAACGATACGTCATCGTCGAGTTCCATTGAGAGTTTTCAAGGGGCAGGGGGATTGTATGGGGGTTGAAGGGTGTACGCGTGTGTGTGTGTGTGTGTGTGAGCGTCGAGAAGAGAAAAACTTAATCGCGAAGCCGTGCACAGCTGGCAGTGGTTTTCAGCTTGGTGGAATGAAACGGGGTCACCGATCGCATTGTACTGTTCACAGCGAGAAAGCGGAGGACTCAAGCACTTCGCAACAATTCATGCACTTTTGACCTTTGCAAACTCGTTCTCCCTCTCCCCCTTGCCCCCCCTCTCTCTCTCTCTCATTCTCTTTTTGGCCATGCAATACGGAAGGCGGCCTAGTTCTTTCTTTCTCGGGTACATACCAAAAGAGATTAATATAATTTTCAAGCGTTATCGAGATACAAATATCGGTGCATGGTTTTTATTGCTTTACGTCTTCTCGGTTACCTTTTCGATAACCTCTAACATTTCTACATTTTCTTCTTTCTCTTTTTCTTGATATCTCCCTTTTATTAAAATGTCTATTACAATATATTTTTGTTGTATAAAATGAATATTGTAGAAATGATTGGAAAAGTTAAGTTAATAATTTAATCATCGTCACGATCAATCGGTGATCCGTGAATGGAAACGTTGATGCACTTTCGACCTATGATCATCGTCCTATTATCGATCTATAATAGCAATCATTCAGACAATTTCACATTGTATGGAAAATGAAATGAAATAATATAGCAAATCCGTGAATGTGTTCGGGGGGTTACCTATTTGCCACAGTATTTGTCTTTTGTTTCCCTGAAAATTTATTAGCGGAACAAAACCTCGACCGATGTCGAATGCCCGTACCAAAACTGCAGCATTCACTCGTACATTCATACATACACACATATATAGTATACGTTTGTATGAATATAATACGCGTACGTTACGCGTTGCGTTTGCATGTTTCAGCTAGGAAAATCCGATTGTTTCGAATTCGTAATGCGGGGGTTGTAGTACTCGTTGGTTATTCCTACTATTGGTTGTTGCTTATCTTATTATAATTAAACGACGACTTCCTAATCGGTATTCTTTTGAATACTTCAAATCGTCATTATTATCGTTACATACTTACAATTAGAAATAATGAAGCTATCGATCGGATGCATCCGAAGATCTCTTACAATTGGATTCTTTTTGAAGTAGCAAGAAATTCACTCAACGATATTGCACTTTTCCTGTATACCGAGGAGGGAGAGAAAGTTTCGTGGCAATTTCTGATTTTCCAATTGCTCCAGGCCGAGTTACGAACTCTTTCCTTCCCTTGCTACTTCTTTTTCTTCTTCCATTTCTTCTTTTTTATTATTTCCTTTTTCATTTCTTTTTTGTCCATTTCTTTTACCACTATCTTATACGACATTGATCCTATCAAAATATAATACATACATTTTATTTCTTTTCCGATACGTATCACACAGTCAGTCATATGATGAAATCTCTTTAAAGACGTAAGCATATAAAAGGGAACGCGTATTCATCTAAGGTTATATACTTACTTACATATATCTCGGATTTTTCCTCTCTTTTGAAAATGATGTAAGAGCAATAAGGATTTACAGATCTATCGATCCAATTTTCTCGGTATCGAGTAATATCCAAGAAATGTTATTTCCGATACGTGTTTGAAATGATCACAGCTGCGATTTTGGATGCAGGGTCGTGAACTAAAGACTAGCAGGAGTTTCAGAAATGCTCAGCATAGCTGAGACTCGTCGACCTGCACATACACACACAAACACACACACACACACGTATATACTCGAACTTCAGCACATTTGGCTTATACGCAAGCACGAGAGAGTTCATTTGCTTTCGACGCCGATGGCCAACGGGCTAACTTGTAGTACCTACGTTTATATCTATGTGTGTGTATGTGTGTGTGTGTGTAGGAAAGGGAGAAAGGGATTGGCTTACTCTACACGTGTTCACCACGCGTACACTCGATTATACGTCCTAACATCTCCGAGTCGGTGTTACTCTGCCGATCGTTCGAGTTTCCGTGCTATTCTCATCCACCGTTGGTTTCGACATGATTAACAGTGTCCGTTAAACTCGTCAATTATTTATGACGTAATAACAAAGTAGGATAGACGACGTGAGATATTATCGTGGTGTGTTCTCTTACTTCTCACGTCGATAACTCTACCCGTTAATTATTACTTTAACTTGCACACATGTGTATACAAGCGTGCATACGAATTTATATATAAACAATTTCGTTTTATTAAAAATTAAAAAAGAAAAAAATCCATCAAATTGAATATTTTTATCGAAAGGAAAGAGCGACGTTTTTCTCGTTGAATGTATTCATCGAATAATTTAATACTTACAAACGTAATCAAATGAACTTTTATATATTTGAAAAGTTTGTATATATATAAAATAAAAATGTATATTTATTTAATATTTTCTCATAAATCTAATGAATTTTCGTTTCTCATTTAAGATGCAGAGAGCGGTGCTACTGCTCTGTTGGCTGCCGTTCCTAAACCACTGCTACGCCGTAAATCCAGGTAAACTTTAATCATTCGGCCGGCAAATGATTTTCTCGAGTAAAAGTTTCTTTAATTAAATTAGATCATTAGAGAATGGTCGCGTGTATATATTATGATAAAAATGAAAATTGAAATAAAATCGAAATGACGGACAAAAATATTAAATGAAGTTTGAAAGGTTGAATTAAGGATATTTTGAAGTTAATGCGAATCGACGAGCTATGGTTAAGCTTAAGCTTAGCTTAGCTTATCACGCTAACACGAGTCACGTTTATGCGATGTATCGAACTTTAAAGGTATAACGAATGAACGAAATGAGTGGGGGAAGAACGATAGTAGGGTTATTATATTTCGTAGAATCCCTTCCTTCACATGCTAGACTCAAAACTTTTCAACCTTCTGAAAACTTATTAGACACACTACATTTCTATTATGTATAGGTATTACTTCCATTTGTTTCGTGTAAGTATCCAAGCAACGTGTTGAAGAAAAACAGAACGCCCAGGCCTTTCTGGTGAACTCTGATCATTATGATTATACTTATTTTCTCACGAATAATGTCAATGCGAAGTACGCATCGTAAAATGAAATATTTTAATTGGAA
Source organism: Polistes fuscatus (assembly GCF_010416935.1). Taxonomy (NCBI): domain Eukaryota; kingdom Metazoa; phylum Arthropoda; class Insecta; order Hymenoptera; family Vespidae; genus Polistes; species Polistes fuscatus. The sequence continues at coordinate 2,280,401 of NW_025113031.1, forward strand.
CGTTTTTAATTTGTTTTTTTTTTTTTTATTCTTTTCTTTCTTTGTAGGAAAGTAAAATACACGAATACCCATACATTTCGTTCAATGAGTGTAATATCAAATAATTATTTAGTATTTTTCTAAAATAACTTTTCTCTCCTGGTGTGTTAAAGTTAGGGATAAATTGCAAGTGTGCAACCCATGGCACACGTGACGCTGATAATTTGTAGTAATGACCAACGTTGGGTGATTCGGTACAAGCTTGCTGTTATTACGTCTAACGATCCTCTCAAGGATCTTATCGACGTGTTAGAATATAGTATATACACATACACGTGGATATGAATATACGATGAAAACTATGCGCGCGATTTGAAAGTTTGAAATTCGAAAAATCGGAAAAGGATAACGATGCTAGAGAAAAAGAGAAAAACAGAGAGAGAGAGAGAGAGAGAGGGAAAGAGAAAATATTTCTCTCTTCATTTTAGATTCCATATCGAATCTCGGTCATAGTGCACGTGAGCGTGCTTGAAATTTTTATCTCCTCGCCACGAAACGATCCGTCATTTTGTAGTATAGCGTGAGATAATGTAAGTACGTCGGGTTGAGATCACACCATAGAAAGAAAGAGAGAGAGAGAGACGGAGACAGAGTGGACGAGGACTGTAAGTCATGTAACACGTGCTTTCGCGATTACGTCGAGGAAACTCGTCGACTTTTACGTTCTTTCTCATTCTCTCCCTGACTTTCTCTCTCTTTCTCTCCTTTCCAAAGTCATAAGCTACTGCAAGCTGTAAAAATCTAGCCTGGCTAAAGAAAGTTCGTAAGCGAATAGCAGTGTAGTAGTAGTAGTAGTAGTAATAGTAGTAGCAAGCTCGTAACTTTAAGGGAGAGAAAGAAACACAAAAAAAAAAAACTGAATAAAAAAGAAGAAAGATCGTGATGGATAGATCGTTATGTTTTTCCTTGTCGGATAGTTTATACCTATAAGCAAGTGTTGTATACGAGTATACGATTTATGTAAAAATAGGAAAACGTTGTAGGAAGAGAAATAGAGATAGAGATAGAGAGAGAGAGAGAGAAAGATAGATAGAAGAGAAATGGTTCGTTCGCGTGTACATACAAGCAATACGGTCGAATAACGTTATACAGAAGTGTATCGCATTTAATTTGGTAGACGGTAAACGGTATTCATTGCTTTTGTCGACATTATTGGACGTGTTACATTGGTACGAGTGCATCCTATGCGTGTTTAACAGCATAGAACGAACACTGCCCCCCCCTCTCTCTCTCTGTCTCTTTTTAGCTCAATTTTGGCACGATAAACGAAGGACAGAAATATTCGTTCAGTTTTACTAGTTCCCTGGTATCAGCGAGTTTGTTCTCCCAGCGAACGCTTTAAATTCTAACGCTATTCGATAAACTTGTTAAATTTGTTTCAAGTACTGAACGTGCGTGAAAGAGAGAGAGAGAGAGATAGATAGATGGAGAGTTGTGTAATACAATGTCTAGGTTCGTTCTTTGAATTCCTTCAAAAGTCTTTAGAATTTAGTCTGAAGTACTATATTGTAATCTGAAGATGTTGAAGTAGTATCGAAAGTTTAATAATATCTAGTGTCAAAATTGTTAAACTTACATTAAACTCGATTCTCTTTCTCTCTCTTATTTTTGTGTGGACGTGTGCGTTTCTCCGTCTTCGTCTATTTTTGTTTGTTTGTTTGTTTGTTGGTTTGTCCGTATTAAAATCGAATAGGATTAACTATAACTAAAATCTTTCATGTTAATAACCATAAGATAGAATTTTCGATGTGTATCGATAAGAAGAGGGATCGAGTAGGAGTAGTAAAATTTGTCCGCGGTCGGAGAGAGGAAGATCTTTCCGTTTAAGACTCTGAATCAGTATACGAGCATTCCATAAAGTTTAGCGCAACTTAATCCACAGATTGAAACGCAAAGTACGGGTTTATGTAAAGTCCGTGGTGCATCGAACGCTTGCCTCCATGCAATTTGATACTTTCGAGTCGGTGGTAAAAGTACTACCGGTAACTACCCTTACGTTGAGTGCAGAGTTTCAGGAAAGGAATCAACCTACCCTGTAGGGAGAGAGAGAGGGAGAGAGAGAGATGATAAGGTATATACATCTAAAAGGGAAAGGTGATTACTTGAGAAATCTTTCAAGAAGTATTAGTAGCTCTTTGGATTAGTAAAACACATCGATGTTACTTATCCTAACTAACTGATATCCTATCTTTCATCTCTGACATGTAATCTCCTGTAATAGCTTATCCAACAAATGTATTTTCATTTTTCTTTTTCTTTCTTTATCTTTATCTTTTTCTTTATTTTTAGTCTACGTTAAATTATATCCGACGAATATATTAATCTCGATATAATATATATTTATTTGGAATAATGTTAAATGCGAGGATTATACATGTATATATAAATAATGCATTCCCCTAGAATCATGGTGCATTCTCAAGTAATAATAATTTTCGAAATTTCAACATATTCTGTAGAGAATAGGATGGAACAAAGTAGAAACGATTATGAAAGCTGTTTCCAAAACGTAAACCAGTGCCGTTCCTTTTTAACAGAGTCAAATCGCGTATTTGTATGTAAATAGTAAACGATATGGTTGAGCTTCGCAAACCAAGTGCTTTTCAACGTTTCGAACTTTAGTGGCAAAGTTAAGCTATCCTTAACGTTGAATTTCACGTTCCATTCTTTCCATTTTTGTTTCTTTCCAACACTTTTTCTATCATTCGTTCTCTCTCGTTCTCGTTTACTTTTTGATAACGCGGTTTAAGTAAGTAGAATTTCAGCAATACTGATCGTGATCGTGATCGTGATCGAGATCGAGATCGAGATCGAGCTTAAAGCATGTCTTAGTTTGCTGACCCAAGCCTTATCGGAGTCCCATCGAGCGGAACTCGAAAGCCGAAGCAATTCAACCGGTTGCCAATCCCCGTGGTTTCATTGTGGGCTCGCACTTCGATTGTTTGACGACCTCACCTTGTTATCCAACTTGCTCGGGGAGAGAAAGTTTGTCAGACTCAACCGCAGATAGTAATTTCACTCGAGGCGTTAAAGTCATTCATTTTGAATAAGGGAGTTAGGTATAACTCCCTTATTTTCTCTTACTGTGAATTATATCTATGTATATATATATATATTATAATGTAGATTTCATATATTTTGTACTATTTTCTTTTGTTTTATCTTATCTAAAAGTTATTTATCTACAGGTGTAGATATATAATAAACATAACATGTATCCTTATATTTCTAGGGGACTTCCGTTTGTCCTTTTTCTTTTTTTCTTTTTCTTTTTCTTCCTTTCCTTCTTTCTATCACTATTCTATAGTCTTAGGGAATACTTTTTCCAAACGACAAAAGTCATCCAGTCGAGTGTCTGAAAATCTCTAAGCACCTTTAAATAAAGAAAAGGATCAAGTAGGAGTCTCCTCTTTATCCCAGGAGTCTTTTCCTCTCGTATTGCGAGGACTTTGTCGTATTAGAAGTTGCCACGAGGGTGAAGCGTTGACATTGCCGATGGGACTACTACTACTACTACTATTATCTGTGAACTTTACGCTACGAGTTTAAGTCGTGAATATATAAGCTTTCTACGATTTATTACGAGGCACCTCTTGCTGGAGTGTTTAATCTTTTCAAAAATACATTTTATCATCTTAATATTATCATACACGTTTAATCGTTAATTTGTATTATACACTTTTTCGGTATAAATGAAAAATAATAGATAACATAATTTATTATTTTTTTGTTTCTTTCTCTATTCTTATTATTTTCAATATATTATAATATATTATATAATATATAATATATATAATTATAATATATATAATTATAATATATATTATTGTAGGATTCGTGAAAAAAATTGGGCCGTTGAGAACCGACTGGACCGGGACTCGAACCCAGATTTTCATTTTCCGCTTCCCGGGCGACTGCTCTTTAACCAATTGAGCTATCCAGGGCCCACCGTCCAATCTCTTCACGAACGCCTACTTAAGTGTTTGGCTTGGAGGTGCTCGCATCCCACATTATAATAATAAATAAAAAATTATAATCAATCTTTATCGCTCGGATCCGATTCTTTCCGCCTATCGAGAAAAGAGTTCGGTGATATTTTTTCTTTTCTTTTCTTTTCTTTTTTTTCATAATAAAAGCTCAGGATGTGCCAATTGGAGCGGGGTAGGGAAGGGAAGGGAAAAGGGGTTGGAAAGAGTTTAGAAAAAGCGAAGTAATAACGTAGGAGATTCAGCGACGCTAGATTTATCGCGGAAACATGCAGTGGTGACGTGACGAGCACGACAACAGGCCCGAAACGACAGCTGGCACTGTGAACGCGTATAACTATAGTGATAGCAACGATCGGGGCCGAGTATGTTGTTCGCTCGTATGTCAGATAGAAATATTCTACCGTCCGGAAGAAACAGAATAGTCGTCGCTAGAGGAAAAAATAAAAAAAACGACATGTTTTTCTCGGCCCCAGCCCCCCCCCCCTTTTCCTCGTCATTTTCTATTCGCTAAAGGAGAAAAATAAACAAAGGCTAGGAAAAAAGAAAAGATTTTCTCGATGGTGGTTAAGCAACATTCGAGAAGATCGATTGTTGGGGGTTTCGCGTGGTGATTCGCAATGCTCAGAAATAGCGAAAGGCTATGGAAGGCAAAGAAAACAGTCGTTTCGCGGTAAATCGAGTGGGCACCATAAAAATTCGTGTGCACGGGAGGAAAAGAGAATGCGAGAGGGGGAAAAAAAGTAGAGAAAACGTTGCTCCGTGTGTAGCATGTGTGCGTGTGTGTGAGAGAGAAAAAGAGAGAGAGAGAGAGAGAAAAAGAGTATCCTATATATTCGTATATATCCGTGAGTTTCAGGAAATTCAATTTCGAGGCTTGGTATTGCGGCTTGGGAGATTAATCGCGACTCTCTACTACCAAATCCCAGAAAAATGAATTTTACTTTGAAGTTGGGTAGGTACTTCGCACTGTTGGTGTGTTCACTCGTGCAAAACTCCTACGAAGCATCGTAAAACATGAATACGTATAGTTATGCATATAGTATATCAAAGGTATAACTCTTGAGAATTTGTCCAGAATTTTGTGTCTGGACACAAATAAAATATAATAAAATCATATGAAATCAAATGAAATCAAATATATCGACTATTGTGTAGATACACGAGTACTATCAATCGAACTTTTGTATGAAAAGTTATGCGAACGAGTTGGTTAAAGATAAAATACAATTGTATGTATCTATTCGATACACACACATACACACACACACGGATCAATCGAATTTTATATGGGAAGTTTTATGAATGAACTGGACGAAGTATAGTTAGGCACCTATCTCAAAGAAAATAAACTTTAGCAGCTTGAAAAGTAAAAGAATTTCTACAAAATTCGAGACACAATGTACTGGTAATAATTAGGAGAAATTTTACGAAGCATACCCTTTCCAGCCCTTTGTCCCTATTTCGCGTAGCACCAAGTAGCTACCGGAAGGAACATTGACGTTGATAAATCGAGCAAGGCAAAGCACCGGGCTACGGATTACGAAGCCGTTCGAGCAGTAGAGTTTGTCGAACGGAAAGTTTATTTAGCGGGATTAAGTTCTTAACGTTACAAAAGTAGCATGAATTTTAATAGAAGCCCCTTCTTCTTCTTCTTCTTCTTCTTCTTCTTCTTCTTCTTCCCTTTCTCCAACAACTCTCACCTTCCGTCTCATTGTGTTTTGTCCAAATGTTAATTATTACTACATTGTTATTCTAATAGCTCTTTTTTTTCTTTTATTAATTATTTATATTTATTTCCAAGCGATTTTAAAAAACACGCACGCGAGAGAAAATCAAAGAGGAAGATCATTTGTTGATATTAAAATGGAAGAAAAGAAAAAAAATATATATATCCTCCTTTTTTTATTTCGTTATTAATTTTTGAACTTTCTAAAAATAATAAAAGCGTGTACACACGGTGAGGAAATAATTGTTTACGAATGAAATTAACAAAAAAAGCATATCCCCTTTTTTCAAATTGTAAATTATTTTGTCGTACCGACTACGTATTCTCAGCTGGAAAAGTTTAAATTAGAATAATCGAGACAAATGAAAAAAAAAACTTCTATATTTCCCTCCCTCCCTCCCTTTCTCTCTCTTTCACTCTCACTCTTGTTATCTCTTTGACGTGATGATAATCGAAAGAGAAACTTCAACGGTGTTTCGTATCGATGAACGAGCAAGGGAAATTAGTATCGGGAATGTTGGAAAGTTATCCTTAGCAATATATATATATATATATAGGCTGTACATATATATATATATAGGGTGTACATATATATATAGGCTGTACATATATATATATATAGGGTGTTAGTTTGGAGGCGCCAAAGTTGTGATTAACGAAAGCCACGAGGATTCGAAACATGGGATAGACTGGTGAGAAGTGAAGTGAAGGGTTGAAAAGAGAAAGAGAAAGAGAACAAGGAGAAGAGGAAGGAGAGTGAAAAGGGAAGGGAAGGGAAAGGAAGGGTCAGAGGATAGAGGTTCGGAAGCGATCGTGCGAGTCGTGGTCCCATTGGGGTCTTTCCATTCGATCGCCATCACGCGTTCGACTGTGAATCCAATCGGATTCACAGCTTCTATCTATCTATCTCTCTCTCTCTTTCTCTCTCTCTCTCTCTCTCTGTAACTCTTTCCATCTATCTGGTACGCATTACATCCGTTAGAGGAAGTTGGTCAATAGACTGGCCCTTTGTACGTCGATCAGAGACTTGCAACACTCAGCATGATCACGTAATCGGAGTGTCATAGCCTTGGGGGAAACTATAGGCTTATCGAAGGACTGAAACTCTAAATCAGAGTCGTATTTTTGAACGAAAAAAAGTACCACACCATAGTGAATTCATGGGACGGGGTTTCGTTACATCGTAGCTTATTCGAACGAATAAATCTTTCGAATTAACTGTGTCCTATGTTTTAGGTTACTTTCTGAATGGTGTTTTTCTTTTATTCTTTTCTTCCTTCCTTTTTTCTTCTCTCTTGATGTTTATCGTATAAATTTAATCAATTAAAACGTCGTCGATTGATGTCGTTCGATCAAGCGTGGAAAAAGCGAGACCTTGGGACAAATGTTTTTCCCTCCTCCTCCTCCTCCTCCTCCTCCTTCTCCTCCTCCCTTCCGTCGAAAAAAAGGAAAGAGAAAGAAACAAAAAAACAATAATAAAAAGAGAACAAAAATAACTATCCCCCTACCCCACATTTCTATATCCCTCCATCTTCGTTCCACTTTGAATGACAGGGGGGGGGAGAAAACAGTGTGGGAGAGCTCGAAATTGGAAAAATTTTTTGCACGAACGCCCCTCGCCTCGCTATATCTTTTCACAGTTTCGACGTAGCGTGAATTCATCGAAATAAAAAATAAAAAATAAAAAGAAAAGAAAAAAAGAAAAAGGGAAAGGGAGGAAAAACAAAAAACCCCCGAAATAATAAAAAAGAAATAGAAAGGAAAAAAAAAATGCATTTTTTTTCACGCGTCTATCATTCTTTTTATTACATTTGCGTTTGACTGGTTTCACGTGTAGGTGTGTGTGTGTGTGTTGCGTGTCGGTGTCCACGTTTGCGTTAGTGTTTATTTCTTTTTTCTTCTTTCAGGTACGTTTCGAAGCTTTGTTATTAACGGCTCGTGTACTGCTATTGCTTTTTGTACGATTCGATACACCGCCTAGGTTTTCTCGTATTTATCAAAATTTATTTCGTGTTACAAGTCAGATGATAAATGGATATCTGTCATTGCTCGATAGGATTTAAACATAAATTTTCATTCGTTAATATAGGTTTATTTCTCGTACGAGAATTTCGCGTGTACGGTTTCGTATAAAGTTTTTTGTTTTTGGTTCTTCTTTTTTTTTTCTTTTCTTCTTTTCTTTTCATTTCATTTCTTTTTCCGTCTTCTTTTTTTCGTGTTTTTCTCTCGATTCGAAATTTTATTTTTACTTTATTATTTCTACTATCTATCTATCTATGTGGTATACTCGTTTATATTCTGTTTTGTTTTAATCGAAAAAATTTCGTTTCGCCATATACCACAACTCAAATTTCCTTGCATTCTTATTGCACCCTTCGGACCGATATAAAATTTCATCGAATCGATGGCTCGCAATGAACGAGATCGATTCAGTGAAAGAATATACGCTTCCAAACGGACATGATTCCTGTCACATTCGATCGACCGTAGTTTCGTAGATCTGTATTATCAACGAATATTTTACTATGGTTTTTTATCAACAAAGAAAAAGAAAGAAAGAAAGAAAGAAAGAAAAAAAGTAGCGAGAGAAGCAAAGAGAAATCTGATTTTATCAAGCATGTTTTTGCATGCAGATGACGATCATTTATTTGCTTCCTTTCTAACAAGTCATACCATTAACTTTAAACATTTAATCTCGTAAAGATAGAGGTAAATATATTATCATGAAATTTTACCCAGATAGAAAAATCCTAAGAAAGTAAGATTATTAATGATACCATCTAAGAACATTCATCATTCATTCTTACATTCGTTTAAAGTTCATCAAAAATTAATAACAATATATTATTCATACGTTTTTATTTATTTATTATAATATTATTTATTAAAACACAATTATTCTTACTTTCTTTTTTTCAAAAATTAATAACAATATTATTCATACGTTTTTATTTATTTATTATAATATTATTTATTAAAACACAATTATTCTTACTTTCTTTTTTTCTTTCTCTTATGATTATTGTTTAATAAAAATACGCTATACAAAGTTTTAGGAATAAACGATGGAAAAAAAGGGTATAAAGGAAAATCGAATCTCCTAGGATCTCATTAATTACAATTAGAATGATATGTGTTGATGCTGCGTGTAGCTTGGTAAAGGAAGATCGAAACTCAAATCGGGTTTGGACCAACAACGAGTTTATTAACGGAACATCAAATTTGCTTTTGGTATCTGTGGGATTCCTTACTGAATGCGGTACAACCTTGCAGAGTGATCCATCATAATGTTCGATCTGTTACTGAAACATGATCTCTCTGTTAAAAGGACTGGTAGACGCCAATAAACGTTCGTTCGTTCGTTCGTTCGTTCGACTGAACTCATAGGAATCTGTCTTGTTATTTAATTATGCATAGGTAAAAACAATGTGTTTGAAATGAAATTAAAATCGTTTACATATGTAAACACATATATTCGTATTTTAATAAATTTAACATCAATCTTATTTCGGATATGGAACAGTGACGAAAGTTGAAGTCATCGGTTAACGAAACTTTTCATTTGAATTTCGATAAATTCGCGTTGGCAATTTTGACATACTAATCGAATTATTGCTTGATGAAACAAGCGTGACAGGTTTGATCGACTTTATTACGTCGGAATAATATCTTTTTATTTTTCTTCTCTACGTTTTAACGAGCTTTCGACAATTATCGCGTACTCGTTGAACGGTTCGCAGTGAACAAAAATTGTCTCGGCTAAAAATGAAACAAAAGCCCCCGCCTAGGGCTGTGATAAAAATTATATTATTATTATTATTATTATTTTAATCGTTTCCTTTGTCATCAACGCCTTATCGTAATTCAACGTCAGGTTGGATAAAAGGGTAACGCGTCGTCGTCGTCGTCGTATCCTGTCTCTTTGGTGAGAGAAATAAAAGAATATGAAAAGAAGATATGTTAATAAATATGTTCATATAAAAAAGAATAGTTTTAATAAGAGGATACATAACTACGATGATGATGATAATAATGATAAACCAAAACATGAAGATGAAAGTAGCGAAATGCGTTGTTAGAACGGTTCAGACGTTTCTTGAATAGTTTAACACGCGATAGTGGTTGAAAACAGGATGGAGAGGGTGAGAGAATAAGGGTGAACCTATACGTTCGTGGATTTTCTCTGTGAATGGGGAGTGTGAGAGTGAGAGAGAGAGAGAGAAATAGAGGTGAGGGTGGTATCGCGAGAGGATAATGGCCGAATTGTACACTTTGCCCATTATGATCTGGCTCGGAGCAGAGGAAAGCCGAGTATTTATGTAATGCGGCTATGTCGCAGTAATGCATGCATTGCGCATTCGCTGACACGAGGTTACAGAGCGTGTTAATTACTAGCCCGCTCGTTATGCGTCATAAATTAATATTTCAATTACGATTCTCGCTAATGCCACACATATCGTCCTATACTTCTCCAAAATTTCGAATACTTCTCCAATTTTCCACTTTCCATTTTAAATTATATACCCCGTATTTATTTTGTTCTTTTTTCTTTTTTTTTTCATGAATCTCTAAAGAAACGACGACGTGGGTCGTTTATTTTTTACATTTTATACACAATTTTAAATTAAAAACCCGTCTGAATTTGATGTTATTTGAGATTTTTTTTTTCTTTTCTTTTCTTTTTTCCCTATCCCCTCCCCCGTTTTATTTCTTTATTTTTATTTATAAATTAGAATGACTTTGGTCTCTGTGCGCAACGACGAAACGGTTGATTACGCGAGAACGGAAAAGCATTGTGGTATGCATTGTCATCATGAATAAATACTTGCCGTTGTACGGTCATAAAAATGGAAAAAAAAAATAAAAATAAAATAAAAAAAAAAAAAACAAGTAGGCGAAGGCGAGGAGGAGGGTTCGGAAGAGAGGAGAAGGGCGGGCAGGGACTGCTGCGAAACGCGAAAGGGAGAAAAAATATTCCTGTAACGCGAGAGAGAGACAGAGAAAGAGAGAGAGAGAGAGAGAGAGAACGACCGGTCGGTGGTGGAACGGATCCTAGCCAATAGAAGATAAAACAATACCACTGGCAGCCGGATGTATAAATTCTTGCTAACTTGTTCCGTTGGATATTTTGACCACCTGTACCTAGATTGATATCCATTGCACGTCAACCTTTTACATGTCGTACAAGCTATCAAATCGGCATTTTGCTACGACGATGAAATCGTTCTATATCGATACGTTCACTTTTACCACTAATTTTATTATACATTTTTTTTTTTTATACCATATATATATATGTATATCCCTTCACATAGATTTTTCTTCTTTTCACTAGTTTCGTTGCGTTGTGTTATTGTTTCTATGTTTTTTATTTATCCTTTTTATTTTTGTTTTCTTTTTTATTCTCATTAGAAAATTTTCACGTATCTATATCTAGAAATGGAAGAAGAAAAATATCCTAGAATAATCTGTACGAGAGCAGATGTTACATGAACGAAGAGTTCGGGAAAGGCCGATCTCGTAAAAACGGCACGTGGCACGTACGTGAGTCAAGGAGGAGGAGGAGGAGGAAGAGGAGGAGGAGGATAGGGTGGGAGGTATTATTCTCAATTTATCTCTTGGCCACTTAGTTTCGTCTACCGTGTGATCCTTTATCGAATCTCCAAAGAATACTCGCGCCAGATGTTTTTAAATCGATAGTCGTCCGGTCACTTAGCTTGGATGATTTTGATTTTGATTTTTTCTTTTTCCTCCATAAGATAGATCAGTTTTTACGTAGTAATCATTTTTGTCTTTATCTAAATTATACAATTTTTTTTCGTAGTGCATGGGAATGGTGGTAAAGAGGGAGGAGGGTGGGGTGAGGTGACTGGCGTGAAGGGAAAGGGAAAAGAAAGTTGTGAAAATATGATGCCACCACGTTAATCGCACAGTTGCGTTTATATCTTCCTACGTTGCTTGCAAATCAGTATTTTTCCAAAGTGCGTAAACACCGCACACGTTTGAGAGGAAATTCCTGCGGCTGGGAGCAACGCGTCCGGGAACCGCAAGACGGTAAATTCCAGCTCTCCGAGGTATCTCTAATGTCCACGAAACTTGACGCGTTGGTTAAGGGACTATCAAACTGTCGTAATTGTGTCCAGGATTCGTGATTATGGATCGAGAATTAAACGTTCGTCAAGTTAATCTCGCATCCCTTTTGACTTCGATTAATTAATGAATAATAATGAAGAAAAAAAAGAATGAATAATAGAAAAAATCCGTATTTGTTACTATATAATATAATACGTTTAACGAATAGATTTATTATTGTAATTATTGTTATTAACGTACGAGAATCGTGGGAATAATTTTCTCGACAATTATCCCCCCGTTTTACGGGAGATTAACTTGAACTAATTTAAAATCATTATCGCGCGACATTTGTCAGATAACAATAACGCGCCTCTTCTGATTATCCATTCCTGATAGTTAGTTTGCATTAAAACGATATTACGAATAATTATCGATAAATTAATCTTCGAGTAATATATCAACGAATGATTTATTTGCGTTTATTAAATAAACGCAAACGAACGAACAAACGAACAAATAAACAAACAAGCAAACTAGCAAGCAACAATAACAGTAACAATTACATACAAATAATCTAATATCATTAGAAAGTTCAAGAGCTTATTGTAGAAATTCATCGAATGAATGCAACTACCATAAATTCTTGCTCGAACAATTTTCAAACTTTTTTCTATCTCTATCTTTCACCGTTACTACGGTATCAACGGGATTCCCATTAAATTATTATCCTTGTTGTAACGAAGATTACGCAATGCACGGATTATAAGAGAACAGATTAACTTTTGTATTTACGATGGGGGGAAAGAAAAATAAAAAAAAAAAAAAAAGAAAAAAAAAAGAGAGAGAGGGAAGGAAAATATTCAGTCGAAATCCGTTGTTTAATAAATAACACGAAATCTCTGCACTTCCGAATGAGATTCGAGAAAGGCAACGGTAGAAAAACAGCAACAACCAACCAACCATTAGCAACAACACTTGGTCGACAAATTTCTTTCTATAATTAATGTTAAACGTGACGTCCGTACCCGATTAATATTACAAATTTTATCGAGTTTCATAAATTTTCTCGCCACCACCCCCTTTTCTCTCTCTCTCTCTTTCTCTATTTGTTTTTCTTTCTAGACACGTTTCACGTATCGTTGACACGACGTAAAAGCGTGGAAACGTAGGAATAATGGGTAAGTGGTTTTCTAAAAATCCCTTAGAGTGTATATATATATATATACATATATATATACATTTAAACATATACATTGAAAGTTGTGAAAGGCGAGAAACAGTGGTGCACTTCTTAGTGGATGCTGAGTATTCTTCTTTCTTTTAACTCGGTTTTTTTTATTCGCCTCTTTATCCTGCAGCTTTTAGCAGAAGCCTTTCTGTGTCCACGAAGTAATCGCGTGATCTAAGAGTGGTGAAGAAGAAGAAGAAGAAGAAGAAGATAGAGGCTGAGCGAGTGAAATAGAGAAAGAGAGAGAGAGAGAGAGTATGAGATAAGGAAAGGAAGAAGATAAAAAAGAAAAAAAAAAGAAAGAAAGCCGGAGCTTTCAAAAGATATCTCGAGTAGAAGACGTTGTGCAGTCGCGAGAAATCTCGATGGTAGCAAGATAGATAAGTATTTCTTCCTATATACAGATTTTATATCTTTCTATCGTATGTATACATGTATTATATAAACGTTAGAGACAAAGAACAAAAAATTTAGATGGTGTGCGAATGAGAGAAAGAAAGGGAGAGAGAGAGAGAGAGACATAAAGGGTGAGACAAGGGGGACAGAGACAAGTGTATATGAGAAGATATAAGATAGATATAAGATGCTTTCGATAGGATATATATACATATATATATATAGAGAGAGAGAGAGATATCTAGGCTTTTATAAAATAGAACGTAAGAGATTTCTTTTTAAGCTTTGGTAGAAAAGTCAGCACACAAGTTGACGATTTCGCGTTGCGGCAAGTTGCGGCTGAAAAGAGTCAAGTTGCCAATGTGAATCGAGTACTAAGTGATTTCTTGTGTTTCCTTTCGTACAATAATAAAATCGCTTCTTTTACCTCGTCGGCTGATCTTTTACGTAGGTGTCACATACATATATGCATATACGTATATCATACGTATATATATATAGTTTTTTATATATAAGTTCGGAAAGAAGGAGATGTAAAATAAGAAAAATAAGAAGAAGAATAAGAAAAAGAAATAAGCTGTAGGGGTAGTAGATGTATTGGTAAACTATCAAGGATAGAATCAGATGGCGAAGAAGGGACTCTGGGATTTCGGTGTGCCGCAACGTGTCAGTGGTCCGTGAATCACCTGCGGGAGTTCTCAAACTAAAATATAATGCTCGAGAGGATGCGCCTTTGCTAGTTCGAGGCAAAAGAGGTGGTTTGGTGGATGAGGGTCGACGCTGGATGAAATCACGGTCTACCGGTGGTAGCTCAACCAACCCTTGGTAAACTCACTCACTCACATTCCCTCACTCTCTCTCTCTCTCTTTCTCTCACTGTGTTTTTCTCTCTGTCTATTTCTACTTCCATCTTTCTCTTTCTATTTCTATCTGACACTAGTTTTGGTAGCATCTGCTGTTGCGAGTTTAATGTGTACGTCTCGTAGGTATGTCACGCTGACTTATCGGGAAAGATATCAAAAGTATTCCGAGTCTTCCTCGAGTCTGTTGCCTCCTCTCTACTACTGACACCATCACAACCATCACCACCACCACTATTACTACTACTCCTACTACTACTACTACTACCTACTGCGACTATTCCTTCTGCCACTGCTACTGTTACCGCTGTTGCCGTCTAGAAGAAAAAATATACGAACTTCACCACGCGTCGTTAGAGGGTTGGATATTACTTGTGCAACCTTATCCCCCATCCATCCCCTTTTCCAACAAACTTTTGAAGAAACTTACGAAATCTCGACCGAAAACGTTCATAATAACGAACCCTCTCCCTCTCTCTTTTTCTCTCTCTCTCTCTTACTTTCTCCTAGACTCGTATTTCGATAGATCGATAGTTTCCCTGGAATATTTCTCGGAAAGAAAAATTATTAAACGACGGAAAAATTCATCGATCTGTTTTATTATCTATTTCTTCGTCGTGTATTATTAGTACTATTATTACTATTAATTATTATACTACTATTATATATACTATATATTATATACTATATATATACTATATATGTACTATATATATACTATATATTATACTACTATTATTACTATAATAGTAGTATTATTATTACTATTATTAATTTGTATTGCAATCGTGAGTTTGAAGTTTTATAGATACACTTTTTGTATTTTTGTATTTTTTTTTTTCTATTATATTAACACTCCGATGTAGGGTATAGAGGATGTTATAAATAGTGAAGAAAGATGCTCGAGAAGTTAGCGAGAGGGGAACGTGACCGAACAATGATCTTTCCCAGGGGTGTTGCAGAGTAGTATTATAAAGTAGTATTAGGTTGTAGGTGTAGTAACATCAGAGGTAGCAGCAGCCGGGCACGACACTTGAGCAACCAAGAGGCCGCAGTCCTTTCAGCCTTGTACATACAAAGCACAGCATGTATCATCTATGTACATAATATACCTTTACCTATACACACATGTATATATCTATATATGTATCTTTGGTAAGTAGGTATATGTAAGCGAAGCGAAAATTAATTCCACCGCTACTTAAAATATTCCCTACGTTTCTCGGACAGTTTCGCGGGGAAATTGCAACGTCAGCCTTCATCGTCCCTCGTCACGTTTTCCTCCTCCTCCTCCTCCTGCTCCTCCTCCTCCTCCTCGTAACTTTCTCTTCATCTTCTACTCGTTCTTCTCTCTTCCTGAAACGAAACCAGTTATTTCCATGAAACGTTTGAACACGTCGCGTTTAAGATCATATTCGAGTATTTTTCGTGTATGTGCGTGCACCCAACGTGTGTATTTTTACACATCGTTTACGTTTTTTTTTATTTTGGGGAGGGGATTATTTTCAATCGTAGATTTATAGATATATCGAACTTGTTGTTAGTTTTCAAAGAGGGGAAAGGAAGGGAAGTTAAGGGAATACTCAAAAATATTTTATATGTATATATGTATCTCTGTTTCTTTTTATTTTCTTTTTATTGGTGACAGAAGGAACCCTTTGGTGTCATAAATCATTGCGATTTGGCGCGACAACGCAACGTTAAGGATAAATAAGTTCGGAAAGGCGAGAACGTGCCGTACGAACGTTTGATGTTAATAAGATACTTACTTAAATGTAAAAAGGTTCCTCGTAAGTTTGCCGAACGTGTCTTTGATATAGTAGAAGAGCTCAAACGCGAGAAAACTCACTCTATTCTCTATCGTGTGCGTTACCCATACGCTGTTCAAAGGAATCGCCAAGAATTTCTTGACTATCTTGCGAAATAAACTTTATCTTCGAATAGACATACTTACACACACATATATACACATACACACACGCGTGTTCCTATAAACGTATACGAGAGAAAGAGAAGAAGTAATACGTCACTCTGATGGATATGTACAGTTTTTCACATTTTTCTAACTTACATTTTTACATTTCACTATATTCGTTTGCAGAAAATATTCTACCGAACTAAAGTCAAACTATAGTTAAAAAAAAAAAAAAACATAGTAAGAGGAAAAAATATATAAAAAAATCATATAAAAATATATATATATATATTTGATTCATGAGACTTTTACAATTTATTTCTAAAAAATAAACAACGGGTACGTTTGGGAGGTCCCAGAGGGACCGATCGATAAATTTTTACATTCTCTTTCATCCATCGTAGGGGGACGGTATTTGTTTCCCGTCCACAATTTAGAATGGGATTGAAACGGTATAACCCTCCATTATTTTCTTATTGTCCAGGACACGGTGTTTACACGTTCATATTTGTGTATATTCAGTTTTATGTTGTCCAGTTGTTGTTGTTGTAGAAATAATAGTAGTAGTAGTAATCGTCGTCATTTTGGTCGTCGTAATCGTCGTATTTCGATGGGCATTCCACTTCCAAATTCCAATTAAACCAGTCATCGCTCGTTTATCTCTCCGCGCGAGAAGAAATAAAAAGGAAAATATGAAAAAAAATTGGTCGTATAATAAAATAGGTGGTGAACTTTGAGAAAGAAAAAAGAAAAAAGAGAAAAAAAAGAAAAATAATCAAAAAGGTAATTTAAAAAAGAGTAATAAAAAAAAAAAAAAGGAAAGAAGATACGCGGTGGTTGTGAGCGAAAGGTAGAAAAGAAGGGTGGAAAGAAAAATAAATATGAAAAAATATCTCGAGTGTTCTTCACGGTTTGTACTAATCAGTCGTGAAACGTACTTCATACGTTGGGTATATATATATATATATGTTTGTACAAATAAATATATGTACGATGAGTTTAGGAGAACAAGCGAGTGCTATAAAAGTGGTTTCGCGAAAAATCGAGAGTGTCAGAAATAGAAAGAAAGAAAGAGAGAGAGAGAGAAATAAGAAGTACACGTTAGAGAAAGAGAAAACGAGTTTTCAGCGTACATTTTTGCGAATATGGGTCACAAGGGTGTCGTCCTAGCTAACGCCGTGGTGAAGCTTTGCGAAAAGAGAGATGGACACGCTGTGAGAAAAATAGAGATAAAAGATGTGATAATAAAGGCGAAAGACTGCGAGGGAAATAAAGAAAGTAAGAAAGAAAGAAAAGAAAAGAAAAGAAAAGAAAAGCAAAGCAAAGCAAAGCAAAGCATGCAACAGAGAACGAAGAAGGGAGTAAAAGTAGTTGCGGCTTGGCATTAACTGGAAAAACAACAAGCCGAGGGTAAGGGGAAGGGGGAGGGAACGTGAGGAATGGAATGAGGGTGGGGGCGGGGGTTGTGTAGGAAGAGCAAAAGGGGGAAACTCGTCGTTTTTGCTAATTTACTAAAGATCCCAGACCAACTTGTGACTCGCGAAGCTATTAATTCGCACCGTGTTGTGGAGAAGTCGAGACAATTTACAGTACCTCTAACTCTCTCTCTCTCTCTCTCTCTTTCTTTCTTTCTCTTGTACCAATCGAATGCTTTTCTTTTCATACTAATACTACTACTACTACTACTTCTTCTTCTTCTTCTTCTTCTTCTTTTCCCACCTTTAATCGTGTCCAGTAATTAATCGTGAAAACGAGAAACACGGTGTGCAAAAATGATCGAAACAAATTGTCGACTACTTGTTAACGATTCATTCGAAACATTAAGAACTCTTGGATCTCATTATGAAATAACGATTACTTTTATATTTTGTTCTGTTTTTTTTTTCTTCTTTTTTTATTTTTCAATTCGTCTTCGAATATATTACAACACTTTGTTCTTAAAATTTTCGTCGAGGAGTTTCTTTTTCATTATTTCTTCCTTCCTTCCTTCCTCCTCGTCATTGTTTTTCTTCCAATTTTTTTACCTTATATATATTTCTTTTTCATTTTTTAAAGAAACCAAACTGATTAATTGCGTTAGCATCCTTACAAATTACTTTGTTTGGATTAGTTCTACTACATGGAATGGGAACGAATGGTGGTTGCTAATGGATCGCTTCAACGAGAATAATCGTCTCGAAACGCGTTATTCGTTTCGTCCCTCGTCTTTCCTCAGCTTTTGCTTCCTCCTCATCTCTTTCTCCTCCTCCTCCTCCTCCTCCTCATCTTCATTCTCATCATCTATGTCCTCTCATCCTCTCGTTCTTGTCCTCGTCTACTGTCGTCTTCGTCTTCGTCTTCGTCTTCTTGGTTGTCGACAAAGACGAATAGCAATGCCGCCGGAGATACATACTACTTTAGATAAATTATTGCTCTCGTATTTAATGACGTTACGCAATGACCTACATTAGAAATCGTTAAAGCATTTCTCTTCTATACGTCGACGAGCATTTACTTGCATTTTAAGATCAATGGAATTTCGATGAGTCAACAAATATTTCTTACCAAACAGTATTTTATTATATTGTCTTATCATCTGTAATATGTACTATATAACTATTTGCGTATACAATTAAATACAATTTCATTGTCATAATATAATATTTGCTTAACTTCTCCAAAGAGTACCAAATCATTATTTGCGTATATAAATAAATACAATTTAATTGTCGTAGTATAATATTTGCTTTAATTTTATAAATAATACTATATATACCCTCTGTTTACGTATAATTAAATATCATTTTATTGTTATAATTAAAGTAAGATTAAAATAATATAAAAACATTTACATTAATATAAAAAAAAATGTACATTTAAGTTACTAACCAAAGTAATTAACTCTTTGCAGTCTGATTTTTCTTTCTACGTGATTACAAAAGAATTTATATAACTCGGAATTAACAGAGAAAAAAAAAGAACACACATTAACAGTTAATTAATAATTTTCATAAATATTAAATTTATTACCACATTTCTAACTGGAATTGATAATCGATTCGAAGAACGCGTTTGTTCATTGCAAAAATAATAATTATGAAATATTATATATATGCACCATATTGGAGTAAGAAAATTAAATGAATAAATAATAATAATAATAATAATATTAACTTATTGTTATACGATTTGAAAGTTACGCCGGTCCGTAGAAAATTAAATTAATTTTATAAATAATTTAATATATCTTTATATATATATTATACGCATTGGAAAGAAAATAACGAATAATTCGTATATAAAAAGAAATGAAATTTAGTGTCACACTCGAGTATCTATTAAAAAGAATATAAACATTCGTATAAGAAAGAATACTGCATATATATGTGTAAAATAATGAGTATACTTATACATATATATAGAGAGAGAAAAAAAACAAAACAAAAGATAACATTTATATAAGAATAAGGTGAATTCAATGTCTCATGCGAGAGGTATACTATTAAAAAGAAAATAAACGCAATTATGGTACAATATATAGGTCGTTGCGAATATAATGAGAAAGAAAAAGTAAGTCAGTTTAATTCTAGGTGCCTATTGAGACACAACGATCTTTCAATTACTTCTTCCACTACTACTGAAGTGAGTAATTAGTTCATTATTAATTCTTCTCTCGGTTCTTATTCTTCAACTATTTCTTCTTTCATTTTTCTTCCCTTTCTTATTTCTCTTTCGAATACATTCTATGGTCCTTGATGGCAGGGAAGAAGTCTTCAAGTATCACCTTTCCCCCCCCCATCCTTTTTATTTTCTTTTTCATAGTTTTATTATTTAATTTTATCCGCAGTATAGTTGTGAAACATTCGAAAGAAGAAATTCATGGAATTCTATCTTAGTTCAACGACTATTTTAACGTAACGTTAAACATTTCTTTTTCTCTCTCATGATTTACAAAGATTTCTCGAAGAATTCTGTAATTTCATTTTGCATATTCTACGACTTTGTACGTACGTTTAGTATGTATATAGAAACAGGAGAGAGAGAGGGAGAGAGAAAGAGGTTGGAAGGGATTGGGAAAAAGGGTGGGAGGGTGGTAGGACGAAGGGTGAGAAGAGAGACAAGTCGCAATCAATTCATTCGATCGAAAAAGCTTTTGTATTTATCCGTCAAAGGGACGTTCGATCTAAGCTTACCACTAACAGTGCCAGTATTAAAATCCCATAAAAATGTTGGTTACAATTTTTTTCGATATCACGCGACTTTATTTTCTCCGTTTAAACGTAGAGAATTTTTTCTGTAACGTTACATGACTATAATATTTAATATTACGTTATTATGCGAAGGTAAAAAAAAAAAAGAAAAAATTCTTTTCAAATTAAGAAATAAAAAAAGAAAAAAAGAATATAAATATATAAATGTTATTTTATATTCAAATGATTTCAAGTTGTATAGAAGATTCGTCATTTAAAATATAAGAAGGTTTGAATTCTCACATTATTCTAGCGATGACCACTATATTTTCTGAAGGATAAAGTAAGAGAGAGAGAGAGTGAGAGAGATAGAGATAGAGAGAGAGAGAGAATGGGAAACAATCTACCATAGAAGTTAATTGAAAAACAGGAAATTAAATTTTGTCCTCGCGCATGTTGTGGTTTGTTGATGGATAATGAGAACTCGTATGTTTCGTGGTAAACTCGGTGGTGCCATAAATCATAGATTTATTTAATCATCTACCTTTCGATACTGTTAAATTAACAAATTTAAAATTACATCAACAAGAACAACAACAACAACAAAATAACCAAATAAAATTGGATATAAATTTTCTGTAGACATCTTGGAGGATATATCTTTTCTTATTTCAATACACTATAGATAAAAACGTTTTTAAGTAATGCATCGTCAGAGTGACGTTGGAAAATTTTGTCTAAAAGTTTACTCTCTACCTTTCTTTCTCTCTTTTTTTTAAGTATAGAGGAGAAAAAAAGATAGAAAAGATGAAGAAAGATCATTCTTTTTATGAAAAATTCAAACTTTAATTTAATTCTTCGAAATTGACACGAGACCGTTACCGTTAAGGGATCGATATCAAGGGTTGAAGGTTTCATTTTGGAAATAAGAAAAGTTTCGAGAAAAGAAAAGTATTCTGCAAAAATGGTTGAATCTCATATCATTGTAATATTTGAATATTTTTTACATCAATGAAGATGATTCCAAATGAATCGGACTTATTTTGAAATTATAATCGTTGATATTTTATATTCACATGTTTATTTTTATTCAAACATTGGAAATATATACACAAATGAAAAAAAGTAATTAATAAAAATAAATATTTAAGATGATAATCGATTTTTCAAGTATATTTATTAGATGATAAATATTTATTTGTTTCGGTTTCAGGTTGCAAATGTGTGAAGTATAGCAGTACGGATAGACCATTGGGTGGTACATTTATGACACCTTATTTTCCAAGAAGATATCCACCTAGCATCGATTGTCTTCTTTACACGTTCACCGGTCACCCAGACGAGATCGTAGAATTAACCTTTCATCAATTTAACATACATCGAGTTAGATCCGAGTAAGTGTAATAAGATTATAGACAAATGTTTTATAATTATAATAGTAGTTACAGTGAAGTAGAAAATTGGAGAAAGGAAGGAAGGAAGGAAGGAAGAAATCGAATTGAATCGTATCGGTAGATCACCTTTAAACTCATTAATCAATGTTCGAAAGCAAATATTCGTCTGTTATAAAATATAATAGAATGAAATAATTTAAATCACCGGGTAAAATATACTCCTATTATACGACAAAATCCTACCATTAACCAAAGTGTTAATTCAAATAGGTATCATATTTGATTAATATTCATGAATTTATTTGAAGGATGATAGGAAGCAATTAACCGGTGTTCGATTGGTTGAATTAATTATCGAGAACTCATCGAAGTTTGAATCTTGGGTAGGCAGGAAATCAAAGTTAACTTTCACACGAATATATCTATATGTTCTTATTACGTATACGTATTAGTATATTATTATATATATATATTGCGTTCACACGAATATATTTATACGCTCTTATTACGCGTATATGTATAAGTATATTATATTATATTTACATATTCATTTATATATATGTGTACATATATATAAATAAATACATATACATATGTACACACACATATATATATATATTGCGTTGACGCCTTTCTCGAATTCAAATTCTTACCCGAGAAGGGTGTTAACTCGTATTATAAATTACAGAGCGAAGGGACAATGGCGTCTTGGGTGACTTCATTTGCGCCAGTAGTGGGTTCTCCGGTTGGTGGAGAAAGGAACAAGGGGACTTGTCCTTAGCCATTAGAACGTACCTCGTGTCCCGTATGTTAAATTATATCGATATTCTCGAAGACTAGGTGTGCGTTAACTCCGCAGTTGGTGTAGAACCAACGCGTATAAACGCGTTCCTCTATTCAAAGTGTTAGTCCTGTTCGTGTAGTTACATTAAGGAGCTTGTAGTAGGAAGTCCTGTGCTTGGATACCAACGTGAACGTCACGGCAGACAAACATTAGGAACACTGACTCCGGAGTCGCTAGCATCTTGGCCCTGAGCGACGTTGATTCACTTTAATACTCGCGATAATCGCACAGTTTGAGAATGTCCCGAGCGTACGATCCCACCCCAACTCTTGGATCCCTACACTCCATTAATTTCCTATTAAGTATGATTACATTTTTATTGCTGTTCGTTATTACATATTTTTGCACAAGCACACGTAGTTGGAAACTACGGGGAAAGGTTTCAACGTAACGTATATCACGAGTCATATCATATTTAATGCGTTTACACCCGAGAGAAATTAGTATTCTCTTATTTTTTTCTTTTCTTTTTTTTTTTTTTTTTAATTAATTAAATTATCTACGAGCTCGATTAAAATTTTTTTCCTCTCTTTTGCCGAGGGGAAGGAAGGGTTTTTTTTTTTTTTTTTTTTCTTGTACGTATATGTAATTATATTTTTTCTATCAACGAGAACGTCTCAATTTTTGCCATTTTTTTTCAAACGTTAAATTAGACGAAAGAAATAAAGTATTATAATATAAGAGTTAGGTTTTGGAAATTTGCGGATGAATAACGTCCATTAAGATAAATTGAATTCAAGGTAATGCGAATTCGTCTTCGAACGGGTGTGTTAGAGAGAAGCAGCTCTTCTTCTCTCTTCTCTTTCGGTGGAACGAGTAGCTGTGACTTATAGTGCCAGTTCTTGGCAATACTCGAGTTAGAGAAAGAGAAAAGCACAGGAGAAGGAACCTAGAGAAAGATCCTTGCTAGCCAATTTGTACGGTCTAACGTATTCGACCTAGGTTGAATAAGAATAAGAGAATATAAGAAGAAGAATAAGAAGAATAAGAAGAAAAAGAATAAGCACCGAAAAGCAGCAGGGGGGGACACGCATTTAAATCGTTAAACAAAATATCTTTTCTTTCCTTTTTTATTCAAAAACGACTGTTAAATCGTATAATAATGATTAAAATCATTCCAACGACAGATCATTTTTATGAATCGTCAAGTATATTTTTTTCTCTGTCAATCTACAACCAAAAAAAGAAAAAGGAACGACGTATCTCAAATACGAATCATCTAATATTTTCCTAATCGTTGATCAATCGAAAAAAAAGCAAAAAAAAATCATTAAATTTATTTTCAAGTTTTAACAATAAGATTTTTATCGTATCCTCGAAAGGTAATATTTCACTTATAGTTATTATTACATTAATTATCAATTTTGATCTATCATGACAATCTCGATTAGAAACTATACACATATGTACTTACGGTCTTTATGTATATCTGTGTATGTATTTGTGTGTGAGAAATAGCTCGTTCATTCTCGTTGATTCACGTTAGTGACAGCTGAAAATTCGTGGCTCTTTCTATATCTTTCTTCGTCTATCTCAGTTTCTCTTCGTTTGAGCTAACTACCACCAACGGGAATCACCTTACTCGATTACTCCACGACTGTAAGGTACGGTTCCTCGACATCGAGTAGAACCACGACTGCAATCGGAGCACGGATATACAGAGACAAGATGCATTCCCACTGCAACCGCGACACCACATCGTATCGCGACATGTACATCCTTCTATCTCTCTCTCTCTCTCTCTTTCTCTTCCGTTTCTCTTTCTCTCACTCCTTTTCGTATGTGTATGTGTGTGTGTGCTGTTTCTAAGCCAAGTAAAAGCCTTTCGTGCTATCTAACTTGCACGAATTTTATGTCCCGTTTAAATCCTTTCTTTAGAATGATAATACCGGTCAAACATAATTCCCTATATTTTAATTTATATTTCAAAAATAACATTACATTTTTCTTAATATAAATTCAATTTATTACACAAAGTAAATAAGATTATTATTTTGTATTCTTTATATTTATGCATTTTCCAAAGTGACAATTTACTTTTTTAAATTATTACTTATTATTTATATTTCTTTTAATGCGATTAAAAGTGTCTGATCAATTTGTCGAATAATGTTCTTTTTCTTTTTTCTACAAATCGATGGATCATACGAAAAGGTAATCGCGTTAAAATAATTAATAAGATTGATAAAAAAAAACGAGCAGAATTATTCTTATTGTTTTTCTTTTTTCTTTCTTTATATTGCATTTAATCAGTTCAAAGAGAAAGAGAGAGTTATCCTGTTATCAAACTAATTTAACCGGGTAGCTTTTCATGTAACAACTTTTCTCGGTGTTGTCTCGATATACACTTCGTCGAGTCCGGAACGTTTCTGACTAAAGTTTTTGACACACGTTGACGAAGAATTTTTGCGCCTCGATGAACTTCCTTCTCATTTCAAAACACATATATATATATATATATTTGTGTTTTTCGAAATATTTTTATATCTAATTACTTTATTTTATTTTTCGTAACTGTTACGGAGACTCTTGAAAAATGTAAAGTCAAAGAGACAGTTTCCGTATTATTGCACACGTTTGACCTTTATTCCTTTATTTCTTTCTTCCCTTATTGAAATATATTTTTATATAGAAATCATTTGCGGTGGTATTTTTTTGAATTTTTTTTTTTTTATGATTCTTATCGGCAAAGACTCTTCAAAATTGTAAAGTCAAAGAGAAGCTCTTACTATTGCACGTCTGGTCGTAGAAAATTTTGCCGTGGCACGTGTCGCATTTCAAATGCATCTCACGAAGTTTGCCGGTTGGTTTAGAGAACTAAGTGCTACGTGGGTCAGTTGAATCATATGTATGTGTTAGAATGAGAGAGAGAGAGAGAGAGAGAAACTACGATTTTCAATGGCGAACGATAGAGGAAGAAGAAGAGTTTGGCTTTGGAGATAGGAAGTCGTCGTTTTCGGTTGAGAAAAGTTATGAGATGAAAGAGAGAGGGAATAGAGGACAGAGGAGGGACAGAAAGAAAGGAAGAGAGAGAGAATAGGAGAAGAACGTTCTTGAATACACCGTGAACGGACTACCCCGGAGATTTTATTTTCTGCTCTGAATACGTCTGTCTCCTCGAATGGGAACACTCTTTCCCTCTCTCTCTCTCTTTCTCATTTTTATTTTTTTTTTGTACACATCCTGTTGCTATTACTGCTTTCGACGAGAAACGTGGAAAAAAAAGAAAATAAGAAAACCATAGATAAAATTAAAAAACAGAAATATATATATCGATTTATTTCGATAACGAAAAATAAAATAATATTCATAGAAATTTCTATTTCAAATTCTGACGAAGAAAATTCTTCAGACGATGATCGAGAATCTTCGAATGATTTTAATTATTATTATTATTATTATTATTGTATTAGTATTTTTGCAAATTATTTTGTACGGTTTAATTTTTTAAATTTTATCATACGATTGGAAGATAATTTTGTTGACGTGTTATGGTTGTTTTGCCTGCCTTCACTAAGTATAACTGGAGATCAGGTGATTTTAATTTTCGAGCTTGTAAAAATGATCTTGATGTTCCGAATGAAAATAATAATTTCAATTAAATTTTAAAGGGTTATCTATTGAGAATAATTGTTTATTTTTTTTTTTTGAAACACTATGAGCTGGTTAATGTGACAGTTTAGATTTCTTTTTCCTCTTCTTCTTATTCTACTACGATTTTCTTTATAGTTCACCATGTATTTTGGTAAGTACGAAAGAGAGAAGGTGTAGAAATTAACTTCTTTGGAAAAGGTTAATGTGTTCTCGTCGCGTACGTCTCGTCGAGTGGAACAAATTCGGCAAACGATCTTCCAAGCGGATAAGTATCGTTCTCGAGGAAGGAGGTGAGGTGAGGTGAGGTGAGGTGAGGTGAGGTGAGGTTTAGGATAATCCTTGAAGGAGACGAACAGGTTGTCTGGTCATTTCCAACGTTTCCTTCCTTCTTGCACTTTATTGTGGAAGTATTCTACCGTCACTTTACCACGGAGTTGGGGGTGGGGAAAAGTGGGGATCTTATTCATACATTTTAACCACAGAGATATGTATAGGAAGTACATGTATATGTTACACACATATTCTCAACGATTACGTATGCTAATACCAGGTGATGTTCGTGCTGTCGGACATTATACAACCACGAACTCGGTACGTCTCACACACAAGGACGTACTTCCGACAAGTAAGACGAACCACCTAACCACTTGCATACTGCAAACAATTCGGCAGTAACGTATTCGAAGCTTCCTACGTTTTGCACAACAACGAACGACGTTCTCTCTCCCCCTAGTTCAGGGTAAATCGTTTCAAGGATTCCGACACTTTCCATCCCTTTCTTCTTCCTCCCTTTCTCACTCTCCTCTTTCTCTCTCTCTCACACATTTACTCTACATAATCCTTCGTTCCAGTTGAAATTTCCCTTAACCGAACGCATGCTTCTCTCGGTTCCGCTATTTTGTCGAATTGAACAGGATTAGGTATACGTTTTAACAAAATATCTAGTATTCTAATTTAGAAATTGACTGTAACGATATTTACGTTTTGTATCATTCAACTCGATTAGATAAGAAAAATAATCTAAGGATATGGAAAAATAGAAAAAAAAAAAAGAAAAATAACGAACGAATGAATATTTTCTCAAAATATGTGTTGAGAAAATCTTTTAAAGTAAGTGGTTTACGTTATACTTATGCAAGGCACGCTTTCATCCTTTCAGTTATGCTATACATACTTCTTAAAAGGGGATTCTATTTACGAATCTAATACTACCCCGGGCTATAAATCATTTCTATGTCTAAAAACTATTCTGAATTACAGGCATGTCCGATATTAAGCTTACCTCAACCAACCATCTTCTTCTTCCTCTTCCTCCTTTTCTTCCTAACTTACCTCCCTCCCTCCCACCGACTGGTCGGTCATGTTATTAACCATATATTTGAAAATTCTTGGATAAAATTTAACCAAAGAATGCGATATTGATTTTTCTTTCTCTCTTTCTCGATAAAATTGGAATTCAAAGATGAACTATTATCTTTCTTATTGTTACAAGAAAATCATCCCCTTTATTTATTTATTACTATTATTTAAATAATACAAAAAGAAGAGAGAAAGATGAAGTAAAATGGACAGAGACGCGAAACGTATTTTTATTCCTCGTTTGTTCTTTTTTCAATTTATTTTAAAAATAATATTCATACGTCTTAGCTTCTAGCATAAAAAAGTGTTTTACATTCGTTTCATGTGAAATTGTTGTTTAGCATATATAATAATATTTTAATAATAATAAAGAAATAGAAAGGAGAGAGAAAAAGGGGAGAATAAGAAAGAATGCAATGGAAAATAAGATGAACAAAAATACGATACTGTAGACAATGGTACACATTCGGAATCGACGGTGATATGTTTGCTCGTCACATGGTGGATGCAATTTGAAGGTGTCGTCTGTAAATGCCAGGCATCCAGGACGATCCAACATCATGGTTGTTTCGTGTACGGAGAAACATACGACTGTGAGACAACTAAGAGACCTATCTCTCTCTCTCTCTCTCTCTCTATATATATATATATATATATATACTATATATGTGAAATAGAATAGTGGAAAGGGGGGAGGGGGAAAGGGAAGAGGGATGAGAGTAGAGAAACCTCGAGTTTGTGGGTGAACCAAGGATAGTGCTGAACGTTGTAACGTTGGCTTCCGAATACCTTCGGAGTCATGGAATTATACTTGTCGGCTGCGTAATTGCCAAGATTAATTATGTGCGAGATGAAATTCCTGGGCGGCAGGGTATGACAATTCGCGATATGACGGTTAGTTGGAGAAAGTCCGGTTATCTTCCTTTCCTTCCATTCCTTCTTTCTTTCCTTCTCACTCTTTCTATATATATATATATATCTTTCTCTCTCTTATATAAACCCTAACTTAACTTTCCCTTAGAGATATTAAATTAGTCGGAAGCCTCGAGCACTTGCTCGAAATATTCGACAAACGTTGTAGCTTGTCGACTGTACTAGACGGACGAATCGAAGTTTTAAAACAAGCTGCTTACTTTTATTTCCTTATATACTTTCTCTTTCTCTCACTCTCTTTCTGTCTATCTATCCGTCCGTCTTTTTCCAAATTGAGCTTCTTTTCTTTTAATTGTCATGAATATTTGATATACTTAACTTAAGACGAGTAAAGGGATAAATGGAATACGTAGAACCAGGGGGACAAGGGTATACTTTGATGTTGTTTTAAATTGCGATAGAAAAATCGAAACGCTTTGAAAACTCGTCGATTTCGATTCCAAGGGAAAAGAAGAACTCTTATTCGAGAATGCTTTTCCTAAGACTTTTATCTAACTACTACTACTACCACTAGTATTACTTCTACTACTATCGAGTTATCTCTCTCTCTCTCTCTCTCTCATTTTCTTTCTCTCTTTCTTTATTTCTCTCGTTCTCTCTCTGCATTCTCGTTTTCTTTCTTTTTCTTGTTACGGTATCGATTCGTCGATTGATTCTCTTCAGATATACCTAGCCTAAATTCGTTTACTTCAGAAAGAGAGCAGCAGACTCCTTTTTCCGATCCGTTATCGATACTCGAGATTGTGTAACGCTGGAAGAATCGTGGTCGATAAGAGGGACCTTTCATTCGCGACACGTTCCAAGTCTTTTAGAGAAGCCTGCTTGCCTCTTAGTTTCTTCTTTTTTTTCCTATAGAATATCCTTACGAAATATATGTATCTCTTATTTCTTTCTTTCTTTCTTTCTTTCTTTATTTATTTCTTTCCTACATTCGTTTCATTCTTTCTTACATCTATTTCTTTTCTATTTCTAATGGAAGTTAAATACGCGTGCTTATGGCCATTTAAATTCGTCCGAGTATTTACATACATTTTTTTTCAACACGTCCAGAAAAATCGTTGTTTAAAGTGCTCCGGTTTCATATCCTCCTCCCCCTCTCCCTCCCTCTCACTCTCTCTCTCTTTCTTTCTCTCTTTTATTTTTTTCTTCAAGGATTATATAACACGTGCGAAAAGAGAAAAGAGAGAGAGAGATAGAAAATAATGTTGTATATTGTGCACAGGTGGACAATTATGAGAGGATTATATAAATACGATTAAGATCTGTTGTTAAATACTTTTTCGATAATTGACATCGTAAAATATCTCAATAATATTATTTATTATTATTATTATTATTAATTCTAGATAATTGTTAATACGAAATATCATAGAATAATTTATTATATTTTCAACAAATAAAAGTACTCGTCATATTCGCGTGAGTTTGGACAAGAAAACAGTCATAGTTTACACGAAGATCTATAATCCGAAGTAAGAAGAAGAATGGAGTGGCTGTTATAAAACATGGGTTCCTTTACCATTTTCCTTGGGGGGGATTGGAAACTTTCTTTTAAAACTTTGTTGCCACTCTTTGTTATCATTTTTTTCTTCTTCTTCTTCTTATTCTTCTCGTAGATGGACCCCTATGAATCTTGCATATACGAAGAAAACTACTCTGTGTTACAACATAATAATATATGATTTTTATTTATCCTCAAATAATCTAGAACGAAAATTTTTATATCAAATAAAAATATAATAGATAACCTTTTTTTTTTTTGTTTTAAAAAAATAATTTCAATCATCGTATCAAATGTTCGATAAAAATTTCAGTAGCGATTATAGTCATGTAAAAAGAGGATTATAATAATTGACGAGTATCGTATCTCTGTGTAACATCCAGAATTTTATTCCTCTCTCTCTCTCTCTTTTTTTCTTATTTTTTTTTTCATGAAAGAGAGAAAGAAAGCTCGGAACCCTTCCTCTTTATCCCGTGTATTTTATTCGAACGTTTATTACGTGTTCTTTCTCTCGTGGTACTTTAACCGTTGGTAGAAAAAGATATATATATAGGTAACAGAAGAGAAAGAGAGAGAGAGAGAGAGAGTAAGAGAAGACGACGAAATCCTAGGTAATAAAGAGACCACGAGAACGTTTTAAACTTTGAAAGAATCGTTGTTTCTAAAACGGTGATGCTGATGGTGGTGGTATGGTAGTCCAGGAAAAGCCGGATACGTCGCCTTTTCTCTTCTTAGTCGAGACGAGCTAATGGACGTAGCTATATTCACGTGGACACAGGATAAGTTCCTGCTCTCGTCCCTTTCGTACCTTTTCCTCTGATTCCTTTCATTCCCCCACTCCCCTCCTCCTCCCTTCCTCTCGCGAGGAAATAGCGATAAATCGTTTTCTCGTACGCGCGTGAAATATATCGCAGTTGAAGATGGACGTTTGAGAGAGTTTCATTCGGTTCTCGTTGTATTCTTTCATTCGTATCGTTTACCTTCCTTCTATTACTACTACTACTACTACTATTACTATTACTACTACTGTTATAGTTACTACCAACGTTGCTGTTAACATACAAGAAGACCATAAGGCGCGAATATTCGTATTCTCTTCACGGGACGTTTCCAATTTCCGTGGGTAAGGTCTCGTATCCAGTCAGAGAGAGAGAAAGAGAGAGAGAAAGAGAGAGAGGGAGGGGGAGGAGGTTCGTCTTCGTTGTGTCGTAGAAGCATGGCCCCCTTTTGCGATTCCTCTCTCGTTCTTCCCTTCAGTCAAACGTTGAAAGAAGGAAGAAGAAGGTAGAAAATCGTGAGCGAGAGAGAGAGAAAGGTACCAAGCCAGCGAGCTGGCTGGTTCTCGCACACTATGATTAACTATCCCCGTTCTTCCGTCAGTGTCCCGAGCACAAAAAGGGACACGAAACACGAATTAACCGAGCGTTGGCCCTCACTGATTGCGCTCGTTCTTTTCTCACTTTTTCTTCTTTCTCTCTCTCTCTCTCTCTCTCTTTCTCTTTTCGATCATTTTCTCTCTTTCCATCCATCTGCTCGAAATGAATAATTCAAAAGATTTTGCCTCTCTCTCTCTCTCTCTCTTTCTCTCTCTTTTCTCACTGGTGCTGGTGCTGCTGCCACATTCCACATTCCACAATCTCTCCACACCTTCATCTGCTAGCCTGGTACGTTCGTTCGTTTTCTTTCGTTTCGTCTTCCCTCGTACACCGTGAAAAGAGAGATAGAAATAGTTCGTTGTGCAGCAGCACCACCAGGTCGGCAACCTATTCGACCTCTCCTCCTCCTCCTCCTCCTTCTTCTCCTTCACTCCATTTTAAATTCCGAACATTGTCAAGCGTACGCCCGGAGAAATCCCGTTCTGATCTTCCGCTCATTCATTTTCCGAAAACGCGTCGTAAAATTCTTCTTAAACGTGGGAGAACTCGTATACTTGTTGTTTCTTGTTAAAGGGGAAAATCATTGATAGTTTTTTTATTGCAACGTGTTTATGTCGTTAATTAACCTTTTTGATTATTTACCAATACCATTATCGAAATTTCTCTTTGATTGATTTAATTTTACTTTTATTTTAAAGAATCTTTATCGTCGTTTTATTATTCTTCGTTAAAGTATATGAATTTGTAAGAAAATTGTATTACGTATATACGTTTATACGAATTTTATAAAATTAATTTTATTATATCGAAGGTATACGAGTACATAGGTAAAAAGAGAATTATTTTCCCTTTAAAATGAATCTTTGGTCAAGTCTCTACGATTTTTTGTTCCTGAGATACGAGCATTTGAAGTTTTCTATTCATTATTTGGAAGCACGTGGTGTGAGTGGGTCACGTGATTACTACTCGTAGTAAGCGTAGTAACCGTAGTAAGGCGGCGTAATTTCTTGGAATTTATGTAGGTCACTGGGTCAGTGGTTTCATTCAATAAAAAATTATCTACGGTAGTAAATTGAAATTGAAATATCTCCGAAACTATTAATCCTAGAGTCTTGGTAAAAGATTCATTTTAATCGTTAAGCCTTCGGCTATCCTTTCATTATATTGTTAATAACAATTGATGCATTTGTTATAAACAATTGATTGTATGAAATTTTGTGGGAATTCATTTCACCCGAATTGACACTTTAATTTATATTTTATACATTTTCATGTGTATCAATATTAAAAAACTAATTTTTTTACAGACAGATTGTTATAAATAATTGATAGTAATAAATTTGCTAATATAATTTTCTTACAAAGATCGGTGAAAATCGATGTCTGACAAAAAACTCGTTTGTACTACTTCCTGCCATTGGTAAAAATCAACGCCGGATCGAAAACTTGATTGTACTACTTTCTATATATCGTTGGAAATCTACAAAAAATTCACTTGTACTATTTATTTTTATTATCGGTAAAAATCAATGTTAAACCAGAGATATTGCAGCTTCTAGTATTAGTGTGGTGTACCTATGTGTATTTGCGTATCTATGCTATGAAATATTTCGATCGATAGTATTGCGAGATGCATTTGTTTATAAAAGAAGGAGTGGGGATGAGAAATTTCTTGAGTGTTCGGTTACATATGTATAATATAACGAAAATAATATTCCTAATCAATAAAATGTATTCTCTCTTCTGAAAGTCATATATAAACAACATTCAATAAAAGTACTTTCATAGAGGACAAAGTGCCAGTCCAACGGTGGATTTTGAAGAGGATGGTACATAGATCATATACTCCGAGCTTTTAGACAACAATAGACATTTCTATCAATTAATTAACAATTATTTTAATATTCTAATGCACTCTAATTATATTTAAGATTGTTTCAACACGCATATACATTTATTTAAACATTCCATACATTTTGACGTACTTTGAATATTAATTAATTTCAATTTAATGTTTTATTAGATGAACATTGTACCCCTTCTTCTGAAATTATCGTGACACTTCTTCTTCTTCTTCTTCATGCTTTTATAACAGCTAAGTATATCAAATGTTTGACTTTTATTAACACTGAAAGCAAATGGCTAACTTTTCAAACGAAAACTAAAAGATAATGTGACAAAGACGATTTTAAAGTTAAAATTAGAAAATTATTATTTATCAGATATCATCATCTACAATAAGTAATTGAAGCTGAAGCCAAAAATTTGATCTCACGTTAGAAAAATAAGAAAGAAAAAGAAAGGAAGGAATAAAAAAAGTGTAAATCGAATTAAATGTTCTCGATAAGTCGATGCCCGGGCTTACCTAACCACCCTACTACCCCACCTTGGCATTCAAATATCGTGAAAAGTTTCTTTCTAATTAATTTTTAAATGAAAGTAACTTCTCGAGCCAAATGACAAAGGAGGAGAGAAGAGAGAGGGGGAGAGAAAGAGAGGGTGGGGGTGGAGAGGGAAAAAGGAAAGAAGAATTAGTAGAGAAACGAGAGTACTCTGGCGTATTACGATTGACACGGACGGACAGAAATCGAGAATAGGGGTAGACTAAAGGAGGAAGAGAGAGAAGTGGAAGGACAAAGAGAGTGAGAGAGATAGAAAGAGAAAGGAACGTTTCTCTTGAGTGAAAAGTTTCTCCACCTGGCCGAGCTGAGATATCATTCAGTTGATTCATAGCGTTATTAACTTCCTTCCTTATGCATTTGTATTGAAAATGATTCTAAAGTAAAAGTATAGGTGTGAGAGAGTGACTGTGTGTTTGTGTGTGAGACAATGAGAGAAAGAGAGTGAGAGAGATAGAGAGAGAGAGAGAGAGAGG
Organism: Polistes fuscatus; assembly: GCF_010416935.1. NCBI lineage: Eukaryota > Metazoa > Arthropoda > Insecta > Hymenoptera > Vespidae > Polistes > Polistes fuscatus. The sequence continues at coordinate 2,314,674 of NW_025113031.1, forward strand.
TAGGTAGGGAGGAAGGAATGGAATGTTTGTGGCATTTAAGGAAACGAAATTTGTGTATGAAGGGAAAG
>NW_025113031.1:2317990-2428975 GCF_010416935.1 Polistes fuscatus
CTCTCTTTCTCTCTCTATCTCTCTCTTTCCTTCTTTTTCTCTATTTTTTCTAGTTTTCTTATCACCAACTCGAAGTTAGGCGACTATTAATCACGATAGAAGAGAAAATCGAAATTTTTAATGGACGTTGTCTTAAGAATACAATCGAGTTTACGTTCCTCCCCTCCCAACCCTTTTCTATCGCACTCTCTCTCTCTCTCTCTTTCACTCTCTCTTGTTTTCGAATAAGTTTACCTCGTTACGAAAGACGATGATAAGATTGTCGAAAGTTTAAAGAAGGCTAAGAGGAAGTTGATAGTTTGAAGAAAATTTTTTGAATGATCTTCGACTTTTATCTTGTTGTTGCTTTGGGGTTCACTAGCAACAAGATTTTCTTCTTAAAGAAAGAAAGAAAGAAAGAAAAAAAAAATATTATAGAAAAGAAAACGAATAATAATGAAAATAGCACGATATCTTGATATCGATGTTCGTTATTTTATTTTCTTATCTTTTCTTTTTTTTCGTTCAATTAATAATTAAAACAATCTCTCACAAATATCTGTCGAATTTATTTAAGCGTAATATTAATATTTTATTCTCGAGTAAATTCCTATTGTCGATTATGTTTTTTTACCATATATCTACTTCAACGTTACAATATTTTAAACGAAGATTTTTTTTTCTACCCTCGTATACGTTGGATGAAAAAATAAGAGAGAAAGAGAGAGAGAGAAAGAGATAACGGGAGAAATAGAAGCAAAAATAGAATAAGAAGAAGAAGAAGAGAACTATATGGGATCGATAAAACGTCATAAGCATAATACCTACGAGCAAAACGAACTAACGTGAGTGCGTTGGATTGGGCGAGCCCGCTATTAGGCTCATTTTGAACTAAAGTAGTGCAGATCCGTATTGCGTGGAAAGAGACGATAAAGAGAAAGAGGTAGAATGAGAAGTAAACTGGGTGGAAGAGGAGGAGGAGGAGGAAATGGAAGAGGGAAGAGGGAGGAGGGAGAAGTGGGGGGATTAACGGAGGTGAGGGTAAAATCGCAAAGCAACTTCGAGCTAGGAGGGAAATTCTTACTCTCGGGGAAAGGAATAATTATCTCATAATTGTATCCAGAGATTCTCAACTTTCACGACGGACCCAATCGCTACGTTAGTTACAAATTTTCCCCCATGGATATTTCATTATAATAATAACAATAATAATAATATTAATAATAATTATTATCATTGTTTTTTTGTTTTGTTTTATATTATTTTTGTTAGATCATTATAATTGTTCGCGACAATAATTGTTCTCAACGTTTTCATCCTTCTTCTTCTTCTTCTTCTTCTTCTTCTTCTTCTTCTTCGGGGGAAAGGAGGGGTGGAAATGAAATTATCATATTAAATAATTATTATGCACCGATTTAACGTTGAGATTATTTGTTTTCGTTTCGTCCGTTTTTTGTTTTATTTTCGATTGAAAATAATTGAAAAAAAAAAAGAAAAAAGAAAAAAGAAAAATAGGACGATATATTATTTGATTCGTGAAAATGTTTGAGAGAGAACAACGGATCGTTTATTATAGTTTATTACGATAAATGAAAATTGATTTGTTCTCCCGACGTTTCTTCTCTTTAAAACTATAATATTTTGTGAAACGATTAACGACGATATTTACGATGTAAACAAGTACAGTAGAATGCACTCAACTTTAATCGAAGCCAACGGCTTCGTCTTCTCGTGCTTTGCCTTTGCCTCTTCGTTAGAAATAGTTGGCCTAGAATCAGACTACTGAATGAATAAAGTATACCTGATTGCAACTCACGATAAAGTTCGAAGTAATAATAATTCATGAAGAAAATCTCTGTGGAAAGAAAAAGAATCGATCTTTTATAGGGAAACAAATAAATTGATCGTTTTTTAAATTATCTCAAATGGTGGGAGGGAAAGGTGGTGGGAAAGAAAAAAGAAAGAAAGAAAGAAAGGAATTCATAATAAAAAAATTAATACGCGTGATTTACATAATTTATGCGTTGAAAATTAATATCTCGTTAATAATCTCCGTACGATTATGCGATTTTATTTTTATAAGAGAATTCGAAGTACTTCTTTTTCTTTTTTTCTTTTTACTTTATATGACACCAGAGTGAAAGAGAGAGAGAGAGAGAGAGAAATATAAACCATATCGGGACATCGATTTATTTTTTATTTATTCATAAGAAAAGAATATATATATAAAAAAGAAAAAGAAGAGAAAGAAAGGAAGGATCATAAAAAAGAAAAAAGAAAGAAAAAAAGAGGAACTTACTTACTCGATCACACGGTCGAGCGAACGGTAAATCCTTGAAAATTCTTTATCGATAAGAAGACAGATCAGGGATTTGTCGAAATAAGAAATGTCTTATTCTGGCAATTGTATTTTTCATTTTTGTCTCGATCTAAAGTCAAAGAAGAATAAGAATAAGAATAAGAATAAGAATAAAACGAAGTAAGAGGAGAGAAAAAGAAGAGGAGAGCTTTGCTTTTATTCAACGATGCAAGTAAGACGCCCCCCCCTCACCCGTCCTCTTCCTAGTTTTGGGTTCGGTGAACTACGCGAGAACACATATTCGACGTTCAAAGAGAAAAATAATATATTATCCACGATTTTTCGATCGTACCATTTTCATTCGTTACATTTTTAGTTTTGTAAAAATTGAAATAAATTTCTAAAAGGATGTATTTGCTCGTTGAAGGACTCCTCCTTTCTATGACTTAGGATAGTCGTCGACTTACCGACTGGAAAGACTTAAACACGCAAGGTTACGGTCGAGTTAGCGAATGTGGAAGCAGCTTTACGATTCACTGGCTGCAGAATGAAAGAGAAAAACGGAAAGACAAAGGGAAAGAAAGAGAAAGGGAAAGAGAGGGAGGGGTGAAGCAGGAATACGGGGCTTGCAGTTTTGTAGAAAGAACACACAGTCTACGAGCTTTTCCAGCGGTGAGCCAGCATTATTTATGCCCGCGAAACAAGTCCAATAAACACTAGAATCCTGTGAAAAAAAGAATAAAAGAAAAAGGAAAAAAGAAAGAAAGAGAAAAAAAAAAGAAAAATAGGAAGAAGAAAAAGAACAATTCTTCGTCCGTTTCAGCCATAGGAGAGCAACAATACTTTTTATTTATTGCTGCAGTCTCATCCGGAACGAATGAATGAACGAACGAACGAACGAACGAACGAATGTTCGTCGTAGTGCACTTTCATCCCTCGTGTCTGTTATCTTTTTTTTTTGTTTTTCATCTCTATCTATCTGTCTATCTCTATCTATCTCTATCTATCTCTCTCTCTCTTTCTCTAAAGATATATCTATTTCAATCTTTATCTTGATACGTTTATTCGGAAAATTGTTGCATGTTTCGTTATGATCTCGGTTAGATTATAAAACTCATAGGTGGAATCGTTTAATAAATAATATTACTCGTTGAAAAAGAAAAAAAACAAATTGTTACTGCAATCGTTCTTCTTTCCTATATAATTGTAATAATAATAATAATAATAATGGTATATTAATAATAATATTAAATGATTGATTAATTGAATATCGGCGCGGATAAAATATTGTACGCTTAAATAAAGTTTGAGTAGTACAACGTTGAGTAAATAAATAGAAATCGGTTATACGAGAGTGGTGTTCGGTCAAAATTATGTTCGTTCATATGAAACGCGAAAAAAAAAAATCGAATGAGAAAATGGCTATGCTTTGCCGAGAGTTTATTTCGATGCTAGGGGGCGGGGGAATTCGGTTCGGTTGATTTTATTTTCTCTGTGTGTATGTTTGTGTGTGTGTTGTTTTTTCGTTTGCACGTATGCATGCGCCTATGCATGCATTCGTTTGCCAATATTCCGAGTGATGGATAATTTACGAACCCCGTTGCGTTTAATGTTATTATGCAATTGCACGCGATTTCAGATTTCTCCTCCTCCTCCTCCTCTTTTTTTTCTCTCTTTTTTCAACTTTACTTTTTATGCTTGTTTACTTTTATTTTTTATTTGTTTGTTTGTTTGTTTGTTTGTTTGACCGCTCGAGATATATACTAATTTTTTCACAGGTGTCATGGGAAAGCACGACGGTACAAAAAACCATTGGCTCTTCAATCGTTTTTCATTTAGCACGTTCATTCATTCGTCATCGATATGTATTTTTCTTGCTGTTTCTTTCTTTTTTGTGTTCTTTTTTTTTTTATATACGATTTTCGTTCGACTAATTTTCCTATCGCGTATTGCAAACCACCATCGCGATGTCGTAAATTTTATCCGGTCTTTTTCTTTTTCATTCGTCCCTTTTTTTTTTATTCCTCCACCACCCGTCCACCTCCTCTCACTTTTCCCATCACCCCACCGCCGGATTTTTATATCCTTGTAATAGTTTATACCGACTAAGAAGGGAATTTATTTTTTATAATGCCATAAGAGTGGGATAGGCGAAAAACGTTTGCGAGATAAGACACCGAGATTTACATCGTATCACCGGGCGTGCCATAAATCGTTTTCGTGAAACTTTCGAAAATACGGCGCGCGTTTCGGTTTACGAAGGAGCATAAAAGTCTCTCTAGTATAAAATAGTATAACCAACACGGTATGAGAAAAAATAAGAGCTTTGCTCTCTTTATCTTTCTATCTCTCTCTCTCTCTCTCTATCTCCTAATCTTAGACGGTGAAAATTTACTTTTTTCTTTATCTAGATTATTTTTCATAGGCTACAAGTTTTAACCCTTTTTTTACGTTTACGAGTGTTAAGATATTGGAATATGTATTTTACGATCGGAAACACACGACTAGGTAGATTTTTAAGCGATATATTTTTCAGAAATTATCAATTTTTATGATTTCTAAGTTTCACTTACAATAGTTTAAAATCATGTTTTTCTTTTTCCTTCCCTCAATCTCTAAAAACGAAGTCAAATGAATATATAAAATATTCGAGTAATGTATATGATTTATTAGAATCCTCGTAATCTCAACATTAATTGTAACATACGTGTATAAAGGAAGTATCTTTATATCAAAAAAATTTAATTTAATTAATTCAATTTTCATAAACCTACATTCTTATTTCAATTATACCAAAAGGACTGGCTTCACGTTAAAGTAATTTACGTTAATACACTATGAATACTCTCTAAGATTGTCGTAAAATGATTTTAATTAACATCGTTGAAAGATCGTGTTTAAATCTATAGATAAACACAAACCGAATTCTCAAAAGATATAAGATAAATAATAATAATAATAATAATAATATAATTACATGTTAAAATGAAATCTTGTTTCTTCCACGTCTAAAGGGAAATCTTAACGATACCACTAAAGTAAAATTATATTTAAAGATAAAATAACGTTAGATCGAAGTTAGATATACACGAACGTGGTTAGATTATTGAAAAGCATTAAAGTACCTATACCAGCACAAACTAAAACCCGTAACTCGACTTTACAACTCTGCTGGTAATTTTACTCCAAAGGGTTGGGGTTTAGAACATCGAAAGATCGTCACATACCATCACAAAACCATGGGAATTGAATGAGACAGTTGTAATAGTGCTAGACTAGAGACTTGTGAATTAGAGTACCGTGTATGAGGATGGCACGCGGTGAAGTAATCGCTCAAGAACCTGCTGTTAATTTTCTATATATCTTTCTCTCTCTCTCTCTCTCTTCCTCTTTAAATTTCTCTCTATCTCTTTCTCTTACTATATATTATACTTCTCTTAGCCTTTCATTGCAATTCAGCAAGGGATGGTAACGAAACGTCACGCGTCCTTGGAAATCGCGAGTATACCTTTACTTCAACTACCTTTTTCGTCTTACCTTTCTATTTCTTTTTTCTTTCCATCTCTCTCTCTCTCTTTCTATCTATCTTTTTCTTTTTATCTATCTCTCTCTCTTTGCATTTTCTTCTACCGTGAAACAGCACTTCTGACGTTGACACCTTAGCTAGCTTTCGTATCTCTTTCGAATCTCTCAAGACGACGTGCCGCTTGCTTCCTTTTCAACAAATTTTTCATATTTCTTTCCAACGTGGAAACGAACCGTTGTCGTATTTTCTTTCTACTTTATTAACATTTGTTTTATAATATTTTAACAAGGACAACCAGGTAGGATTTGAATACTTAATTTACGGATCTTTCGTTTGTTATTTTTTAACGATTTACAAACATTATTTGAACGAAGGTTCGAGTTGAAGAAGTGGAATTAATATTTAAATAACTAAAAACCAACATATGTTTTTAAAAAAATAATATTTAAATTTTATATATATATGTATATAGTAATCAAATTTAGAGTCAAATTGGTTTAATCCATAAATCTAGTGCTAAATAAAGAAAAAGAAAAACCGAAATTAGGAAGAGTATTTCTTTTTCCTTTTTTTTATTTTTTTTTTTTTTTTACGAATACAAGCTTCATTCGAAAAAACATTATTCGCGAATGAACGAACGAATGAATGAATGAATCGAACGGGAAGATAATCCTTCCGGTAAATTTAGAATCGGAGGTGGGGGAGATTGGGAGGGGGGTGAGATATAGCGATATCAATGTTATCTTGACAGTTAACATGATTGAGATATTGATTCCACAAAGCATTCGTTGGATTTACGTGCGAATAGGTAGGCGCACCGGGTGATAGGCTAACTATAGGCTCTGACGATTTTGTCTGTTCGAGCGTGTTCTCATCATGCTGGTGGAATACCACCGGTCCGTCTCGTTAGCGATTGGAATTATGTAGCTTGATGCATTGCTCGCACTCCTTTGTCGTTTAGATAGATCCAGATTAGCGTGAAATTCTCGTTACAAACTCGCTTCGTTATAAGCATGTCTAACACACACACACACACACATACTCATATACGTTTCTACGATGAATTTGTCTCATTTAAAATATTCGTCGTACTTATCAAATTGTATCCCTTCCACCCACGTTTGACTTTTTTTAAAAATTAAATGAGAAATTATACGAACGGGGGTGTGGGTGTGGGTGTGGGTGTGGGTGGGGGTTTGTTTCAGTTGGAGATAATACATTTCTGAAATAATTGGAAAGATGATAACAATCGGTAAAGTCATTAACGCATACGAGGATACACATTTCCCCCTTTAACATCTTAATAAAGTTTTGGGTAGAAGTTTCTGGAAGATCATTATATCGTAGAAGATCTTCTCCACGTTAATATCCACTCGGGACGCTTAAGACGTTTCCCATGCTCAGCTCAGCTCCGGCCGACTCCGGAAGGATATTGAGAAAGCTCAAGAAATTCCTATTCGCAACGCCATATGGTTTAAAATGAAAATGCCACTAAGAAGAGTATTAAAATATATATTTTTTAAAATGGGAAATTACCGTTGTTCATCCGAGACTTTAAAGAAGTATAATAGAAATAGAACAAGTAGGATGAATCAAAAGTTAGTGGGTTTATTGTATTATAAATTGTTTGTATAAATTGCATAATGGATTGTTTCCTGTGTGTGTATGTGTGTGTTTTTGTGTAAAATTTATACTTTTGGAAATATTATTATAATAAAAATGAACTCACGAACTTTTAGTTCAGCCCTTAATAAAATAAATCGAACCTTGAACACACACACATATCGAAGGAGGAGGAGAAGGAGGAATTATTTTTAATAGAACTGTAGACAAAGGGTCAGATTTATTGTTTAATTAAGGATCGTGAAATTAAGGTTGGGTATGAAATTGATGGTTCGGGGTAGAGAAGTATACTATAGTGAGAGGTTAGAAATCAAGGAAATAACGATATTAGCGAGAACGTCTTATTTGGGGAAGGAAAGCTCTACTTCGTAATTCGGACGTCTTGCGTCGGCAGAGTACAAATCTCCTGTCACCAAGATAGTTCCTTGGTGATATTTGCGAAGGACTCGTTCGTTCGTTCGACCATGCGAATCGGGATTTCCTAGGATTTCGAACGAATTGTTAGAGAACGATGGAAGTCTCTTCCAAGTATTACATTTCTACAATCACGACTGTCTCATTTAACGTCGACTATATCTAACAATCGCATTCTACTAAATAAATATTTTCCTTAAATTAATTATCTTTTCTTTAGAGTATTATTTTTTTTATCTCGTGTATTAATATTTTTATTTTTATTATAAAAAAAACTCATTAACTTTAACGTTTTTCTTAATGAACGATTTTAATTATAACCGACTGAATAAGTTGAGAAACGTTATATAGGAATAAGTTACTAATGGTAAACGTCAGAAGTACCTATAAATATCCTAATGGTTTTTCTTCTTTCTCGGTAACTCGTAAAACTGTCAGACAAACACTTGAAACATTTAATAGACCGTCTAACCGAACGTTTTCTCTTACGACCCTCGTTAAATATATCGTTCCTATATATGTATATATGTTTATTTGTCTATTTAAAAAAGAAACCTGTGTCTAAATAAAATTTGATAAAAAAATAAAATAAAAATAATGTTGTACAATCGCGTAAGTAATAAATCAGGAAAAAGAAATATATATATATATATATTTATTTTCACGTTGTAACGTCACTTCTCTAGAAAATTTCTATTAAGATTCGTAGTATAAAGTGTCAAGGGATTTGGGAAATGGGTTGGGCGGATTTGTAGAAAAAGTCAAGAATTAATTTGCCCCTGGCATGAGGAAAATGCGAGTGCGAGTGAGAGAGAGAGAGAGAGAGAGAGAGAGAGAGAGTAGGATGTAGTATGGAGCATTACAGAAGACCATCAGGGAATCGCTGGACCTCGAACGTTTTCCGCATTACATCCATACATGCATGACCTTACCGGAGGATCCTTCAAGAACCCTCTATCTTGTACCTTCTCTCTTTTTCCCCTGAGAATGAAGTTTTCATATAGAAATCTTATACTATGCTCATTACCTTGCAAGAACTCTAGTCTTTGCTATTTCTATTGTTGTTGTTGTTGTTGTTGTTGTTGGTGATGGTGGTGATGGTAGTATTGTAGTTATTGTAGTTTACTTTCATCTAGTTTCCTTTTAAAATACTTTTTCCTTTTTTCCTCCTCCCCTACCTCCCAGCCACCACCCCTCACTTCATTTTAACGAATGGAAGAAGAAACTACCGTAACGAGATATAAAGAAAACTCGTGGAGGACAGAACGAACGAAAGAAAGAAAGAAAGAATAAAGGAACAAAAAAAGAAAAATAGTAAAAAAAGAAAAGAAAGAAAGGGGATTTCTCATATTTATATGGATCATTTCTTCGAAAGTAGAAAGCATATATCATATACGTTGAAAATGAAAACCTGTTATATATATATATTTTTTTTCCCTTCTCTCTTTATTTATTATTTATTTTTTTATTCTCTTTGTCTGTCATACAGAGTAAGTGAATGAGAAAAAATGTAACGAAAAAAGAGAGAGAGAGAGAGAGAAATTCTTTAACCAGCTCGATTTAAACACCGTACACCTAAGTTGCCCCGTGTACTTTTTACCAAATGCATTTTCTTGGGGGTGGGAGAGGGGGTTGGATAGGGTTGAAGAAAAAAAAAGATAAAAATACAAAAAAAAAGAAAGAAAGAAACACCATGTCCCAGAGCTCTTGATTTTAATACGGCTGAGAGAAGGACGTAAGCCGTTTATTTAACGAATGGCTGGACGTTACCTGGTTGGACGAGCCAGCTGTGGCTCGGTTGTGAACGCGAAACGAGAGATGGTAATAAAAAGTCCTTGAAATATTTATAATCGCTCGTTATTATTCTTACCTTCTTTCAAAAACAATGAAGCAAAATAGAAAAACAAAAAAAAAAAAGAAGAAAAAAAAGAAAAGAAAAGAAAAAAAAGAAATCTACGCTAGAAAATATTACCGGAGAGGTTATATAAAGTCTAGGAGAAGAAAAAAAAAGGGCAGGAATGAAGGGCGTGGAAAAATGGGAGGACAAAGAGGAAAAAGAAAAAGGGTTGAAGAGGAAAGAGAGAAGAGAGGAGAGGAGAGGAGAGGGGAATATAAAGAATGGCGTGTGTCGAGTGAAAAATCATTAGCCCGAGCCTATCGTTTTCTTATTTACAAATTCAAATGGGGAAGAGAAGAAAAGGAAAGGAAAGAAAAAAAAAAGAACAGAAAAAATGCAGAAAAAAAGGAAACAAAAAAACAAAAGTAACGAATGATCGATATTATTTTCCCCCTTTTACCCCTTTTTTTGTATTCTCTTTCTTTTTTTACTTTCTTCCTCTTCCTCTCCCTCTTATCTCGTTGCAAACATTTATTCTTTTATCATGAAAGGAAAATATGTATTCATCAGACAGGCATCATTTTTATTTACGAATTCAAGTCGATCCTCTCTCTCGATAAAGACGAACGATCGATCTTTCCACCCTTCTCTCCCCCCTCCCCCTCTTTCCTTCTTTTTCCTCTCTCTCTCTCTCTCTCTCTTTGTTTCTGTATACGCATTTGCCCAGAATAGAAGCTTCCTATGCGACCACTACCCTCTTTATAGTTCCCCTTTGGCCTCGATGCAAGCTCAATGTGTATAGTACTACGCTTACCCACGAGAAACATATACCATCCTTGGGCAGGTTGCCTGCCACCAAGATCAAGAGACACAGAGAGTGTGAGAGAGTTAGAGAGAGTGAGAGAGGGGTAAAGGATGGGGAAGGGGGACGAGTATATAATAGAATATGTGCAAGTGCGTCACGTTCCAGTTTACTCGAGTAGAGAGATAGTCAGCAATATATATCTTACGATACACCTTCTATATTTTCGCGTAATCTTACCTTATAAGGTTGAAAAATTGTTCTACTTTCATTTACCATTCTTATAGATATTTTTCTTTATATTTTTATTAGTATTATTATTATTATTTATTATTGGTATTATTTTGTTTCGTTTTGTATTTTTCTATTTTTCCTCTTACCTATATGTATATAATATCTTTTCTTTATTTTGGTTTCGTATTGTTTCTATCATTTCCATTGATAACCATCGACAGCGAAAAATTTCATTCGAAAGTAGGAGGAGAAGGAGGAGGAAGAGGTGGAGGTGGAGGTGGAGGAGAACGTTGAAATTTTCTTTCGATATCATGTACCTCGGATAAAGATGTTTTCCATCCTTTTTCTAGAACACATCTTTGAAGTGAAAAGAATCTCGTTGATAGAGAAAGACAGGCAGACAGACAGAGAGAGAGAGAGAGAAATAGAAAATTTCGATTCTTTTTACCGCCTCTAAATCGTTTGCTGATCTACGAAAAACGTCGTTTACGGATACTAGGTCGTTGAAATTTTAAAGTCCCTTGTAATCTTCATTTATAGTTTTTTTTTTTTTTTTTCTTTTGATCACCGAGATGAGAAAAAAAGTAATTTGACTTTTTCTTATCAATTTCCGTTGACGTTAGATAGATAAATAGATAGATAGATTAAATTGACGAGAGTAAAAAAGAAGGGAAAATAGTTTGAATTATTGAAGGGAAATAAAGGAAAAAAATCTAAATAAAAAGAGAAAAAAGGAAAAAGAATTTTTGAACAAATTTCGGGTTAGCATAATTCATTAATCTATCCTTGTTTCGTGTGGTAACCGATTCCTCGCATAGATCCATACAGGAGATACATAAAGCCGATAGGACGACGATGGATGGATACTGTCTCGTGGGTAATATTCCCGCATGGTAGTTGCAAATTTTCCAAAGAGAAGGGGTTGAGGGGTTGAGAGGGGGAGAGATCACAGGGGGAATGCCAGAGTGGTGTTCTAAGTTATGGCGTCGAGTCACGACATTTTCGAATGTACGATGAATGCGTTTGGAGAATCTTTCCCTATTTTAATCTCCAATCCTATATATGTATATATATATGCATGTATGGTTAAATTTTAACAATTATATATCCCAATTAACGGTAAGTTAATTAAAACGTATTCATTTATTATCCTTATATCTAATTTAACGTTCAAATATTTCCTTACTTTTCTTTGCGTTGATTTAAATTTTTGTTTTTTTTTTTGTTTAATTTCACGAACTACGAGATTAAACGAATAAACGTGAGAGTTCGCGTGCACGATTTGTCTTATTTCTTGATTTAATACGTGAAAAATGATATCATTTAAGATCGATAGATATATTGATTCGGTTGAGATTTTCCAAAAGGGGGAAGAAAGAATTCCGAGCTTGACCGTGTAGAAAACTAAAAAGAGAGAGAGAGAGAGAGAGGGATAAAACTGTGCACCGAAGGATTTATCAGGGATTTTCTAAAGGAAGTACTTGCCCAGAAACGTCTCTAACGTTTTCACTGAGATCGAAGATTCTATTCTCTCGTGTCGTCGTTCTTAGATCTATTTTGATTCCTTAGAAGCTCACTTTCTTCGAAGATTTAAGTAAAAAGAAATTTCGCGTAGGGTATATTAAGATAGTTGGGACGGATGCTGCGACTACGACTACGACGACGACTACGACGAAGACGACGACGTACCCGATCGATGAAAGTAATATCCGAAGTGATCACAAAGCTCAGCCGACTCATTCTGACGTTCTTATTTCAACCGGTGAGAAAAAGAAAAAGAAAAGAAAGAAAAAAGATCAAGTAAAAGATGGATAGAAAGAAAGAAAAGAAAAGGGGGTGGGTGGGTGAAAGGGGGGGCATGGGATATGACTCCTTCGAACGTAATCGCACAGATTTTAATCAGAAAGCACCGAGAATAGACATTTCGATTTCTTCCACACATTTGCTTTATATCACTCGAATAAATCTCATAAACGTAATTACGTTCGCAAGATAATAGTGGTAGTAGTAATAGTAGTAGTAGTAGTAGTAGTAGTAGTAATAGGTAGATACGTTGAGAACATGTATCTTTGTCCATCCAATTTGTAGAGATTAATATCATCGTTACTAGCTTTGATCAACAACAGTTATCAATAATTCATATTACCCTATTGTTGAATAAATAAAAGGATCACTTGTGTTTTCATCAAATTTAAATCGTACACGTATTATTTTTCATCGCGAACGCACTTTCGTTTTTTATTTTATTGTTCGATCTGTATAGATTGAGAGTAATTTTGATTGAATGCGTTTACGAGCTTTGAAAAGGTTTCAAGAGGGTTTATCGAGTAAGAAGAGGGTGTTTGAAGTTTATGTTCTTGTTCGTAACGAAAGGGGTAACTACTCCAACGATACCTTCAAATATCGATTTGTATTTGCAGGTAGACCGTGGTAGACCATTGCGTCGTCCATTGTGGTGGATTTAGGCTCTCATAAAGCTCTATTGTTTAACAGACCAGGCATTCCTAAATCTCTATTGTTGCAACGCACCGAATACAATTGCGAACGCGGTGAAACCGGTAGGCTCTCTGTTTCTCTCTCTCTCTCTCTCTCTCTGTTAAGCCATTGAGAATTTTGACCGATGGACACCACATAGTTGACCCGTTATATAACAATGTGCAACTTTGTCGTCAAGCTTTACCTTATAATACGTAACAAATGATTATTGATGCTGCTTTAATTCGAACGATTTCATTTTTGTAGAAAAAGAAAAAAAATTTCATAAACAGAGGAGATTAATATTATTTATTATCGTTTAAATATTTTCTAATCTATTTTTACCTTCGAATCAAATCTCGCTTAAATATTGTAATTAAAATTGTAATTAATTATTATATTTATATTATAGGATATTTTATTTTGTTCTTGTTTGTTTTTTGTTTTAATTTAATTTAATTTAATTGTATTTTATTATAAAGAATTTTTTAGCAAAAAAGAAGAAGCGAATTGTTGTTGTTGTAAAACAAAAAGAAAAATGTGTTGGTACAGCAGCACGGGATTCGTAGAATTTTACTAGTAGTAGATAACTTTTATTATTGGGTCAGACCATGCGACAAGTAGTAACGGTGTCGAAAGTTCTCTTTCAGCCGAGAATCCACCGTGAACGTCACGAACAGCAACGAAGATCATATCGACTAATCCCCTCGAATGTTTTTCCCTTTTCTTTATTAAAGCGTGTCTACTACTACCAACGTTCCATCATATATATCTATATACTTTTATATATATACAATATTTCTGTAGATATCATTCGACGTAAAAACAATCGTCTAAGGAAAAATGAAAGAAATGAACCAAAAAAAAATGTTAGATACTTTTACGTTCAAACGATTTATCCGATCAGCTTGAAATTTTTCATTTTTCGTTTCCTTTGACACAACGGGAAATTAATTGATATATATAATACAATATTAATTTAATCATTATTAATGAAATTTATATCAACGCTCGTTATGTGATTTTATACACAATTTTCGTTGGAAATTTAATATTATTATTTTTCAATTAATTATCATTAATTATTGATTGTTATTATTATTATACAAAACGAGTATAAAAAGTAAATGTTTAGAAACGCATGGAAAAAGATTTCAATTTCGTTAGTATTGGATAAGTTGTAATATATTTTATGGTAGTTGAATTAATAATAGTAAAAGGAACAACAATGAGAGATAAAGGATAAATAATGCAGGATCAATTTGTCGATGGTCGTTAAACATTTAGCGAGAGTCATCGATCGTTCCTGCTTACAGCTTGTGGAATCCGTTTCGTATTCATCGTTTTACGAAACCAGGCGGCAAATATTTCGAGGGGAAAATTATGACGGTGGTAAAGGGACGACGACGATGCGTAACGACGTAACGAGAGGAATGTCGAATAACTTTATCGGTGAAAAAAGAAAGAGAGAAAAGAAAAAACAAAAAACAAAAAGAAAGATAAAACTCTCGAGGAATTTCAAATTCGGAAGGTAAAAGGTAACACCGTTCAAGAAATGAAACAATCATTTACGAAGTAATATCAATTAATTGAAATGATTACAATTATACTTTTGAACAGATTATTAGAAATTTTCTTCGTTAAAACATTTGTTTTTGTTTTTCTTTTTTCAATAATTACGAGAGAACACGAGTAGGAGATAATGAACGACTTATGAAAATTTCCATAATAAAATATAATTTTTTCAGAACACCCGTGTTTTTCCTTAATTCGTTGAAATTATCTAACGTAAGTAATACGATAAAAACAAGTAATCGTTGAAATTACATTCTAAGAGAAGATACTTGGATTGCGTTTAAAAGAAAAAATCGAAAAGTTATTTTGTTATCGGTACAACTATCATTTACATAGGACTTTTACCGCATCGGATATCATTAGTCCAGCCATTAGCAGTCTAGTTCTTTTAAATTTTTATCCCACTTTTGCGAAGGAAGTTTTATCGAAGAAGATAAATTACCAAGATTAATTCCACCTATCGCATGTTACCTGGCGTGCATGAATGTAGGTCGCTTAGGGACGAACGCCAAAGAAGAAACGGATGAAGAAGACGAAGAAGAGGAAGAAGAGGAAGAAGAAGAAAAAAAAATGTGAAAAGAAAGAGAAGGAGAAAGGGACACAGAGAAATAAAACGTGGGTGTGTGTTTGCGAGTTGTGCGAAGATTCCGGTGATGTACAAGCCGCTCCTCTTTCTCTCTCTCTTTTAAGTTTGTTCTTATTTTAAATACTTTGACTTATCGAGAGGAAAAAAAATCATTCTTTCTTTCTTTCTTTTCCTTTTAAGTTTGTTCTTATTTTAAATACTTTGACTTATCGAGAGGAAAAAAAAAAGGGAAAAGAAGATAAGAAAAAACTGCATACTTGTACTTCGTTAAACGAGTTGAAAAGAAAAAAAAAAAGAAAATAAATCGTCCGACCGATAAAAGGAACCCTCCTATCGTGTAAAACATCGATATCAATGGTTCTTCGTGACATTAAAAAATAATAAGGCTAATTATAGATGTTAAAGGTGAAGGAGAATAAAGAAGGAATGTAATAGATAATAATCGCGTTTACGTAAGAAAACTAGACCACGATCGAGATTTTGATTGTTCTCATTATTATAAAGGAATCCTGAACGAAGGAAATGGAACGATTCTCTCTTATCGTGTTCGAATATCGGACGTCAAGGTTACGTTGATGAAGTTAGCTTTTGTCCAGGCACGTATAACGAACCAATCTCATAAGTCTCTCTCTCTCTTTCTATCTTTCTCTGTTTCTCTGTTAGAAAATCTGAGAGACTTGGCCTTGAGAAAACGAACCTGTTACTAACAATAATAAGATTGAATTAGAAAGAGACACTATTTCTCGAGCATTCAACATTCGTTGATAACTATTTTAGTTTTAGAGTAAGAGAGAAAGGTAATATACTCTCTCTTTCTTTCTCTCTTGATTTGTTACTTCTTTGTGACAGTTTACGGAACGATCAGTTAAAGTAAGAAAGAGAGAGGAGGAGAAGTAACTCTCTCTTTCTTTCTCTCTTGATTTGTTACTTCTTTGTGACAGTTTACGGAACGATCAGTAAAGAGAAAGAGAGAGTAACGAAGAATGTAAGAGAAACTATTCCAAGAGAGTGAGAAGGAGAGTGAGAGAGAGAGAAAGAGAGTGAGAGAGAGAGAAAGAGAGAGATGTAATTTAATGGAACACGTTGAGTATAACGGCGTTAAACTAGTAGTACATTCAAGACGTCTTTTACGAGATCCTTCTTGATGTTAGGCTATTAGCTTCCTCTCTCTCTCTCTCTCTCTTTCTAATTCTAATTCTCATTCTCTTGTCCTTTTTTTTTTATTTCTTCGTTAGATTTTAACTTTTAACTCTTCGATCGATGTGTTTTAACTCCCGTGTATTTTCTTTTTATCTCTCTTTTCCTACTTTTTAATTCTTTGTTCTAAGTTCTTTGTTCTATAATTACTTTTAATAACGCGTCGATTAATTTTAAATCGTTCAAAAACGCGTTACTCTCTTAATATCGAATAATAAATTCTATGTCGAACT
Organism: Polistes fuscatus; assembly: GCF_010416935.1. Classification (NCBI taxonomy): domain Eukaryota; kingdom Metazoa; phylum Arthropoda; class Insecta; order Hymenoptera; family Vespidae; genus Polistes; species Polistes fuscatus. The sequence continues at coordinate 2,334,771 of NW_025113031.1, forward strand.
TTAGATTATTGTTTGCACGTTATTTCATTCTATTCTATCGTAATATTTTAATTTCTGAGGTAAGGGATGAGAAAATTTCATTGCAAATGACTTTTAAAGATAATCCAATGAATTCTCGTTTGGATTCATTTTTTCGTTTACAGTTAGTCGAGTTATTATTTTATTTTCCATACGAGATTGTCTTTGAAAAGGAAGAAGGGATAGGTGGTAAGGTAATAGGGGAAGGGTACGTAATAAAAAAAAAAAACCCCGTATAAAGACAGTTGCTCTGATTTATCGTATAAACAGGGACACGTAATATTCGAAGAAAACAAAAAGAAAGAAAGAAAAAAACATTCTTCACACTCGCATAACCGGATGAGAAAAAGAGTAAAATGGGGGGGGGATGTGTGAGTAAAGGTGGACCACCATTCTTCTGGCTGGTAGCCAATCGTAGAAGGACGAGGGGGATGATCCTCCTCCGTGAACTTTTACGCTTTAGTTTCATTCCCTATTTGCCGGTGCCAACGACCTCGATCAGGGTTCTTCTCCTTACATTAGTGGAAAGTTTTTCCACGCTAATCAGTCCACTTCTGTTTCCGGGATTATCGCGAATCGTGATTGTTTATTTTCATTTATTTTTCCTTTCTTGCTTTAGGAACGATGCCAATTGTGTCTCTATTAAATAATATATTATTATCTACGACTGATTGTCAAAAATAAAAGAAAAGGAAAAAAAGGACACTTAAAGAACAAATGTACGCGTGTGTGAGTGTTCTGCGAATAAAAGTGGTCAAACCACCATTGGCAACAGATAAAACTTTGTAAAATTCGGTAAAGAAAGAAAAGAAAAGAAAAGATAAAGAAAATAATAATAAAAATAATAATAAAGAGAAGACCCGGGTAGGTTGCAGAAAAAGAATAAGAAGAAGGGAAAAAAAAAGCAGCTGGTGGATAGTTTGAAAATTGATAGACCCGACTTGGGAATACGCGTTTGTTTTCATACTCGAGCAACGGGTAGAGAGAGCCATTCATCACCTATAATAGTCGACGATGGTTCTTCGTTCTTTGCTTTTGAAAATCGGCTCTTTCATATTTCCGCTAACGAAACTTTCTTTTCACATTATTCCGAGTTATTCCCTTTAACCCATTCTTATATTCTTAACTTGTCCATATAAACGTCATTTATCATAACTATATCACGCATACCAAAAACCTTTTTTATTCTTCCTTTAAATGTATCATAAAATAGATTTCATCGAAATATGAAAATAGAAAAAAAATGTCACGAGAGAAAAACAAAAGTAAAGGGAAAAGAAAACAACGTGACTAACAACACTCGAAGCATAATTTTCTCTCTACCCCTGTCCCCTTTTTTTTTTCTTTTTATTAGTAATTTTTTTTATCTGACCCATCCCTCTTCTTTCTCTTCCACCCTTCCCTAACTCTCTTGCTTATAAATATTACACATGGAACATACTAGGAGTTCACGAGGCTAACCGATCGTTTCTTCCTTAATGATTAATGATTCGTCATTCTCTCTCTCTCTCTCTCTCTTTCTAAGTTGAGACTTTTTGATGTATGATGATAGGAAAAGAAGAGAGAAAGAACGATACATTTTTCATGCGGGACATTCTGTCATGAAATTCATGCTCCGTCCATTGTAGTAACCATTCTCTCTCTCTCTCTCTCTCTCTCTCTCTGTCATTTTCTCTCTTTATTTCTCTTTCTTTTCTTCATAGATTCGTTCGTTCGATTTATTTATTTCCCACGCAACATCGAGATCCATCATCGGTCTATGATCTTTTTCCATGATCTTCTCTCTCTCTCTCTCTCTCTCTTCCTTTCTTAGATTATCCCTTTCTTTTGTTTCTTTCTATTCTCAATCTAGTTCTTGCTCGGTGGGTGGTTGGAGAAAATTAAAAGGGAACAGGAACGATTACATATCAGCCCGCGTAGTTTGTTTCTTCCATCCCGTTCCTCCTCTTCTCCCCCCTTTCCCTGTACCACCAACACAACCACCACAACCCCCTGCTATGACCGACATAATAAATCGCTTAGGAATAGGAGAGCTTTCCCCTTACTCCTCCCTCCTCTCCTTAGACGACTCGGTTCCCTTTGGAAAATGAGTTTAAAACACGGCGACGTTGAAGTGATGAGAAAAAAGTACCCTGAAAAACGTTGAGGATTGTCCTTGTATTTTATATACGTCTCTGCTATGTGTGTGTGTGTGTGTGTGTATTTGTGTGTACGCGTGGATAGACGCGCGTGTGCGTGCTTTTTTTCTTTTTTTTTCCTTTTTTTTTTTTTTTATTCTGGAAAATTCAACTCGGTATATAAGGGGTCGTGTCAAAAAGGGTGTAAGGAGGGTGAGCGAGTGGTTGGGGGCGAGAATGGGGGGGGGAAGAGTGACTCTCGTTTGACACACACGAGTCATCTGACTCGACGTTTGCGACCCCGAAATTGGAACGTATTGTGATATTCTCCGTAAAAAGCTTTTTATCATTCGAACTTTTTTTGAAGGAAAAATCTCACCTTAAATCCTTTTTCTTATCGTCTTCTTTTTCTTTTCTTTTCTTTTCTTTTTTTTATTTCTCTTCTTTTTCTCTCTCTCTCTTTCTCACCAATCTCTTTTTCATTTTTCTTTTTTGTCATTTCTTTCTTCTCTTTATTTTATTTTTGAAACGATTCGAGTGAGAATGCATTCGTATACATATTTAATGCGTTTCTCAATTACGTGACATCTTTCGTAAGATAAAAATGTTAGCGTTAACGCGTTGAAAATTATTACACGTGTTTATGATATTTGATTGAATATATAATTAAAAATACACGATCGTTATTGAAATAATTATTAATTATATGAAATAAATCTCTGGTAGAGAGAAATTGTTTTTTATGTTTATATTTAAAAAAAAAGAAAAGAACGTACCGGTTTATATCGTATAACGATAATTACCACAATCGGACTATAAATCCCACCAAAAAATTAGAAAAACGAATATCACGTTTTATTTCGCGTTGAAATTATTTGTATTGACAAATCAATTTAATTGAGCTACTATTATGATTATTAAAGCATACATATTCATATAATGTTGATATTCATATAATATTTATACGAATATGTTGTTGATATAATTAATAATTAAATAAAACGATAACTTTTTTACGATATTTCTCTTTTTTTTTTTTTTTTTTCTAATTAAAATAAACACATATTATATTTTTTAATCGAATATAATGGAATCCTGGCCCTAAGGTACGAAGTAACAAGAAATACTGTTACGTTCAACGATATATAATTTCACACCCTGTGTCCTTTCTCCTTGAGTATCTACGTTAAAGCCAATATCTTCTCCAAATTCCAGCCAGTGGCGATAGCCTGAGAGTATTCTGGCTATGTGATATTGTCCTTCTCTGTCTTTCTACCTTGGTATGTCCATCCTTATCTTATTACTTTGTAGAACTCAAGGACTATGATACTATATTTATCTCTCTCTCTCTCTCTCTTACTTCAATGTTTCAGCTTAACAATGTTAAACGTTGAGTTGGCTCTTCACCATAAAGGTCCTTTCTAACCCCCCCCTTGGTTTCTTCTTACTCGAAACTCACCTAGGGAATTAAAGAACGAGATTAGCACCGAGCGTATATCGCATTCGTATTCGTATTCGCATAAGTTTATGTCCCCAGAAATCTCTACTAACGATGACGGATCGTCTACTCTACCTTTTGAATAATCCCAGGTTATATATATATATATATATATATATCGTTTTTCATAATTCTTTTTCTCTTTCTCTGTCACTTTTTATCTCACTTTCTTCCTTTTTTCTTTCTTCGGTCTTTTTCCTTTTTTTTTCTATAAAACAGTGTGTCAGAATGCTCGATGTCTCTTTCCTTTTTCTCTTTTTCTTCCTTTTTTTTATTACTCTATCCTTAATTTATTTCATTTATATGACAAATGGATTGTATTAAAAGAGATCGTGACAATTAGAGTCCCCAATGTAAGGGTGAATAATTTTCTTTTTTTTTTTCTAGAGATTAAAACGAGGATTATTACAATAAATCGTATTTTCTTCTTTTCTTTTAGTTTTTTTTTTTTCAACGATCAATTTAACGAATCAGTTTCCAAAAATGGAAATATTTGATATTAGTTAAATGTTTGTGTAAAAAAAAAAACAGGTTTAGGTGGAAATGGAATGTAGGTTGATTAGATTATTACAATTGTTGCATAATGATGAATATTCTATTATCGGTCTTAAACGATAAATATTATTTTTGTTTGAAATAACAACGTACATTATTCTAGTATGTTTAAACGTAATCCTTCTTCAATTTCATTTCGAATTCGGTTTAAGTCTAATCCGTCTACGATGGAACTTGCGAACACCTGCTGCTGGTGCTGGTGCTGCTGCTGTTACTATTACTACTGTTACTACTGTTACTGCTGTTATTACCTTTCAACGCGTAGTGTAATCGTGCTCGATTAAGTATTAAATGAGTTGAAACTAGGCGATTAGGATTCGAAAGATTCTCTTAGAAATTTGACGATCCATTTTTACGAGGGACGATAAACCCCGTCTCGCAGGGGAGGACTCAAATTAATGAACATTTCGCAATTTCGATTTTATCTAACTTCGTAACTTCTTCTTCTTCTACTTCTTCTTCTTCTTCTTCTTTTTTCCTTTTTTTTATTCTTCCTCCAACCCCCACCATCCTCTCTCCCTTTTATTATTTAACTTCAGAATGGAATTTTATTTTTATCGTTGGATTACGTTGCATTCGTCGTTCTAGTATGCCTATTCCCCGAACTATCGTAAGAATGCAAACATCTCGAAGAAGTATTCCCTGTACGCTCGTTAGAAAAGTCATTTGTCGAGAGGTTAGAGAGAGAGAGAGAAAGAGATAAAGAAAAGAAGTTGTATCTACAGTGTGACTTCTTTGAAAAATTTCATTCCTCCCTAATACGCAAACATAAATAAATCCTTGATAATAAAAAAAGTTACTTTTTTTATTTTTTATAAAAATATTCAATTTCTCACAGGTACTCAGTTTGATTCAAATTAATATCAAAATATTATAATTCGACTAACAAATGAAATAAAATACCGAATGCGTTACACACTAGGTATAGGAGGTATGTTTTTAAACCAGTGATAAAATCCCCTTGTCATCCTGCTAACTAATCCGAAAAATTAGGCTAAATTATATATATATTTTTTTTTTTTCCATGTAAAGTAGCCTAATTTATTTTGATTACGATTGTTGGTAATCTAATTAAAAAGATCCGCGTTGATTATACGAGATAATATTATGATTATGAAGATGAACGGGCCAGGATCGATTTAAATGTTTTCCCTTTTTTTCTTTTCTCGGATAAAAGGAAGGGCTTTTTATTTCTCTCTCTCTCTCTCTCTCTGTCTGTCTTGGCCTGTTTCTATTTTTCTTTTACTATGAGAAGAAGAGAGAGAGAGAGAGAGAAAGAAATCATCTCGATCTGGAAAAACGCCCGAGGCTTTTTTTTTCTTTAATATCTTTCTCCGTTTCTTCTCCTACCATATCTTTCTGTTTTTCTTTCCCTTCTTTTTTTCTTTTTTTTTTTTTTGTTTTCCTTCTTAAAGCAACGAATTTGTAATGGCTTTGATCTTCGGTCGTAAGAAATTTTCTCGTTGACGCGCGTACCGAGATTTTTTCCAGATGAATAATTTTCTTCTCTCGCGCTTTCGCATGACGCGTGACACGTCGCAAATTTTATTTTTCATTTCATTTCTTTTATTTTATTTTATATTTCATATTATTTTATTGTATTTTATTTTATATTTTACTTTTTATTCTTTCATTTACATCGACAACAAAAATTATTGCGTAAACCTTAATCTGCCCTGATTTTTTTTTATCAAAGGTTAACCACCTATTTGGAAGTTATATAACATGAAAAAACACTCGATTCTCTCTTTCCTTCTCTCTCTCTCTCTCTCTCTATCTATCTCTCTTTCTGTATGACGTATACGTGTGTACGTGTACGTGTGCGTGTGCGCGTGTGCCGTTCTTTTTTAAAATACATGAGAAGATATTTCAATTTATTTTTTTTTTTTAAATACAGAAAAAAAAACATAAACCGGAGGATCGAACAATTTCAAGCTTGGAATAAATGTTTTAACAAAAGATTAACGTTGAAAATAAAGTACACATTAATACGTGTTACTTTTTATTATTTCTTTTTTCTTTTCTTTTTCTTTTGCGTTTAATACGTTCTCGATTAACGTAAACGCTCTCGCAGAAATTATACAAATCCATTAGGGTAAAATTAGGATGGTAAAGGGGGAAGGGGGTAGGGGGAAGGGTAGGATAAAAAAGATTTTACGACTCACAGTCAATGCTTATCTATGTTCTTCGCGTGTGTTCGTTCGTTCGTTCGTTTGTTTTTCTTTATTTTGGGTGAGTTTTTATATTTTTTTGAAAACTCTCTCTTGAAATAAATATTGTAAACTGTCGTGGCTTACTCGAGTTGTACGTCTATCTACCATCATATAAACATATATATAACAAAGTGTTGACGATTCCGAGTAGTAAACAATAGATTTACTTTAACAAAGGTTTAATATATAGTAGTCGTAAACGAACCACCGGAGAGAACGAACGTTTGTCGAACACGACGAGTTAAACGTATTCATTCGAAAGAGAAATGTTTCAACTACCTTCAATTAAATCCTTTTATTTTATTCGAGTATATATAAGTTAATGTAATATATTTATATCTTATTTATATTATTAATAATATTAAAATCGTTTATTTCGAATAAACGAAAAACAAAACGAAACAAAAGAAGAAAATAACGCGATAATTTGATTATTAATTTAAAACAGATTTTGTTTTAAGTATTATTACAAATATTTATATAATATTTATATAATAAATTAATAATTAAAAATTAATTATTAATTTATTTTAATTTATATTTATTTATTAATTTATTTTTATTTTGTATTTATTAATTTTTTAAAAATTAATAATTAATTAAATTAATAATTAAATAATATAATAAATTATTACATATATATACATATATATATAAAATGTAAAATAATAAAATTGTTCGATACTTTATAATGAATATATTTTGTTGTGAGAATGAATATTATACGAAGGCAAAATTTTGGTTGTTTCAGTTGTACCAGGGGTGACTTCGTGAAGGTATTCCTTCATTTGGAAAGCGAAGGAGTCTCGGAATATACTCCCTGGTCTGGAATTTTGTGCGGCGAATTACGCGACATCCCTCAAATTTTGTATAGCTCGAGATCTACCCTTATACTAGAACTTCACACCGAGTTATCTTCCTCAAATGCTACGGGCTTTTCCGGAACTTTTCGCTTCATCGACAGACGTAAGTTTTCTTTGTTTCTTTTTTTTTTCTTTTTTTTCTAATCTCGTTAGTGGAATCTTCTTTTCCTCTAACAACTTTTATTTCTTCTTAATTAAATATAAGTTTATATAGATACATATTATCGTTGATTAGAAATATATATTTTTTGTTTGTTTTTAATAATAATTAACGAGCATCGTTAATTTTTCTTCAAATATAATAATAAGTTTTTTTTTAATTATTATTTCTTTTTTTTTTTTTCAATAATAATCTACGAATCTAGTACATCGTCGTTACAAACTCGTTCGTTTTGTTTTTCTCTCTTTATTCTGAATTTATTTGAACGTAATTTATTTTTTACGGATCAACGAATCTATTTTTTTTTCTCCCATACTTTTTTTTCTTTTTCTTTCCCGTTTTGTTAATTTTTATTTTTCATATCCGACCATTATTTGTCGTGATTTGTGTCAAAGCACGCGTACGTGAGTAAAAACACGTACGAAGGATCAATGTATGTTCTAAACAGTAGGATCTCTGTATTTTATACAAAAATATTTTACGTTTTTACGAAGTTCGTTATGTTATCGAAAAACAAAAACAAAATAAAAAAAAAATAAAAAATGTAGCAGTATTAAATATCTGAATTTGATGAACGCGTGAAAACTGATACAAACGTGTGTAACTTGTAATAAAATATCGATCATTCGTTTTTAAAATGAAAATACACCTAGTAGAAAATTGTTGGTCAATTATTGCGATATATATCATTCCCGCATCTTGGATAGAATAAAATTGATCCACAACAAAGAGACCTTGACATTGGGATATAGAAAAAGTAATAAAGAATAATGCAAAAAAAAAAAAGAAAAATGCATGATGGTTGCAGGTAATGCGCAAATGCAATGCGTTAGGAATCCATTTCGTTCGATCCATCATCCGAAAAGCATCGTTTCCATTGCACTTACCTGTGTGTGCTGCACACACTTACGTAAATATGCGCATACGTACGTGGGGAAAAGGAAGAAATCGCAAGATGTATATGTAAAAAAAAAAAGACATAAAATCCTCCTCTTTTAACGTAGGAACTGCAGTGCTTTTTGCATAATATGCTTCCAATCTTTCGTTTGATGCATTCGCCCCTTTTATTTTTTTTCTCGAAGATTTCGTTCGAAACGTACATTCGTCTTTCGTTCTTTCCTTTTCTTTTTATATTTTTTTTTCCCTTAATAATTTATTAAAAACATATTTATAGTTTTATTAATATATTTTCATATAAATTAAATTTTAGAATTTAATTCAACAGTTTTTTTCCAGCAAAACAAAAAGAACATTTTTATTAATCATGTTTATTTTCATTTGCATTTCCATAAAACAACAACGTATTTTTTTCTCTACTAGTATACAATAATATTTGCGTTTATAATTGTAGGGAAGAGGAGGGGGTGTTCGGGGAAAAAAAAAGAAAGAAAAAAAATATCCTATTAAGAAAAAGTGATTGCAATAGCGAGTGGCAGCCGGTCGTGCAACGGAAAATTTACTATCACCGGGATATTCCTCAATCCTCTATCATTCTCGTCGAACAAACACATCATAAAATTTGACACACCCCGTTGATTATCCACGTCACACCATAAAATAATAAATAATATCGTAGATAGCGCGTTGGCATGAGTAGGAAGGAGGGAAGGGAAGGGAAGCGAAGAGAAGGGAAGGGAAGGGCAGAGAAGGAAGGAAGGAAGGAAGCGAAGCTGTGATTAAGCGTGTATAATTTAAATGTAATTTCTGCCTTCATGCCGACGAGTTTTAATCAAACGTATAGAAGATAAAAGGAAGAAGAAGATAGGAAAGAAAGAAACAAAAAAAGAAACGACGAAGAAGAAGGAAAAAGCAAAGGATTAGTATAATGATAAAATAATCGAAAGAACATTATTTTTCAATCATATTTACAAAAATATAATAATCGACAAAAATTGAACTAATAAATTCATTTACAATTCTACTTTAATTACGAATTGATAACGAAACATTTATCAAACGTGTCGTTGTTGGAATATTTAAACACAGTTAATAGTATGTCATAATGATCTTGTACATGTAATCCATGCAAATGAACGATAATATAGGATTTGGAAGTAGGTGGTGGAGAGAAAGTGGGTGGTTGTTAGGGTGTAGGATAAAGGTATGTGAATTAACGGTATAATTGCCAGTCTCGTTGTAGGGCATTAGGGTATACCCGAATGGTTAGCGATAAGTATCATTCCGACAAAGCATTACCGTACGTGAAAATGGATAGGGGTTGGTCCACTCTGTGTAGAAGAGAGAGAGAGAGAGAGATAGATAGAGATAGATAGAAGATCCAAGTGTAACTTCACACTGCGGTCTAATTCATTTATCCTGCTTCCTCGCGGCCCCAATCTCCAACTGGAAATTCGGCAATTAATGAGAAAATTGCTAACGAAGAGAATCTTGGCTGAAAATATTACCCGAGGCCGCCTTGTGGTGCCTCCTCTTCGATTAACGATGGGGGTGACGAAGGAGTGGAGGAGGAGGGGAACTACTCATCTCTTCATCTTTATCGATAATTTTCTAGAAAATTTACGGGAAACTTAATCCCTTTTCTTCCCTCCCCCCTCTCCACCTCGCCCCTATCCGATAATATGTCTACTAGGTCTATCATTTGTTTTTTTTCCGTCGTTCAATCTTCTTTCCACGCGTACGATCTGATAGATTACTTTATATCTACTTCCCTTTGCCCCCCCCCATCACCCTTCTTCCCCTTTTATCATCCCTCCCATTTTCGTTGTCAATCGTTAAACGGGAATAGATTTGTCTGACAAGACGGAAATCAAATCGTTTAATACTAGAGGTCTCCTGTGTTGACGAACAAATCAACCCAGTCGAGAGTTTAACGAGAGAAGTAAGCTCGTTTATTTTCTTTTTTTTTTATTTATCTTTTTATAAACTTTATTTTCCCGTGTATCTTTATCTTTTTGTTTCTCTCTTGTCAGTTCTTCGTACACGTTAAAATTTAATTAATTAATTATGGTTTACCATAATTGTTTCTTACGTGTATGTAACATTTGCTTTATCTCTAATACCTCTATTCAATATTAGCTTTACTCTCTTTGAATGTACTATTAAATAGACCGACTTATCGTTGAATAAACTCTCAATTTCTCTATTACTTAATAGACATTGTCGTGTCGGTACTCGTTCGATAAATGTTTTCATCTAATTTCAAGTAAGGTGTATTACATATGATGTTACTTATAATAATATAAATTATTCATTAATTAACTATACAAATGTTATCATCGAATTGAATGATAATTAAATGAATTTTTAATGAAGTAAGTTAATTAACAAAAGTAAGAATATTTTTCTTTAAATATTTGTATTCAATCGCAAGACAGATTTTCGTTGAATGTTTCTTTAATAATTTTGTTTTATTTGATTATTAATTATTTAATATCTTTGGGAAAGACACACACACACACACACACTACGTTTTCGTGTGACCATAATTAATTAATGATATCGCGATAAATGAAACGTATACAAAAATCTAAGATATATACTTTATCTTGTATTTGATAAAAAAAAAAGAAAAAAAAAAAAGGGAAGGAAAAATAATAGGACGTTAGTTCGAGATAAAAAGGAAATATGGGCCAAGTCGGAAAGTCCTTCGGCTATTTGCACGGTATTGATTAAAGTGGCTAACTCAGCCCGGACTATTTTCGAGTTTCGCTATCCCACCAACCAACCAGCCCTCCTCCTCCTCCTCCTCCTCCTCCTCACCAGGCAACCTACTAATTACAGTGCGAGTGCTATCACCAGACTTCGCTGATGACTCTACATTTCGATTTTTTTTTTCTTTATTTCCCCCCACTCCCTCCCTCCCTCATTCCCCATCCCTTATAACCCCTTATCGTTATCTCTATTCGTTGCATTTTCAATTCGTTCGACCATACACTGAAAGATAGACTACTACTTTCGTATATTCGACAGGAACTTTTCGCGATTTATTTTTTCTTTTTTCATTTTTCCCTTTGTCCCTGTAAAAAGTAATATGCTATCGATTAATTAATTAATTTATTCAATTTAATTTCATTTAATTTAATTTAATCTAATTTTCAAAATTGATTTCATATTTTAATAAACGAGCAAGGAACGTTTGATCGATAAGTTTTGAAATTAGAGGTGGTATCGATCAGAGTGCATCGGAAAAATTCTATGAAATAATATAATTTTTTTATAGATTTTTTCTTGGATATATAAGTTATATTTTATTTTTTTCTTCAGCGAAATTTTCCATTAGAAAATGAATCCTTTTCTCTTAACATTTAGGTTCATCTTAAAGATATTTTTACATATATATATATATATATATATTTATTAGATTTCTGTTGGATAGAAAAGGTTGAGAAGATAAATGCGTTCTATATAAATTCGTAGATCGGAAATAAATCATCGTGGTGGTCTTTCCCGGATCGATCGAATACTCGGAGATTGGGAATGAAATAAAATATTTACTTACCTCTCTTTGCCCGGGTCTCTTTTAGATTTTGATATAATTGGGATGGTAGTTCGTATTTTAAGAATTTTCTTTTTTTGTTATTCCTACTTATCGTACGATTAGAGAGAAAGAATTAATATAAAAATTATTTCAATTACTTTTATTCAAATATATTATAATTAATGCATTCACATAGATATATATAATATTACATTTATATTTTATCGAGGAAATAATATTAATGTTTAAGTTGATAAAAAGAAAAATTCGTCGTGCTTCGTTAAAAGTAGAACGCTTTTACAGTTCTCTGAATCGGATGTGCATCGTTGCAGACTTGTTCCGCGGTTAAAATTTGAAAAAGCGATCAGCGATCCGTATTATCATGCTAGGGTAATTTCACCTTTGCGATCGTTGAGATAAAACAAAACGGTATCATCTTTTTCTCTCTTTCTTTCTCTCTTCCCTTTTCTATTTCTACGCTTCCTTTTCCATAGAAACACGTAGAATGCACACACACACACACACACACACACACACACACACACACATATATGTATATATTATACTCGTAATTCACAAAATATAGAAATGAAACAGAAGTAAGGGTGAGAATAAGGGTGAGAGGGAAGGAGAGGGAGGGTGTGGGGGAAGGGGCAGCGTGTCCTCTTAGCTTTTCCTGCCAATTCCCTAGTTTCATTCTCTCGAGACACCCGATACTAGAAGTACTTAAACTTGTGAACTTTTTCAAAGTGTCGAAAGTTAACGTAAATCTTCTCACGAAAGAGAGAGAATTAGGAGAAGAGTAATATTATTGACGATACAGAGGAGAACATTTATTCTAAGCAAAGTGTTGTCTATCTCATTTTTTACGAATTTGCTTAACAATTTTCTTTACGCGTGTCCATTAAAAGAGAGAATCAACGATATTATATTATATTTATTATCTTTAAACGTTGTAAAAAGTATTATGTGTTTACTTTATAATTGATACTAATTTAATTGAAGAAAGAAACAAAAAAATACACACACACACGCATCTTTGAATAAATTTCAAACGCAGAGATTTTTCGTAAGAATGATCAAAAATTTGCGTATAATTTCTTTTCTTTTGATCGTTTTATATATTGTAGATAGATAATTAACACTAATAATTTAACGATTACAGAGTGTATAAAGTATTCGTGTATATTGTAAAATGAGGAAATAGGTCAAAATTATTACGAACTAAATTCTCGTGTAAACTTATGTTAGTCTACGCGTTTATTCGCGGCACATTATTTGCTTAAATTTCTCTACGAGAGCGAGCATGTGCGTCGTTTACCATCGCGTTCCCATTGGACAGTGCTTTTTACCTTTCATCCTGCGAATGTAAAATGTCGCCGTTATTAAAAGAAATAACGGGAAAATCTCGCAACGAAACGCTCGGCGATTCTCGTTTTGCATTCGTTTTAAAACGATGTTTACCAAGTTAACCGAATAATTTCGATTTTTCTCTTCTTTTTTTTCTTTTTTCTTTTTTTTTTTTTATCCCTTTACCCAACTTCACGAACGCAACTTCGCAAACGCGTTACCGTCAATCTACGAATGCGTATATTTTTAATTGATATTTTTTTTAACCTTTTATTTTTAATCTAACAACCAACTACCTTTTCTTTTTTCTTTTTTTTTTTTTTTACAAATATCGAAATTAACTTATAAGAAATAACGTACCGGGGAAAAGAGCGAGAATCTGTTCGATTTTCTTCCTCGTATATATAATTTAATAATATTATTAAAATTAAAATAAGACAGACGCTCAAAAAGAAAAAAAACTGCAACCGTACGGTTACCGAGTACAATTTTTATTTATTTTTCTCTTTACCTTTTTCTATAATATAAAGAATCAATCACGATAATTTGATAATATTTCGATTGAAAGGAAAAAATATGCAAATTGCGACGATTTGTAGTGATGTTATTTCAAGAATTTCTCTTTAATATTTTAAATGACGTTTACGCAAATCTCTCCTCCCTCCCGCACCCTCTCCACCTCTCTCTCTCTCACTCACTCTTTGTTATATCTATCAATACTTGAAAATTCATATGTAGAAAAGCTTTCGTAAAGTGAGATTCTTGCGTATAATGAGAAAGAAAGAGAGGTGAATGTGTGTGTGTGAGTGAAAGAATACAGAGTTAAAGGTGTATGCCCGTTGATTGTTTTAATTTGCACCAAAGCGAGTAGTTTCATAATGAATCGCAAGCATCATTAAACAATTAATTTACGGAATTCAATCGCAGCGAACGGGAATAACGATGGGACAATGGGGAAAGAGAAGTATGAAGCGTTGTGAAATCGAACATGTAGTTTCTCTCTCTCTCTCTCTCTCTCTCTCTCTCTTTTTATATCTGTGTATTTCATTCTTTCACTCTATTCCAATCTCTCTCTTTCTCTCTTGGAACGAACGAATAAAATTTTGCGAGCTTTCGAGAGCAGCTGCTGCACCACCTCCTCCTCCTCCTCCCCCTCCTCTTCCACCTCTTCCTCTTCTTCCACCTCCTCCTCCTCCTAATGTAATCAAATATTTACACTGTCGTGTATGCACGCTGATTTTAAAATAACAAAGTAAAAAGTCGTCGATGGGGAAGAATCCCATGACCCGTTTCGAAAGACCGATGCATATTTTGTTGTTTTCCAGTATTTTTCGTTTCTCCTTTCCCCTCCCCCTCCCTTTTGTATATCCCCTTCTCTTCCCCATTTACCCCATATCCTCGCCAATTTATTTATCTATCTTTTTTTTTATTGTTTTCTCTCTCTCTCTCTCTCTCTCTCTCTGTTTTTTTATTCGTTTCGTTCTCGTTACTTTTTGTTTCTTTTTTTTTGTTTTGTTTATAATTATTTTTCATTCCTTCTCGCTGACTTCATCCAATTTTCTTTTCCCGTAGAGAGAGGGAGAGAGACATTAATTTAGTTTTTTTCTCGTTTCTTTTTTTAAATAATTAATTAACGGTACCACGCGCCAACTCGGCTGTTACATTTCATTTTCCCTGTTTGGTTGTTAATATTCTGATATATTTAAAAAAGGAATACGCGCGCATAAACGATAGATCTGTTTATGCGAGAGAAAGTTACGAACTGTTGTTACGTACGGTTCGTTTTATCGTGAAAAATAGCTTGCGAGGAAAGATTCATGTTGATTTGGGGTTAAAGAAAAAGAGGGATGGGGGTAAGGATGGAAGGATACGTGAGGGAGAAACGATTAAATGCACGAAATGAACTCTCATCGAAGTTAAATGGGTCCAATGAGGAAGCAACGTTTATTCTGATATTTCTAACTAAGGATAATACAAAAATAAAAAATACAGAAGAAAGAAATTATGCGATACTTTGAGCGAGATTAAAACAAAAATGATAAGAATAAATCATTATTCGGTTGTTGATGTAAAAATCTTTCGCGTTACATCGACGTTCTCGGTAATGGTAATCTCGTTGAGTTTGTATTTTTGCATTAAATAAAGTATATTAAAAGACAAATTATTAAACAATCCGGAAGATTCGGTGGGTATGTTATTTACCGTTATTTACTGGGCCACGTAAAATCACAATTTTTTTCAGATTTAAACGTGATAATAGTTGCCAAGCGTGATCTATCGACGCATATACGTGTAAAATAATGTAATATTGGTTTTTTTTTTGCGTATTGAGTCTTGTCGCATGAAAATTATTAAATAAGAAATAAAAACGTTAATTAATTAAATCTAATATAATATTAAATCTGTTTTATAATAATATCGAACAAAATACAGCAAAAGATTAGCACTGATAAGAAATTATTTTAGTCTCTAGAAAACACTTCAATTAAAGGTATTCGGTAACGAGAAGAATTAAAATAAATGAAAGCTATTTATTTGTGTCATTGTAATTTACTAAAGAAAAAAAGAAAAATATACCTGGGGAGAGAAAATAAGTCGATCGAACGAGAGAAGAACGGTCACGTAAAAACGCACGTGGCTATAGTATATATATACACACATACACACACACGCCACATAGTTATATATATATTGAATACGTGGTGGGTAACACATAAAGAAGAAGAAGAAGAAGAAGAAGAGAGTGTGCGAAGAGGGGGAGTGGGAGGAGGGGGAGGAGGGGAGGAGGTTACGCGCAGCCGTCGAGGTTGGCGCAGCTCTGGCGCAAAGTGACTACGTGTTCAGGATACCAACCCCATTAAAATCTATCTACGCTTGCTCGCCATTCGTTCGTTCGTTCGTTCGTTCGTTGTAGCTTGAAATTTAAGAATCTTCCAGAGTTTCGCCATCGTCCTTTCGAATCTTCGTGAACGCGTACTACGCGAGAAAAAGAGAAATTGAAAGAAAAGAGAGAAAACAAAAAACCACACACGCACGCCTTACTCACACACACACACACACGCATACACAAAGAACGTTCGTCGTTCGTAAGGATAAGAAAGAAAATAAACGTCATGGTGGTTCTATGGGATGGCTCGTAAAATCTAAGAAAAAGATTTCTATTTGTATGTGAGAGAGACGGACGATACCAATCCCCCTCCCTTTCTTCCCCTTTCCCTTCGCTACCCCATCGGTCGAATTTCCGATCGAATCCGATTGCTACGCGTGGGAGAATTTCTTCTCTCTTACAAATTTTGTGTCTATCCTTCACTTTTGTTTTTTTTTTATTATTTTGTTTATGTCGTTGTTGTTTCTTTTCTCTCTATTTCGTTTCTATTTCTTCCTATTTCTCTATTCTCTTTACTCTTTCTTGCGAGAGGGTCGAAAGGGGTGGGAGGAGGGTTGTAGGGGTGGGGGAAATTCGCTTCCGGTGAAACCGCCGGTACGCTCGTTTATGCACTTTTTTCCTCTCGTCTCGTTCTTTACGATAGAAGCCACCGTGACGAATGGGGCCACGCTCGATCCGTTCGAAAGAGAGAAAGAGAGAGAGAGAGAGAGAGAAAGAGAAACTTCACCCCCCTTCTTTATATGTATATACGTATATTGTATGTATGTGCTTTTGTATGTATTTTTCTTTTATTTTCTTTCCGTTCGGTCGCGATCGATTTTTTACGAAGACGAAGAAAAAGAAGAAGAAGAAGAAGAAGAAGAAAGGACGAAACGATTTTTAGAATAGTACGAAACCAATGGAAACGAGAGAGTCCTTCTCATTTTGCCGATAAATGATGTGACACCTCACTAGCGAGAGAAATAAAGAAAGAGAGAGAGAGAGAGAGTGAGAAAGTCTGAAGAAGGAGGAAAATGAAGTCGTAGAAAGTTTAATAAAACGTTCCCTTCCCTATCGCTCGTTAACCGCTCTAAAAGAAGAACCGGTACAGTGGGTCTTATCTTTATACGTTTCATCGATTAATCGAACTTTTCTTTTACTACAGATGAAATATTTGCAGACTTATTCACAAAGTTCTTTTTTCCTTCATTAAAGTATTATATTTTATATAACGTTATTATGCATTTCGTAAGAAATATGTAATAGTATCGAGTGTTGCACTGTACTGTTTTTTCTTTTTTTTTATTTTTCTTTTCTTTTATCAAATTTTTACTCGATCGATCTTGTTATATCGAAGGTATCGGAATACGTGAGTAGAAATGGGAATAAATAATTGTTTATTAATTGTAAGATATTATTGATTAATTCCTGCATTGGAAATTACATTTTTCTAAATTTGGTATAAAATACACTTGATATAACGATTAATCATATTATTATTTAAATCTTGCCAACTGTATTAATTATTTGTATCATTGTTAAAGATTACAGGTAACGTAATCTCATAGATTGGATTATGTTTCCATAAAACTAATTTGCAAGAAAAATTAAATTGTATTACTTGTACCATTGGGGGTAAAAGTTGACGTTCGACCAAATACTGGGTTTTACTACTTACCCTATCAGTGAAAATCAACTTCAGGTCAAAAACTCGGTTCTACTACTTTCTCCATTAAGGCAAATCAACGTCAGACTAAAAACTCGGTTATACTACTTTTCCCATCGGATAAAAATTACTGTACGATGTAAAACTCGGTTTAACTACTTTCCTTGCTTTCCTCAAAATCTTTCGTCCGATTTAATAGTCAGTTCTACCACTTATTCTGCTTTTTCCTCAAATTGTTCGCCTGACCATAATCTACTGTATTCTACTATATTCTCGGTTTAATCAAACTCGTTTTTAGAGTCAAATAATAATCATTATTACTTTTTCTCGATTATTCTATTCGAACAATATTAATCTTTACAAATGCATTCATTTTATCTCTCTCTCTATCTTTCTCTAAACAAAAATAAAGTTTCTAGTTCTTAACTGACGCTTATTTGCAACCTAAATTAATTCCCATTATAACGAAGTTTTTGCTTATCTCATAAATTTCATGCTAGTAAAGTAATTACTGTTTGGATCGGTCCGCATAAAAGCGTGCGAGCGCGTAATTCCATTTTCGCGAGAGCCTTTCACTGCCGTGTCATTTTCTGATAGTCACGTTAACTACTGCCCACACTTGACTAACGAAGCATTAAAGGTCCGCTATACATAGTGGCCACTTACGGTGATGAAAGGTTGATGCAATTTTTTTTTTTCTTTTTTTAATGTATGCATGCCCGCCGGGCTACACGTACCGCAAATGAGTTGAGGCTGTAGTTGTTACCAAGTATTATAATTAATTTACTAATGATGCAAATTTATAATTGACTTTAACCCAATTTTCCCTTCATCATCATCATCATCATCATCATCATCATCATCATCATCATCATCATCATCATCATCAGACATCATCATCATAATTATTAATATTATTATTATAATTTTTCTTTTTGTTTTTTTTTTTTGTTCAAATTATATATTCCCTTAAGAAAATATAAAATGAATTATTTTCTCTCAATGAAGATTGTTTCAATCGAATCACACATTCCACCGATCGTTTATATTCATCTATCAATTTCTATATCCCTACCTTTTGGCTAGGAAGACTTTGTTCGTTGCCTTCTGAAATGCATTTTTTTGTTCCTCCCCCTATTAATGCTGCTAGCTGCGAATTCACCAAATTGGTCCGTACGAAAACGGATTTAAAACCGTTTCCACGTCGCGTCCGCTAGAGTTCAATTATTATTTTTCAATCTCGGACAATCTGTTCGGGGTTCCATCCCCTTTCATCCTTCTCCCTCCCACCACATGCTAATCCTTCCTACCTCTTCATGGAAAATATCGATCCAAACGAGGTGGCAATTAATTTTCTATGTAATTTACATGGGCTCGGATCACTTCGACTATCTTATTGCATTATAGAATAGATGAACTTTTCGATAATCTGATCGTGTCTTTTATTTTTATTTTTTTTTTCCTTCATCTTCCTCTTACATTTTTGTATTTTTGGTTTACAAGTAAACGAGCAATTAATTTTTGTTAAACAATAATAACGCGCGAATATTTTTCTTTCCATTTTGTTTGTTTTTTGTTTTTTGTTTCTTGTTTTATTCCTTCGTAGTCGTTTGTCATATCGCCGTTAGATCTTAGAAATTTGATAGGACATTCTTTATTAACTGTCCCGAGGTTATAGTAACTCAAGCAATTCTTTTAAAAAGTAACTTCCTAGAAACGAAATCACCCGTCGACGTAGTAAGTGCGGACAATCGTCTCTGGATTGTCCTAAAGACTTCCATTTTTCATAGTGTATAAGGTTGGAAAGAGTTGAAAGACAAATTTTCTAACCGAGAAGGCGAAGAAAAGCATCTCGCACTTTTATACATCGATCCTCTAACATAATTCAACCCTTTAGATAATTTATTATACCTCTGAGTACATTTCAAGGGCTCTGCCTTAGACGTATTTTATCGTAAATCCTACTACCTTCTGTGTCTTTTTTCCTTTATTTTTTTACTTCTTAAATTAGAGATAAATAAAAAAGAACGAGAAGAAGAAAAAAAGTTAAAAGGGAAAATATACGAAAATAAATATTACTAATGCGTTACGAAACGAACAAAACTACGAATTCATTTTCATTGATTTGTTTTATTTGCATATGCATGAAAAATAAAAAACAAAAAATATAAAAAAGACACGTTACGTCAATCGAATTAAATATTCGAACCTCGATATAATTTTGAGGCAGGAGGTAGGGGGGTGGGGAGGAGAAGGAGGAGGAGGACGAATTTGTCAATTATATTTGACGGATAAAACGCGTTACACTTTGACGCATCTCGTTGAAAGGTCTTTGAAAACGAAGTTCGCACTTCGACTTTAACGAGAAATATCGTTGGGTGGGTGCTGCTAGAGACTGTTGGTTTGGGTGGTAACATTCCAGTTCCAAATTCCATTAGCGTAGATTTGAATAATTATATGTGTTCAAATACTAGGTTACTACTACTACTATTACTACTAGGTGACTGTTGGTTGGCTGGTAGCTGGCACATACCTAGTGTGGACTGAATCGCAAACGTTATACCAGTCCCTAACGAACTCTCTACATTTCCCTTGAGTTCTTAAGACAATAATACGAGCACTCGACCGTGCAGAGAGAGAGAGAGAGAGAGACGCGATAATTTGAAAGAATATGAAAAGAAAAGAACCCCCACCAAGTAAAAAAAGAATCGAAAGAATAGAAAGAAAAAAAAAGGGCAAAAGACAATTATTTTCGTCGAACGAAAAATTTTTCCCTTCAAATCGAAGAAAAGAAAAATTTTAAAAAAAGAAAAATATTATATAACGACAAAGGAGGAAAGTGAGATTGGTCATTTTACACGGATAACGAAATGATTGCATTTTAAAACGATTATTAACCTCCTCCTCCCTTCACCCCTCTGTCCCGTTTTGCTTTTCCTTTTTCTTTTTTTTTGCTATCCTCTTTTCATTTCACTCCTTCATTCGTTCATTCTTTCTACGTTCGCATTGAAATCGTTAGATAAGATGGCTTTAAATTATTCCCCTCTTCCTCCCCCTCCAGTCCCAATGTAAATAGCATCGATTTTCTTCCCGTTGAGCGAGCGATTCCATCCGAAGATGGAAAATTGCGAAAGTTCGTTAGAATCGAAGAAGCAACTCCTCCACCCTTCTCCTCCTCCTCATCCTCCTCCTCCTCCTCTCCTCCTCCTCACCGGTAGAACGCGCGCGGTACTTTCTCGTTTACCTAACGTTCGTGCAGTGAAATGGTCCGGACGGTTGAAAGAGATGGGGGAAAGGGGGAGAGGAGAGGAGAGGAGAGGAGAGGAGAGTCATAAATTGCAAGGATATCGTTGGCCTTATAGTATTCTTCGGAAGAAAAGGGGGGAAGGATAGGGGAGGGGGAGGGAGAGTTAGTGGAAAGAGATCAGCCATTTTCAAAGCTCAAGCCTATTATCACTTGTCTTAGATAAGGAAGGACTTCTTGAAAGTGTAAGAGAAAGAAAGAAAGATAGAAGTAGAAGCCATTTACATGGGTTATATATATATATGTATGTATGTTTGTGTGTGTGTGTGGTGTAAGAGAAAGAGCCCTTTGTATAGTTAGGCACTTTCGATACCTAGAAGGTCCAAGTCTCTTCTTCCTCGTTGAAATTCGTAGGACAAAGCACTCGGTACGTTGGGTTATCGATACTTTGAGAGAAGTTCTACCACTCCAGTTGATAGTTAGTGTTCATTAAGCATAGACCCCGACAACGACGAAGACGATGACGAGATTTCAAATAGCTGAATGTGTGTGCAAACATCGATCTAAATTCTTAATATATATATATATGTATATATGTATTATATGTAATACCTAGATCCCTTCCACCTAACCCCATCACTTCATTTCATCCTCCTTTCTTGCGATTCCCCTCTCTTTCCATGGTTTAGTTCTAGGGTAGAAACTTACTACTAGTAAGTTTCTAAAGACGAACTTAAGATACCGATAACACTGGTAAACTTGTATGTCAAAATGTTTTGAGATTATATTCTAACGAACTCGAAATTCTTTTCTTTTATTTTATTTTTTTTTTCCGTTTCGATATCTTATCTCGAGATCCTTTTGTCTTTCTTTATTTTTTTTTTTATTTGAAAATAAATACGATTTTGATTTTGCTATGGGTAATTTTATATTTGATATATTTTTATATAATATTTATAATCGTTTTGAAATAATATTTAAAGTCTCGCACGTATGCGTTATTATTTTGTAGTAACAAATAATAATATTACATTTTCCTTTCTTTCTTTCTTTCATACCTTTTCAAAAAACTATCATATTTCTTTATTCCTTTTTTTTATTTTTCATTCTCTTGGAAAAGAAAATTTCCATGAAATCTTGAAAAGAGCGATCATTAGGAAAATTGTAGATGCATGAAGAAATACGATATGGGGGAAAAGGGAAAATGTTACGAGAAGAAGAAGGAGGAAAAGAAAAAGAAAAAGAAGAAGAAGAGGAAGAAGAAGGAGAAGGGTATGGAAAAGAGCAAGGACGTTTACTCGCACGATATACATATCTAGTTTTCGCACGAACTTAGTTGACAAGCACAAGAAAGGTAAAGGGTGAATTCAGAGGTTTCGCGAAGGAATGTTATGAGGTTTCTATAGAGGTTGATTAAGAATGAACACGTCTTTCTCCTATCTTATGCAACCATTTGCTAGAAGATATATACTACACTATACCTTATATAATATTCCAACTATACTAAACAATCTATCAACATACATATGTATAAAATCACGTCATTAGTTAACGTTTGTAAAATCTTTTTGTTAGAGAATATACGCTAGAATATATTTTACAGAAACTAGAAAAAAAGAATCATTAAACTGTTTTTATGATAATCGTAAGGTCAGAACATTTCCATCCTTGTTGTTGTTGTTGTTGTTTGTTCTTCTTCTTCTTCTTCTTCTTCTTTTCCTTATTGCATAATGTCGTATCCAAGAGGGTCTTCGAGAATTCAAAGAAGGAAATGAGAATGCTTCTTTGTGTGTGGAAAAGGGTAGTAGAATTCTTTATTAAAAAATGCTGAATGTAGTACCTACTACGTTCTGTATAATAATGATTGAAAATAATCGAGTTTTTCTATTTTATTTTATTTTATACTTTCTTCTACATTTTCTTCCTTTTCATTTCTTTTTTCTTTTTGTTTGATTTCTTGTTCAATTATTTTCTTATTTTCTTATGATTTATTTTTTTGATCATTTATAACAATACAAGATTGTTTCAGAATACGAATGTGGATATGCGTGTGTTTGTTGGCGATACATATAATATGTTCGATGACAGTTTAGTGATATATTTCTCGTAATATATCGCTAGTCACGTATCGCCATATGCTACGTTCCAATTAATTAACGATTATCTACGCGAATCTCCTATTCGCAATATTTATTCTTCTTTTGTATTAATTTCTATCAATAATTTGGAATATTAGATATAGAGATAAACGTTATGTACGAATGATATTTGTTTGGAGGAAAATATTAAAAAAAAAAAAAAAGGTACAATACTAAATATCGATCCTTCCAAAAAACATACTTATTTAATTATTGAATTAAAAATTATCTACGAAAATCTCTCCTATTCGCAATATTTATTTTTCTTTTGCATTAATTCGTATCTATAATTTGGAACGTTATGTATGAATGATATTTGTTTGAAGGAAAATATTAAAAAAAAGGAACAATACTAAATATCGATCCTTCCAAAAAACATACTTATTTAATTATTGAATTAAAAATTATCTACGAGAATCTCCTATTCGTAATATTTATTTTTCTTTTGCATTAATTCGTATCTATAATTTGAAACGTTATGTATGAATGATATTTATTTGAAGGAAAATATTAAAATAAAGGAACAATACTAAATATCGATCCTTCCAAAAAACATACTTATTTAATTATTGAATTAAAAATTATCTACGAAAATCTCCCCTATTCGCAATATTCATTTTTCTTTTGCATTAATTCGTATCTATAATTTGGAACGTTATGTACGAATGATATTTATTTGAAGGAAAATATTAAAAAAAAGGAACAATACTAAATATCGATCCTTCCAAAAAACATACTTATTTAATTATTGAATTAAAAATTATCTACGAGAATCTCTCCTATTCGTAATATTTATTTTTCTTTTGCATTAATTTGTATCTATAATGTAGAACGTTATGTACGAATGATATTTGTTTGGAGGAAAATATTAAAATAAAAGGAACAATACTAAATATCGATCCTTCCAAAAAACATATTTAATACTTTCTGTGTGGTATAATCCATGCTTTGATAGACGACGTCTCGTATTCAGGTATTTCGTGAAATCCGCTTTGCAAGGGTACAGAAGCCTAAGCGAATATCGATGTATGTTGTTGGAAACGACAACGTTTAGCACCGAGGAAACACCGAGGTCCGATCGTATCGCTACGTTTACGTGCCTTGCAAAAACAACGAGTATGAACGTTTCCTATATATGCATATACATACGTATACTATAGTACGTACTTACGTTTCTATGTATGCATGAATGTGAATAAGTGACCGAGCGTGTTGAATGGGTGCAAGTGAGTTTGCATAGTTTTGAAATCATCATCGTCTTCTACGAGTAAGAAATTATTGAACCATAAGATATATGTTATGATATTATATGATATTATAACGTCAATTGTTTTTTTTTGTTCGTACAAACTTTCCTCGAATATTTACGAATCGATTTTCCTAACTTTTCTTCGTATACTCAATACTAAGAAGAAATTTATCTGTAATAACCGAGTTTACATAGTTTTTTGAAAACTAAGTCTTTTTTTTCCAACTAGTTAAAAATTATTGAACCGTATTATATACATGTAACGTCAATTTTTTTCCTATAAATTACTTTCGGCCAAATATTTACGATAAATTTTTCTAACTTTTTCTTATATTTTATTTCAAACTTTGAAATAAAATATAAGAAGTGAAGAAGAAAAAAGATAGGAAAAGTATTTTACGTGAATTTTGCTTTACCGAAATCATCGTGAAAATTATTGATGGATAGGATCATTAAACGTCAGTTTTTGATGACAACTTTCTTTGAATATTTATTTTCAAAGCATAAGAAAGATAAAATATAGCGTAGAAAGACGAAGAGAGAAAGAGAGAGAGAGAGTCAAAAGCTCACGAAGCCCTTTTCCGCGTGATCGGAATAAAAAAGAACGTTTATAGGGTCCGAGCGGAAGGAAGAGTAGTAGTCAGCATCAATTCTTCTTCATCTTCTTCCTTTTCTTTTCTCATTTACGAATTCTCTTTGTTGTCGAAGCATTGAAACATGAAAAAAAAAAAAACCAAAAAAGAAAGAAAAAAAAGAAAAATTTGTATAGAAGTGTAAGAGCTGGAAAATATAGTGATTACTTTTCGATGAACAATTTTTCGTGTTCCCCAAATCAAATATTGGTTTTCCACTTACATTGGCAATCAATTCGAATAAATAAAAAAGCCAAAAAGAAAAAAAAAGAAAGAGAGAGAGAGAGAGAGACGGATAGAATTTTCCCGAAGAAAATAATCTAAAAAAAAAAAAGAAAAAAAAATGAATTTATTTCCTCCCGAGCTCTGGGGAGAGAACCGCGGAGTAACGAGAAAAAAATTCTTCTGCGAGTCAATTTTATTTAAAAAATAAAAAAAAAGGAATAAAGAAAGAGAGAGAGAGAGAGAGAGCAAATATGAAACGTAAGAAAGAAAGAAGGAAATGAAAAGCGAGAGTGATCTTTTCGTTTACGACAATCCTGAGGGATCACGTGGTGGTGGCTCGCGATTACACCAAACGCCACGTTCTCTTACTCGCGTTTTCCTAAGGATTATGTAAAGTTCTCGAGTTCGCCCTATTTCGAAGGTAAAAAAGGAAAATGCCTCCTCCTCGGTTCGACGTTAGCGGAATATAAATCTCAAAAGTGGCGAGAGAGAAAATCAAAGAGAGAGAATGAGAATGGGAGGTGAGTAGGCGAGTGAGAAAAGTAAAGTAAAGTAAAGAAAGAAAGAAAGAAAGAAAAGAAAGAAAAGAAGGAAAAAAATGTTAAGTAGGACTATCGATGGGAGAGGGTGGTAACTTTGAACAAGTCAAAGGGAGTCTCTCACTCTCTCTCACTCTCACTCTCTCACTCATTCTGTTCGTTGAGTGGTTTGTGGGTTTTATTTGAACTTTGCGTTCCGGATCACACAGCGTGGCTACGTACACAAAATAAGCATTCGTAGTAGCGTTTTTTTACCCTTCTCTTCCATCTCCTGCTTATTCTCTTCTTCTATTTTTTTTTTTTACTACCACGAAGATTATTAGTTACTTATTCGAGCTCTTTAAAAATTCTCGACGAGTACGTTGGAACGACTACCAACGACGAAAGAATGAACGAACAAGAAGAAGAAGAAGAGAAAAAAAAAGATAAGAGAAAAAGGGTGGTGTGTGGGAGGTGTGTGGGAGGTAGGTAGGTAAAAAAAAAAAAAACCGGTAAAGGAATGGAGAAGAATCGTGACTTTCTCGTGAGCTCGGTCGAAAGTATAATATAAAAGAGAAGAGATCAGACAGAACGTTGCTGGTCCTATCGTAAATTTGAATGCATTATCGGAAAGGAATACGTTATCGTTCGAGGTGATCGCCTGTAATCGATTCTTACTACTTTTTTCTCTTTTCTTTTCCTTTCTTTTTTTTCTTTCTTTCTTTCTTTCTTTTCTTTATCTTTACATTATTCTCGGTTATACGAGATCTACCTTTGGATATCAAAGGTATATATCAAATTCTTATTGATAGTTAAATTCATGTTACAACAGTGACCTTTTTTTTCTTTGCTAACCTTTGATCTCTCTTTTATTCTGTAATTCTCTTTTGATTTTTTGTCCTTCTCTCTTTCGATATAATACAACAAGTCAGTACGGTTAATCCCTGCTGTTCTATCGTATACGATTTACGGATTAAATTTTAATTTCATGCTTTAACAGATCAATGTAATTCATGAATTAACGGATTGTACTTTTTAACTGTAATATATACGTATAAATATAATATATGTAACGAACGTGTGTTATTCCTTTGTTTGCACTTGTAATCGAAAGGAAATCATACACCATAGATATAGATATCTAGTTATTATTCGATAATGAACATTATTATCTACACCAAATATATGTTCAGAGAGAGACAGAGAGAGATAGAAATAAAGAGAGAGAGAGAGAGACGGAGAGAAAGATAGAGATTTGGAATGACACGATATGTGTAGAATAATTATGCGCAAGCTCGATAATGGAATAACAACGTGCGACTGTTTTCACGGTAAATAATGCGAATGGGTCTGACGGGTTTTGGTGCAGTAGCAGTAGCCGCAGCCGTAGCAGTAGCAGCAGCAGACTATACTGTCGAACGGTGTATTTGTAATTTGCATTGTTTTAAAGCCGAGAGAGATACCCTGGTTCGCGAATCGACGTTATTTCAAGTGTCGAAAGCACGTACTAGGATTACTCGTTATGTTTACCAACATGTACACGTTTTGAATTGATATTGATACGGGAAGGGTTGGGGGGAGGGGTACAGAGAGGGGGAAGAAATAAATAAACAGGATCGTCGAGATAATAAAAAAAAAGAAAAAAAGAGAAAAAAAAACATTTATCAATCGATTAAACGTGAATTAAGGGTATCATTTTTTAATTTGTTTTTTCTTTCTTCTGTTTTGTCTTTTTTTCTTTTTTTTTTTTTTTTTTTTTATTGTCAAACGTTGTACTATTTTAAATACGAATTCGTTGGTTGTTGTTGGTTGGACATCGGCGTTTTGTTGGATCCATTCCAAGAAGAAATTTATTTTATTTTGTATACTTTTTTTCTCGAAATATGTAATATTTCGCGTCCATATTTTTCGCGAGAGGATAAAAAGAGTACATTAAAAATCTTTTGGGATAGGAGAAGGCGAAAGAGGAGGAGGAGGAGGGTTTATATCGTACTAGAAATGTGTACGCGCAAAACAACAACGATAGAATTTTAGATATGATATTGGGATTAAAATTCGATATACGAAAGACTCGACGAAAGAGTTTGGTCGAGAAAGGAAACCCCGTGGTTTGAAAAATGATAATAATAATAATAAAAAAAATAAAAAAAAAAGTATGAGAGAGAGAAAGAGAGAAGAGATATCTCGCGAGTTAGAAACGCGCGTGAGATTTTCCGTAGAGAAGTGGCTTTGGAAGGGAGCCATAATTATGGCATTGAAACTTTCTCCGGTTGTCGCCTGTGGGGCGCCGTTGGCATCCCTCAGAAAAGAATATACTCGGTGACCGCGAATTAATTTAGAGAGAGAGAGAGAGAGAAAATGAAGGGAAAAAAAACACACGCACACCAAGAAGACTCTAGTTCTCTTCTTGCCAAACGAGTAAGAAAGAAGAACACCGTCTCTTTTGTCTGCCATCTGCATCCCTATTTCTTTTCTCATCTTTTTTTCTTCTCTTTGTTTTATTCTCTTTTTCTTCATCTTCTTCTTCTTCTACTTCTTCTTCGTTATATTGTTTTTTCCACCCCCCCCCTACCCCACTTTCACAGTATACAGGAGGGTTGTTACGTGTACGTCGTACCACTCCGAGACAATTTCGGAAGACATTTTCATTGCGAACAGCATTGTAATACTTTGTGCTATTTAAATTAGGGACTATAACCGTAAGCACGTTAAAAATAAGAGC
Organism: Polistes fuscatus; assembly: GCF_010416935.1. Lineage (NCBI taxonomy): Eukaryota > Metazoa > Arthropoda > Insecta > Hymenoptera > Vespidae > Polistes > Polistes fuscatus. Next base: position 2,363,243 of record NW_025113031.1, read on the forward strand.
GAAAAAAGAAAACAAAAAGTAATGAAAAGAAAAGAAAAGAAAAGAAATGAAAAGAAATGAAAAGAAATGAAAAGAAAAGCAAAATAAGACGAGTAAGAAAATAGTAGGAAATATTTAACCGATTTTTGTTTTCACGTTTTTTCTTTGGCCGATTAAAAGCAGGAAAAGATTTGTTTCCCTAATTTTATGTTCCTTCTTCTTTTATCGTCTTTCAAGTTAAGCGAACCGTACGATTCGCTAGGTAACGTCGTACTTTTATTTCTACCTTTTTCGCATAAATAACTTCTTTTTTTTTTCCTCCCCTCAATTAGATTACTTCATTGTTAATAATTTTCTTCGTAAGTTATATTCCTTTTTTTCCCCCCGAAATATATTACATTACGAGTTAATGTACTAGTTGAAATGTGACGAATCTGAGAAAAAAAAATGTCTATTATTATAAATAATATATAAGAAATCACAAACAAAAAAGAGAGAAAAACTTTTAGCAATTCGTTTCGAATTTGAATTCGGATTAAAAATAGTAGAGGGTATCGAATAAAATAATTCAACAACGATAGATTTCGACGATACCTTTCCAATCATAGAAATCTATGGACAATATATACGCCTGTCTATCGATTGTCGTATTTTTCTAGGCATTGAATTGAATATAAAAAATAAATAAAAAAAGAAAAAGAAGAGAGAGATAAAAAAGAAAACAGATCTCCTGGAAAAAATATAAGAGAGAGATAAAAAAAGAAAACAGATCTCCTGGTGGTGGTGTTGTTGTTGGTGGTGGTGGTGACAGTGACAGCGGTGGGTGACGATGGGTTTGCGGTGATGAGAAAACGGGGTCAAGTAAAAGCTCGCCCCTTTTTTTTTTATTCGTGACAATAGAAAAATATATGAAGATGAAGAGGAGAGAACGTTCGTTACAATGAGACGTTGATAAACGTTGATGTAAGTGTTGAATATACCTAACCCGTATTCAAGTTTCTTCGCGCGTAAGGGACAAACGTTTCCGTACGAATATAACGAAAGACGTTTCCGTTTCCTAGTTCCTAAACGAACTTACTCCTGGGTCATTCTTTGTTCTTAAAACTAAATTAATGGATGGGAGGGGGCGGGACGGGGGAATTCAATCGGGTGTAAGCGCACAATTGCCCAGTAGGTAGGGAATTTCATATAAACTCGCGTTTATGTTTCATTTACCGAAAGAAATTATTGAACGCTCGTTAAACGATCTAATTATTTTCTTTCTTTTATTCTTAGTAAAATTGTCTAAAGGTAAATTGAATATTTTTCTATAAACATTTAGGCGTAAATTTATCGAAATATATCGTTTTATTGATCTTAATTTGTTTCTTTCGAGTAGTAATATATAAAATAAAAAAAGAGAGTAGATTTCTCTTTAATGAATTTAATTACAATTGGCAAGTTAAATATAATTATCGGTGATAAATACTTTTGAATAACTGTACCAACGTGAAAATACGATTTCTGGTGTTTGAAGTGTTGGTTAAGTGAAATATTCTCGTTTCTTACATAAAAGCAAAGCTTTGAGTGTATAACGTACATCTCTGGGCAAATATACTTTAATAGTTACGTTGAAAGTTTCTTGAAGTAGAGAAGATCCCGTCACTTTTTCTTTTTTTTTTTCTCTTACTTGTTTCCCCATCTTTTTCTTCTTCTTCTTCTTCTTCTTATTTTCTTCTTATTTTCTTCTATAACTTCGGCTACATTATTTTTTTTCTTTTGACGAGATGAAGAGTAAAATGCATATCTCGGTTGGTAAATAAAAATGTCACGATGTCAGTGTCAAAATTATAATTGCTAATATTTATTAGCTACTTTAAAATTGTAAATTCACATTGCTAGTTTATATTCATTACGATATTCGTCTTTTAAAAATAATAAAACAACGAGACTGCGGGCGTTGTTGCTTGGCTGTGATGATTTTAACAATGAAACTAGGCCAAACGAAATTTTACTTTTATATCTCATAATGGTTTGACGTATTAGATAGAAGAAAGGTGAAAATTTATCGAGAGCGGGATATTGTTAAACACCGTGATTCCGATACCAGCAAATCCACGGAATGATAAAGCATGATCAACAATTTTCATATTTTTACCATTGACTTTTTTACAAATGTAATATTTAAATATAATAGGATGATACCTTTAGCTCGTTTAGCAATATTTTATTGTCGAAAGAAAATATGAAATGGATCAAGAGACACGGATATCGTATCATCTTTTTTTTTTTTTTTAATATCGTTCTTTTTTCCCTTTCTTTCTTTCTTTCGTTTTACGTTGACATTAAATTTTCACAACGACAAGATATTGTCATTTTCGTTCGAACACGAGCCCACACATGCAAAAGATTTTCCCTTTCCCTCCCTCCCTCTCTCTCTCTTATTCACTCTATTTTACTATTCGATAAGAAAAATATGTATATCGGGAGGAAAAAAAATGAAAGAGTAGATAGTATCGTAAAATTTTGTAAGAGTAGATAAAACGACTATAATCGAAACTCGTAGAAATAGGAGGGGGGAGGAAAAAGGTAAGACGAAATAAAAGAGAAAAAAATAAAAAAAAGAAAAGAATAAGAATAAGAATAAGTATAAGAAAAAGAAAAGGAAATATATCGAAGTTTTTCTATAAAATCTTTCGACGATTTTCAACAAATCGATACTTTCATTCGCCACGATTATTTTACCTTTTATTTTTTCCCCACTCCCTTTACTTTCTTCTTCTTCTTCTTCTTCTATTACTTTTCTTCTTTTATAAATCCAATCTAGGAAAAGTAGGAGGAACATCTTACGTAGAAAATCCAGGAAGGAGGAATTATTTCTTAAATGTGTAGCAGAGAAGGATGGAAAACGTTAAGGGAAAGAAGGGAGGGATAGGGAGGAGGAGGAGGGTTGTACGTTGAAGGTTTAGGAAAATACTTAGAGTCGAAATATACTCCTCTCGATTGCAATCGTATCGTTTTCTTTCGACATTGCTCAAGGAAAATTACATCCTAGAATAACTTTAAATTATACTCGACAAGGAGGATGGTGGTGTACGTACGTACGTATGGTAAATCTTCTTCTATCTTGTGAAACTCTTACCTTTGAATAATGTAACTCAAAGAGAGAAAGAGAGAAAGAGAGAGTGAAAGAGAAGAAGGATAAAACCAAAAGCAGCGGCAGCAGCAGCAGCAGTAACATTAAACCGGAAAGTTTAATATTTTAAAATTAACGTAATTACAAAGATCATTTAATACTTCGTTGTACAAATTATACGTACGTTTCTAATAGAAAATTGGGAAACAAAAGAAAAATATAATACATATTTAATATAAAATAAAAGAAGAGTAAAAAATAAGGAAATATTTTTTCTTATATTATGGAAATTTTACGTTCGCATTATACGCGCGTACGGACTCAGATTAATTTTACGATAAATGGTAAATATACAGGGGAAGGGGGTGGGTGGGTTGGTGTGGTTTCTTTTGAAAGATGGATAGATAGAATTTATACGAAAAAAAAGATTCTCTCTCTCTTTATAAATAAATATACATAAGTGTGTATGTGTGTATATGAATAGGTATATATATATATATATATTTTTTTTTTTTTCGTTCGCTAATGCAAGTTGTCTATGCCAAATGAATGTGGGGAAAAAGTTAAAAAAAGAATTCGAGACATATCGCGTGCGGTTTAACGAGCTACGAGATTTGTTTCGAGAGTGGTTGAAAATTTAAAGGTACTTACATAAGCGGATTGCATGGGGGAGACTTATGGAGTACCGAGGAATAATACACATTACCTACTTCACCGCTTTTTCAGCAAAAGAAAAAATTTCGAATAAGGAAAAGAAAAAGAGAGAGAAAGAAAGAAAGAGAGAGAGAGAGAGAGTATAAGAAAAGAGAAAGAAAAAGAAAAGGGAGTTTAAAGGAGGTAGAACGAGGATAGAAAGTAAGGAACGAAGGAAGAAAGGAAGGTTATGTAGTTGGACGAGATTGTACGAGCTATTATATGGAAAAAGGAAAAGGATGTACCGGTATATGAGCGCTAACGGACCCATAGTTATTTCCCCCTTTCTCGCAAACCACCCTTTTTCACCCCTAAGCACCCTCTGTGCACCCACAGAAAGTCGTCTTTTCCTGCCAGAGCAACGTCGTCCGTGGTTACAACGTTCTCTAAAAGAGAGAGTTTCTGCATTATGCACCAAGGACCTTTATTAGCCCGATAAAATAGGATTACTTACTACTCAAGTTTTCAGTAATCGTTAGTTCCGTTTTCTCCCCTCCTTCTGCCCGACCCTCCCCCTTCCAAAAAAAAAAGAGAACAAGAAGAAAAAGAGGAGGGTTTAAGTTCTTTTCAAATGAAAAATATACACGAGATAATGACACTATATTGAATTTATTTCAATACGATTTTTTTAGATATTGTATCCTTTTTATTTTTTCTTCTTCTTCTTTCTATTTATCGTCGTTCAATAAACTCATTTAAAAAAAAGTAAAAGATTAAGCGATATAAAAGAATAATATCGTTTTATACGATTTTATGTATCATAATATTTAATTGGTAAATTGATCGCATTTAAACGTTACTTGTCAAAGAGTATTTTTATAAAAGAAAGAGAGAGAGAGAGAGAAGAAAAGAGGAACGAAATAGAAAGAATAAAAGAAACGTAGCTTTAGTACGTTGAAATTGATTAAAGTTTTATTAATTAATAAATACAGGATAGGGGAGGGGATTTATAAAAATTGAAAAGAAATGGGAGATTTCAAAAGGAAACGTTTGATCAATTTTTCGTCGATTCCATAATATTTCTCTCTCTCTCTCTCTCTACCAGGTTCCGTTTAGAATTGTTTTCTTTCTTTTTATTCGCATAAAAATATAAAATATTTTTTCTCCCCCCCACTCCATACATACAATATTATATATGTGTGATATCGTACACCCACCCACCCATTTACGGTTTACACGGATAGAAAATTTAAGAGTAGCGTTATAACTCTCACGAGAAGTAACGTTGAAACCAGAAAATGCTTTAGGCGGTAGACTTGAATTCAACAAAATACCGGAAGGCATTCGCGTTTTCTACTGGATGGTTAAAAGGGAAATCGAGTCCGGTAGTTTTGCAATAGTTGAAAACGTTCGTTCGTTCGTTCGTTTTCTCGTTTGTGTGTTTCTCTGTTGATACTCTTATAGTATTCCTCTTATCCTTCTTTCCTCTTTCCCCTCCTCCTCCTTCTCGTGTTCCTTATTTTCTTCCACATTCAAACCAACTCTTCCTTTAAAACACCCCGCACCTCTCTCTTACCCACTTCCCATCCCCCACACCACCCCACGACTCTCTTCATCCCTCTTCTTCTTCTTCTTCTTCGTTCTCGTCACTCGTTAAACCTTCCACAAAGCGTTTGAGACAGCAAAGGAGGATGGAAGGTTTCTACTCGATACCGCATGAAATATACACACACGCACGCACACGTACGCATAGAAAGGAACGAACGTAGCAGATACATACAAGATGATCCTCGCGATTCCCTTCTCAGAGTGAAAGCGTAAACCTCGGAGAAAATGATTTTCAAAGGACCCCCACTTGTATTCATCTATTCAAAGATGAAAGTAAAGTTCTTTGTATGATGTGGCTTGTCAGACGATTCCTATTAATTATCATTTATTATTATTATTATTATTATTATTATTATTATTACTCATTTCAATAATATATATAGATAGATATTATTCATTTAACCATTTTACTGTACTAATTTTATAAAACGCTCTCGTCTTTTCGCTATGAACTTGTTTTCCACGGTTGGTACTCCTGCTAAATGTGCCACTGCAACGTTTTTTCTCCAATGGTTTTATTTATCCGAAGATAAAACGAAGTAGTAGCACTTTTGGTAAACGTAAAAGGGTGAAAATGTTTCCATCCTATTCTAACGAGCAAAAGACTCAAACGTTATCGAATTTGATTTCTCTCTCTCTCTCTCTCTCTCTTCTCTCTTGACTTGATCGCAAAAAAGGTAGGTAATACTTTTTTCGTGAAAATAATCAATAAAAATAAAGAATAAAAAGGAAAGGTTAAAGAGAAAATCCAATGTTAGAAAAGTAGCAAAACCTAAACAGCAATTGGAGAGAATTGTCGTCGTCATCGTCGTTTTCGTAATCGAAGTGGGTTTCAAATGTACGAGCTTTTTAAAGTTGAAACAGGAGTGGAGCAAAATATATAGGTAAAAACACGCAAGCGGAGAAAAAGAAGGAGGAAATATTCGAACGTTTTTAGAAGAACTCGTCTTTCGCAGTTGGATCGTTAAAAGGAACGCAGAGATTATGCAAAAATGTAGTGCGATCGAACCGAAGTTCGTCGAGCTCATTGGAACCGAAAAGGAATGAATAGAAAAAAAAGGCACAAGTAAAAATAGAAAAAGAGAGAGAAAGAGAGATAGGTGGTTGATAGAAACAAGGGATGCTTCTCAAAAGTTTCTTAACTCTCGAATAACGCGTACGATCCCGATGAGATTTTTCCTTTCTTTTTTTGTTTCTTGTCCTTTTCGTCATTTTTTTTCTCTTTTTCTTTTATTATCCGCATAGGATAGTGTTTTATCCTTCTCACTTCTACCGTTCCAGTTTCCTACTTTTCTTTTTGTTTTTCTTTTTTTTCTTTTTTTTTGTTTTATCATTATAAGAATAGTTTTTTTCTTTCTTCCTCTATTTTTTTCTTTTTTTTTTTTTCTTTTTATTCCCTTTCTTTTTCCACACACCCCCGCATCTTCTTATTCGCGCCATTTCTACAAAATGTCCGAGAATGTGACATGAAATTTTATGCTTCGCCAAACAAATCCTCCCCCATTTTCATCACCTCACCCCCGCTTCTTATTCTTTCCTTCTTTCTTTCTTTCTTTATGTTTCTTTCTCTGTCATTCCCTAGACGTGTTTCTCCGGCATTGCGGTCGAATTGTATAAAATATTCAGACGAGAGATACGTCGGGTCCTTCGTTCCTGTCGAATTATATATTTACATTTTACATTTAGCGCTCTACCTATACTAACTTTATCCTTTTCTTTCGCACCGTGTGTATATATATATGAGTGCGTAGTTCAAAGAAAAAGGAGAGAGAGAGAGAGAGAAAAAAAAAATAAAGAAGAAGAAGAAGAAACACAGGGAAAAGAAAAAAGGTAAAGGAAGAAAGAAAGACAGAAAGAAAAAATAAAGAAACGAGAGAAATAGGAAGAAATTGGAGCCAAGAATAGCATGGATTTTAATCCGAGCCAAATGTACGACACGTTTTGAAAGAAATTTCCTTTCTCTTGATGGCCAGACATTTTCCACTATACACTCCATACTATATACTCCAACGAACGAACGAACGAACGAACTTTCTCGAAAAACTTTCGTTGCGAACTAAATTTCTTCTTTACTCTTTACACGAGTTGTCTTCTCGCACGATTAAAAGCAAAAGAGTTTCTCGAGTTTTGCCACCGAACTGTATTCTTACTCTTTTCTCTGTATTTCCTACACCTTTTATTTTATTTTATTTTATTTTCTTCTTCCTTCTTCTTCTTCTTCTTTTAGTTCTTAAAGATTTTCACATATATATAATAAATAATAAAATAAATATATGTATGTGTGTGTTACCGTGTGAAAAAGAACAAAATTAAAGAACGACTCACAATGGTCACTTGGTATATGTCAGAAATATTAGTGATAAGAATGTATCCAAATATTATTATTATTTTATTATAATTATTTTAATATAATATTATATAATTATATTATTTTATTGTAATATTATAATTATCCAATATTATATTATTTGATATGTGTTGACATTCAACCATGTAAATCCTTGCATTCACCAATTTCGGTCTTTGACGGTAACATAATATATGATATAATAAATATATTTAATATATATTATAATAATAAAATAAATATATATGAATATAAAACATATATATTTTTTCTTTTTATTTTGTAAAAACGATAGGATAAAGGAAAATGAAATTCTTATCGACGTCATACAGTTCCTTCATCTACATCGTGAAACGTTATCGATTCGTTTGAGATTATCATCGGAATCGCGCCTTTCCAATTCGATTTGAATTTAAATAATCGTTCAATCGTAAAGTAACACCGTGTAGCCGACGACTTTTCCTTTCGAATTTTCTTTTCAAAACTAAAAATGTCTCCGGAGAATATCATCTTATCTTTCTATCTCTGTCTCTCTCTCTCTATATATATATATTTCTTTCATTTTTCTCGTTAATTTTCATCATATTATTTATTACATTTTAATATTTTTTTACTTTTGATACAATCCCCTCGATCATTAATTTCGTATCATTTTCTATCGCGTATGCGTATTCGTATACGAAACAAAAAATATATATACTTTTTATTAAGAATCGTTTCACAATAATCAAAACCCCGTTCAACGATAATAGTAGGATGCAACATTTTTAAATTTATTTTTCATTCAGTGTTGCATTTTACACGATTAATGTTTCAACGTTGGAATTCATTTTACGAGATTTTCGTTTTGCTATTTCACATTACGGATTTTACATGTTCGACGAATTCAATGTGCTTCTCCCTGAAACTCTACTCTTACGAATAAATTAAATTAAACGTAGTTAAACATTATATCGAAAAGGTATTTAATTGTGTCCGTGTAAACGTAAAAAATATATTTTATTATTATATTATCTCAATTAGTTCAATTAAATTATAGAAATACTGTGCAAATAATCAATATTCGAGATACAGCGTATATGAAAATAATATTATTTATAATGATTATTTTATTACGTACAATTAATAAAATGGGAATAATCAAATATCGGAATATATACGAAATAAATCGTAGCAACGTAAACAATATATATACATATTTAAACGTCTATTTTAAAATATTTCGTTAAATATTTCGAGTTAGGTTCAAAAATCAGTTCCCTTTTATCGGGTTTTTCCGATAATTTGTCGACATACGTAGGATTATTTTCTTTATGTAGTACACAACTACTCTCGTTCTTTCCTTCCTATTTTTTTTCCTCTATCTCTCTCTCTCTCTCTCTCTTTTTTTTTCTCCCTTCTTTTTTCTCTCTTTCTCTCTCCATACTTTGTCAAGCTCCGTTCGATCGTTCACGCTGCAATCGTAAACTCTTTATTCCCAACATGTACGTATCGGGAATATTCAAGTTGTACGTGTGCAGGAGATAGGAGCTCACATATCCGGATGTATTCCAAATATTTCGATACTCACAAGTATATATACATTGTTGGTATGTGTAGGTCTCTAATACATGTATATTTGTTTCTTTATATACGTGTATATGTGCGTTCTATGTGTATGTGTATTGCTGGCAGAAGAGAAGCTACTCGCAAAGCTTTATACGATTCTACGTGTACTTTACTAGTCCACTGTGTACCTCTGCCCCCTCCCCCTCCCCATCCTCCACCCCACCCACCCCCTTCTTCTCTCACCCTCACTCCTCTCTTTTACTCTCCCTCTGTCTATTTCTCTGTTCCAAAACTTAGTTCAATGTGGTATGTCGTGTTAACACACACTTTTCTTGCAATCTGCAACGTGACACCGGATGCAACGACGAACATCGTGCCTTCGACACACGTATCTTCCACGTGCCTAAACACACTCGAGTCAAGAAGAAGACACGTTTTTACCCTCTTTCTGCACCCTATTCATAGCATTTTTATATGGATACCTATTCTTATATTTATTATTTTTAAATTCATACGTAATGTGTATATAACAGCTTGAATATGAACTCGCTTGCTCTGCTACGCGACCGATCGATCAATTTGTCAATAAAGAAATTATTGAACAGTCTCATAAGCATTGTTCACGTACAGTGATAAGCACTTAATTATTAAAGATATTTATTTGAATGGTAAAATATGATTATTATTTCGAGATGTGAAGTGTTATAGATGATATTATAATATTGTTGAAAAATATTTTTAAATGTGGAGTTTATCGTGTTCCGGTATTCTAATGAATTTTAATTAGTTTCGTTTTAATTGTAGGAATAATCAAGTCGATTATATTTTATTTGAATAATGTGAAAGATATATATATATATTATATGTAGTATTATTGTTTTATTAGATACAATTAAATGAGATGTTTAATTAAATACAATTTATATGTCGTGATACGTATCAATCATATCATTTGATTATTTTGATTTATTTACTAACTTAAATTGAGCATATAATTATGTACCCATATATCTGCATGTATATCAATATATATATATATATATCATGCAACGTCTCTAAACTTTTAATTTAATTACTCGAATTTTTATAAAGATTCAATAGAGAAACGCGACAAATTTTCTTAATAAAAGTTTAATTAATAATTTTGTAAGACAGACGTGCTCTCTATTCTTTTTTCTTTTTTTTTTTTTTGATTCTTATCAGATGATTACAAGATTTCATAAAATAATCTTTACGTCGAATTTTGGTTTATTTCTTTTTTTTTCTTCCTTTTTCCTTCCCTCCTTTTTTCTTTTTTTATAAACGTCAAACAACACAGAGTAAAGTTCGCAAGAGCGGGGTTAAACTCGGCCGGGTAAAAGAAAATAAAAGAGGACTCGACTTAAGGGGTATCTATATTTAACAAGAGAGTGAAAGTAACACGAACCTGTAATTTACAACGTTGCGAGACCACAGCTTCGACGGCTGCTTTCTTTCTTTCTTTCTTTTTTTTTGTTTCTTTTCTTTTCTTTTCTTCTTCATCTTCTTCTTCTTCTTTTGCTACTTCCTTTTTTTTTCACCTTTTTCGTTTTTTTTTCTCTCTTTGCGTGCGGTATAGTTAAATCAATGAAGAAGACAAGGACAAAGAATATACGTTAATTAATGCGCCGTTTGCACTGTCGGTTATCCCGTCACAACCACCGTTCGTGAGAAACTTTTTAATTCGTTCGAGCACCTTACACCCCCGCACCCCTTTTTCATCCTCGACTTGGAAAGCTTTTTGGTCAAAGATTATCGAAAGCGAAATTGCTTCGAGAAGGGGAAGAAAAGAAAAAAGAATTTATTTTGAGAATAATTTTTCATCGATCTCCCCCTGCTCACTCCCCCTCTATGCACGCGCACGATATTCGTGCTTTTTGTTGTTAGTTTTCTCTTTTTTTTTTATTTTTCTTTTTAATTATTATAATTTGTTTTGCCTTATAAAATTAGCCATTTTTCCCACGTCGCGAGGAGAAATTTTTGTTTTAAAAAGGAAATAAGGGAGAAGGAAAAAAGAAAGAAATAAAGATGCATAATTTAAAAGCACGGTTAATTGTAGAAAGAATATAAAACGAAGAAAAGGATAGATTGTATAATTTGAGAATGCATTTATTTCTTTTAATTAATTTTATATTAGCTGATTATCAAGAGATCAGACCGAACGTAGGTAACTGTAATATATTATTTAAAACGATGAAAAATCCTCTCCGTGGAATAATCTTAAGAAAATTTTTCCAAGTATTAAAAATAGGGAGCGATGGAAGGTGTGAAAAAAAGTAAATAAAACAAAAGGTATGATAGAGAGAATAGAGAGAGAAAGAGAGACAGAGAGAGTGAGAGAACGGTTGAAGCTTAGCCAAATCTTTGCAGTGTTTGTATATGTGTATTGCATAGAAGAGCTTTATTTTCGTACGAAGCTTTCCCGTATAAGCGGATCTTTTTTTTTTTTTTTTTTTATTATTTTTTATGCACAAACACACACATATATACACACGCGTGCGCGCACGTAAACATAAGCGTACGTGCGTCATACACGGCTTGTTGGAAAATATAAACTCAAAATAAGATAATAGAAAAAAATAAGAAGAATGAATGTATAGAAATTTGAAATTCAAAACGCGCGTTTTGATAAGGAGAACCAAATTTTGATCTTTAATTTGATCGTAGAAAATTATAAAACAAGATTATTATTATTGTTATTATTATTATTATTATTATTACAAGTGCGCGTAATTATAATTTGAATAATAATTAAATAGATAAAGTATCATTGTTAAACTGTTCGTCGATAAATTTTAGTAGATGCAACGATGACAGACGAGCAGAAGGGTTGCTTGACAACGCGTTCATCCTGTTGACGGGTCATTATGTTCTAACGTGATTATGTCAGTCAAATGTCACGAGGATAGATAGCGATTAGTTAAGATAAGTGTAGGCTCGCAAAATGCCATGTTAATCTGCGATTATCATCTTCCTGAAAGCTTCCTAACTTTTGACTTTTATTCTAATTCTTATCTCATCAAAGTAATCTATTTGTCGTAGAGAACAAATTCATTTAAACGACGGAAAAAAATAATCTTACACGAATTGATCCGTTCTTTAACACGTAATAATGAATTTATAATCAACAATGATATTGTAATTATCGTTGAAATAAATTGTATTGATTGTGAATAAAAAAACAAAAAATTTATATTTGTTTAATCCTTCGAGTGTCGAAGTGTTTTGCAGGAACGACATAATTTATTATTAATTAACAACTGCTTTTTTTTCGTTGATTGATATCATTAATTAGTTTCTAATAATAATAAATAATATTTAATAATTAAACTGTTTGTTTCTTATAATATAATTTTCACGTGACATTTGACATAATACAACAATCAATACGTAAACCAACATCATATTATTTTACTCATATATAGATCACGTTTGAGAATTTTTACCGAACGCATATATGCGTCCATGGCAGCAGTCAAAGTAGGATCAAAAAGATAATCGATCTACGATACACGCGTTAGACGTCGTTTTGTCGAATGTACAAAAAATTGTAATTGATTTTAAGGATTGAAATAGAAAGATAGAAAGAAATAATGTAAAGAAATGAAGAAAAGAAAATAGATTTCCGATGAGAAGAAACGATACTATACTTACCTGCAATACCAGCAGCAGCAGCAGCAGCAGGATCAGCATCAGCAGCATCAGCAGCAGCTTTTAATCGGACCGAAGGAAAGGGTGCTAATTTTTTTACAACTTTCCACGGTGAAAGCTTCTTCTAACACACAGAGAAAGAGAAAGAAAGAAAGGAAGGAAGAAAGAAAGAAAGAAAGAAAGAAAGAGAGGGGGAACTTTAAAGTGTGCCTTAACGAACGCCAGTGCAAAATCCTTGCTTCCTCTTTTCGAGAAAGAAAAAGTGGGGAAAAAAAAGCAAGAAAGGAAGAAAGAAAGAAAGGAAGAAAGAAAGCGTCGATGGGAAACTAAAAATTTTCGTCGTCGAGTAGAATACCAGTGTGTTGCCCCCCCTTCCACCACCTCCTCCTCCACCTTCTTCCTCCCCTTTTAACTCCTTTCCTTTTCACGATGCTTTTCGCTTTCTTTTTTCTTCTCTCGGGAAAACGAGCGGATTTTCTTTCCCTCTCTCCCTCTCTCTCACTCTCTCTCTCTGCTCTCGCTTTTGTTTCAAGGATAAAGGAACGATCCCCGTACTTTTTGAGCTTGACTACCTGGCCGATGTAATTGCCCGTCCCCATCCCGGAGATCATAAAATTTGAAAGTAACTGGCCGCTTCAAAGAACACTCTTTAACATGACTTCGGTGTGAAATTATTAGAACCTTTCCTTTTTCTTTCCTTCAAATTCTTCAATTCCTGTTTTTTTATTATATATATATATTTTTGTTTTATCGTCAATTTTTTATGCCGAAAAAATATTTGAAAATTAAACGGAATATGAAAACTTACGCCAAAGTTAATACTCTTTATCTTAATAGAACATTGAAATCGTTAAGAGGTAATGACATAATTGGTCCTCTTATTATTGTATTATTATATAAATATATATTTTTTTTTATTATATTAGGATATTCCATCGTTCTTGGAGAAATTCGAGCGAATTGCTTTCTAGAACCTGCGTCATATAAGTAGTAATATATATGCAGATGAAGGGTGGTCTCACCCCCTTGTATGCGGCTCTATTATTAAGTAGTATAAAAAAAAAAGAGAAAAGAAAGAAAATAAAAAATAAAGGAGAAAAGGTAGTAGTAGTTGGTTGGTAGTAATAGTAGTAGTAATAGTAATAGGGTGTGTGTATGAGAGTGTATATAATACGTGTATACGTGCGTGTGAGCTCGTGTTCTCTTGGTAACTCATTTTCGAATCACTTTGCGTGATGCGAACTCAACTCTGTAGAACTTTCTCTTCCTCCTTTCCCCACTCCCTCCTCCCTCGCTACCCCTCTTTCCATCATTATATTATATTATATTTTTATCTAATGAAATGTATATTTTATATTCACATGAGCAACGAAAATCACATTTACGTTTCTTCATTATTCCATTAACGAAGATTTCTTTTATTTCCTCTTATCATTTTGATATTTGATATTTATTTATTTATTTAATAATATTTTATTGAGCCTAGAGCCTAGGCTCCCTAAAGGCTATTAATTACAGTATAGTACAATGTAATGTATAGATAAAACAAAACGGAAATGAAAATTATGTAATTATTATTAAACTTATCATTATATTAGTAGTAACGCACAGTAAGTAGATAAATGTAAAAAGAAAATAGTAAATAATAAATAAAAGTATAATAGTTCTATAATAGTAGTATATATATTATTATTTTTCTGATTGTATTTTTTGTTTCAGGATTATTCGAGACGGATGGATTGCTAATACCTGGAACGATGTGCGACCACGAGTTTGTCAGTTCGCAATTAACACCTCAATACGGACGATTCTACTCGCCACGTTACCCCTCATCTTATCCGAAGAACATTAGATGCTCTTATCTCTTTCGAGCGAGGTAAATGATCCCCACTTTAATCTACTAATCATTCACTGAGAAATAAGATAATATCATCTTGATCCTTATAATATATATATATATAGATATTACGTTCGTAATAGTATTTTTATTTCGTAATCCATAGAAAAAAATTACTCTCGGTTAAATCTAATTGAAATGTTATTACTGTTTAAAATTTTATCAAAATTATTAATCGAATCCGCGTTTTTCGTTTCAATCGATCGAGCTTGCAACGTTTCATTTTTTCTTTTTGCTTTTTATTATATTTCACGATTACTCGCTCGATTGTTTTTTTTTTCTTCACCGTATAAAAATACATTATTATTGATATTATAATTGAAATTATACGTCGTAAAAATCGCTAATTAAATCATATTATTATGAAACTTAATATTGTTTTTAGAAGAACGTATTCTAACGAGGATAAAGTTACGCGAATAAATCAGCAATGCAAGAGAGAGATAGAGAGAGAGAGAGAGAGTAAGAGAGATCAGCAATCAGAATGATTTCATGTTAATCGAATAATCCTTGCTATCTGTGAACCATAATCGATTTACTACTAATCCATATATAATGCACCTTGAACCCATTTCTGACTGAAACTTATATACCCAATATTCTCACGTAATAGATTCCCTAGTAATCCGTAAGGTAACTCTCGATTAATTAACGTAGATTCGATTCCTCGAATCATATTCGTTTGTTCCATCATATGATCTAGATTTAGATGAAGATGAAAATAGATAGATGAAAGGAATGAAGGAATGAAGGAAGAAAGAAAGAAATTTTCCTACTTCCTTTTCTCATAGTACCACGTATCGTTTATAAAATACTACGAAGCAATCGTATACGCTCACGTCATCGGGATTTTTGCTTAGCCCCCCTTTTTTCTTGGCATTCGCGTCAGCTAGAAAATTTTTGTCCTCCTCCCCCCTCCGTCCCCTCCCCTCCGCTGCCTATCCCCTGCCCCCCGCAATCGTCGTGTGCAATCCAATTTCGTTTCTTTCTCGATCGTGGGAAAAAACGTGGAGAAAAGAAAAAAAAAAATCAAATAAATAAGATAAAATAAAACTTCGCAGAATAGTCGAGTCGAAAAGTTTCATCGTCGAAGTATAAAGGGAAAGAAGAAAGAAAAAACAAAAAATAAGAAGAAACAACAGAAAAAAGAAAAAAAAAAAAGAAAGGAACGGTAAAATAAAATACGTTTTAATTAAATCCGATACTTTGATTTTTAATTTAAGTTGCGATGAAATAAATTAGAAAGAAAAGAAACAAAAAAAAAAGCAACAACAACAAAAAATAGAAGAAGGGGAGGAAAAAAAAAAGGATACTATAATACGAATTAATCTCTCGTCAAAAGGAATAGACTTATCCGGTATAATTTTTGTGGTTTCGGTGTTACTGCTCATACACACACGCACACACCCACACATATATATATATATAACTATGGTGGTTCCTTTTTCGTTAAATTAACGCAGAGTCGAGGAAAGAGTTTCTCGTTGGGTTTAGGACAAGGGTCGTGTGGCATTTTGGAAATAGTGGGCGCATAAAAGTACTGGATAAAAGTGGGCTGGAACGGGGTATTTGGGGGAGGGGGTGGGTCAGGTTGGAAAAAAAAAAAAGCGCTCGGGAGTTCTCGGCACGGATATCGTGCAGTAGAGAAAGCCGTCCTTCTCTTCTATTCTTCCTTTGGAATTTCGAAACAAAGACGTTCTGGAAGTATAGAATGTGGAGAAGATACCATGGATGCTGGCAATATCATGACAATGAGCTTTTCTTTTCGTTTAGGATTAATAAAAAAAAAAAAAGAACAAAAAGATAGAGACAGAGAGAGAGAGTAAAAGAAACTCTAGATAGTGAGAAATAATTCTAAAACGAGGTGGAATATCAGGAAAGGGGAGGGGGGGTGGATCGTGGGTGAGAATGTGGGAGTAGGTTAGGTATGTCGAATTCGTGGGAGATTGTTTTTTCGAAATTTTCTTTTTTTATTTACCCCTCTTCACCTTCTCCCCCTCTCTCTTTCAAAGAATACGAGGAAAATAATTTCTTTGTTTTTTTTTTTCGTGTACCCTAGTCTCGTATCGCGATGGAAGATTCAAATTTCTTTTTTTCTTTTCTTTTTTTTTTCTCTTGTCACAACACACATCATTGAATTGTTATTAAATGAAACGTTGATTTTTTTTTTATTTTTTGTTAGAGAATTATTCGATAAATTAATCGATCGTTCGTTTATTCGATTGATATTATTATAACACAAGATTCTAATGATAAATTATATTTAATAATGAAACTTTTTCTCTTTCTTATATAATATAATTGAATTTGTTCATGTGACACACATACACGTAAAACAAAACAATAATCAATACGCAAACCAACGTTACATTATTTTACATTAATATTGACAAATACAACGCAAATACGCGTTCATTGCAGTCAAAGGGTTAAATAAAACTTTTGTCAATCGTAGTTGTTGTCATCGTAACCCGTTAACGACGATTGTCTTCTGAACGGTTCGTATGCACCCGATTCCCCGCAATCATGAGAAATAATAGTTAGCGTGGTAAATACGGAATGTGTCTCGTTCGAACGTACCCGAGTTTAATCGTTGCTACCGCCGTATGCAGATAGAATTTCCCAGGTAACATTGTGCTTTCGCGCTTAATTGTAGTAATTGCATCAAAGTAGTATTCGCAGTTTGGCTATGTTGGACGGGATACGTCCACGTTATGCCAGCTTTATAATCGTGATTGAAATTATGTAGCTCGTTGAATAAACCTCGTAAATGTGAATATGGATCGTTTCCCCCATCCTCGTCCCCCCCTCTTTCCCCCCTCCACCAAAGCCTCCCATCACTGCCATTCCTTTCGCTACCATTTTGTTGATTTTCATCGATTTGACCTATCGAATTTTTATCCCTTTATTTTTTCCTTTCATTTTTCTTTTTCTTATTTTTTTTTTACATAATCTTCAGAAATATCAATCAATAAAAATTATTATTCGAACGATATATTCGACAATAATCGGTAATAATTAAATATTCAATGTTTTTTATCGGTAATATAATGAAATTATTCAATAGGGATAAATTACATTGGAATTCATCTAATTCTAAATTTAAGAAAAAAAGATAATGCGTTAAATGCGATTACAGATAATTTATCTCGCTTAGCTGATATCGATCGGTTTCGTTCATTCAAATTTGATCGTTTATTTCTTTGTCCCTTTTGAATAATCTTTTGAAATATGAATAATTAAGCAAATGATTTAATGATATTCAATGATAATAGATAATAATTAACGCATTAACATATTATTGTAATACAATGAATTATTCATAAGGATTTTCAAATTTTATTTGGGAAATTTGGTAAATTTCTAAATTCGCGTTAAGTTTATTTATTCTCTTACGTATTAAACAAATCATTTTTTTGAGATACTTGAAAATCTATGTGTTGTAACGTGCAGTTGTAAGATAATCTTGACCTTTGAATTCATGTCCATATTATCATAAGTCAGTTGTGAACCTTCTTATCCAAAATGTTCTTCCGAACTTCTCTCATTGAAGTTTAGTCGAAGTTACATTAATAATAAGACTTTCGTTCCATTTGTTTTAGACTCAAGGAGAGGATTCAAATAGTATTCGAAGAGATTTCTCTACAAAAAGGTGACCTAAGGTAAGTATTATTATCTCGAATTTAATATCATTTCATTCTAGTTGTTTTATCTAATCTAATGTATAATATTACACAGAATATTACATATCATACAATAATACATATACATATATATATATTAGTAAATTATTGAATAAATTCATCTTCACGTTGGCATAATATTATCAATGTTGATTCGATCATTTTGCAATGTAAATTATTCATAGATCTTAAATATGTATCAATGCATGCATATGCAACGTACGGTAAATTAAAGGAGTATTCGTAACAAACGTTGTAAATTTAACAAAAAGAAAGAAAATCAATTGGAGAAAACGAAATGATTGGCTCTAAGATTATTTGCACAGGGGGGTAGGAATAGGTAGGATCATCCGATTGTATAGTATTTCTTTCTATTTTTTCTTTTACGTTTCTCTTTTTTTTCGGTATCCCGTTAGATACTATCGTAATCGAGTAATATTGAAGTTAAATTTCCATATTGATCGTTGAAACTACTACGATACGTACAATTTTTATCTCTTCAGTTCTTCTTTCATTTGTTTCTTTTTTTTCTTCTTTTTTTTTCTTTTTTTCCCCCTGCCGGATCGTAATAACTTTCGCCTATCATAATCCTCACCACCCTATTTCTGGATCAAGAAGAGAGAGGAACAAAAAAAATATATATATATATATTCGAACAAGCAGTTCGCAAAAAATCTCCGGTTCGCAAAAGATTTCCCTTATTAAATCCGGAAATTACGTTACTTTAATGGAGGGGGTAAGGTCTAGTATAATCTAATAAATTATCAAACTAATCAAACATTAATCGTTCAAATGTTTGCCAAGTGGTAGATAGTACGAAAGTAATGCTGAAATATATATGTATATTGTAATAATTACATCTTTATAGTGTAGTTTTATTTTAGAAATTGCATAAAAATTAAAAGAACGTTAAAATGAGAACGTTATAATCTTCAATTTTATGTATAAGGTACATTATTACCTTTATACACATGCGCAACATTTGATAAGGCATATAAACATTTAATAAAATTAATTTTATAGAGGATAATATTTTATTTCAACAGTGAATATCGAACGAAATGTTGTTTTTCTGAATAGTTCGCGTCAATATTTTTGTATACTTATAGCAAGCGGGTTTTAATGATTTTTATATTAAATTAAAGTACACTCTATTTTCTAAACTACACTATAAAGATGTAATTATTATAATATACATATATATATATATATATATACGTTTCTGAGATAACACGGAGAAGGATTTCGAGATAATCCTCGTGAAATGTAGACACGATTGGAGACACTGACTCCGACAGCTAGCAAACAAGATTTTCGATCTTTATTTCATCTTTTCTCTCTCTCTTTTCTTATTTCTTTATTTTCTTCTCGCTCCATGTCTTTCTCTCTCTCTCTCTCTTTTATTTTCTAGTTTCATTTTCCCACTTTTATCCACCCCTTACATCGTTCTCCTTTAAGAAAGCACCCTCGTGTCCTTGACAGTAGTATCGTTTAAGGATCACGACGATAATTCAACATTTTCTTCTGCTTTCCCTCCCTCTCTCTCACTCTCTCTCTCTCTCGACAAAAATTTTCATTTCTTTTATTACTTTCTTCTCGAAACTTTTGGATAAACAAATAATAATTGATCTATTTTATTATATATGCTTGAAATTTGGGATTCTCTTGGAAGAAAAAATACATTTTCTTCTGCTTTCCCTCCCTCTCTCTCTCTCTCTCGACAAAATTTTCATTTCTTTTAATACTTTTTTCTCGAAACTTTTGATAAACAAATAATAATTGATCTATTGTATTATATACTTGAAATTTGGGATTCTCTTGGAAGAAAAAATACATTGTCTTCTGCTTTCCCTCCCTCTCTCTCACTCTCTCTCTCTCTCGACAAAAATTTTCATTTCTTTTAATACTTTTTTCTCGAAATTTTTGATAAACAAATAATAATTGATCTATTGTATTATATATGTTTGAAATTTGGGATTCTCTTGGAGGAAAAAAATATTCGAATTTATGGTAAAAAATGGGGAAAATTGATCTAAGGTATTATCAGTGAATCTAGATGGTGTAAGGATAGGAAAAGAAGATAGCATATTTTACGGTTAGCAATACGTCAATCGGTTAATGCTTCCGATATTGCCATCATAAATCTGCCAGCCGCCAATACTAAAGGTTTCACCCTGTACTCTCTTCGGACGAGTTACCACAGCTTCACTCTCTCTCTCTCTCTCTCTCTCTCTCTCTCATTTTCTTTTTCTCTTTCTTTTTCTCTTTTGATACCCCCGAGAATTTTCTTTGCTTTTTGGCACAAGCTATGAACAAGCCAGCGCCAGCTATTATCGCTAAGAACATTTTTCAATTTAATGTCATCTTCTTTACTTTAATAGATTTCTCTCCTCGTAAAACCGATTTCGATTCATAGCCACCGGGGGTGGCAGGGGAGAGGAGGGGGGTGCGGGAGAGGGTATGGGATAGAGAGAGAGTAGAAAAATTAATCAATGACAATTTCACGCTTCCTAAGCGCTAATTACTACACGATATCAATCCAATCTCATATAAGATTTCCCATAAGGGTTGCCAAATAATAGAGAAACTAAAATAATATGGATAGGATAACCAAAAGGGGGAAAACTTTTTAATTTAACGTTTAATTTCTACGATAATAACAATAATACTTATTCGTCGAACATATTACCATAGTAAATCGATACAAATGTATTGTCATTATATAAATAAAAAATAGATTTAAATAACAAAGAGATTTTGGTCAAGTAAGGGGATAGGTTTTGGATTTAAGGAGTATTCAAAGATCAACTCGATTAATAGTTTGCTTTGAGGAGGGGGTCAAAGAGGGGGAGGAAGTGGGTTGGGCTGGCCCTTTTCGACTGCTATCTTTTAAAATCCCGTAATACCTGGCATGGTTGACCTTTAAATCCTTTGAGCGGGCCAGAAGACCATGATTCTGCTTAACCCACATAAAGTTAACTATCTCTCTCACTCTCTCTCTTTCTCTCCCTCCTCCCTCTTCCTTCCTCTATCTGTCTTTACCCGCGAGAAGACTTAGGAGAGCCGAGGATGTCGTGATGGCAACGTCGACTTGGTAAACGAGAGGTGCCCAGGGACCTTCAGTTGCACTCCTCGTAGGAGTTAATCCTTGATAAATCCTCCAACTCTGTCCTAATTCAGTATTGAGCTTCCTTAATTTCATTCTATCGGTGTGACCTAACCCCCAACCCCCCCATGCAACACCCAACACCCCAATCTTTCACGAATTCGACCAAATTAAAATAGAAAAAAGACGCGACGGGGAAATGATTTTTTACTCTGTAAGTACAATCAGATTTCTACCAACTCGTTTTGACTTTTCTACTTTAACTCTAATCCACTTTTGTTTGTTTTTTTGTTTGAACGTATGAAAACCAAGGGATAATTTCGTGTCGTTTATTACAAAAAAAAAAAAAACAAGAAAACATTGAACTTTACACGCACGTATATAATATAAAAATGTTTCCACGTGTTTTTTCTTTTCCCCCTTTAGTTAGAGTAAATCATCTTTTTTTTTCTTTTTTTTTTTCTACCGGCGAGAAACGAAAAATTCGAAAGAAAATATTACGGCAACGAATTTTATATGAAATTTAATAACAAATGATAAAGCAAAAAGAAAAAATGTTGACTTGAGAGATAAAGAGAGGGAAAGAGAGGGAGAGAGTTAGAGAGAGAGAGAGGGAGCGTGCATGTTGTCTGTTAACGAACGAAATTTGATTGTCGAGGCGTGCTCGGCCAGGTGCGAATAATGAACAATTTCTACGTCGTACTATTTCATTAGTAAAGTCTAAATATGGAAACAAGATGTTAGGGAACGGAAGCGTAACGGTGGGCGTCGGAAAAATAATCACTTGGGGTGGGTGGGGAGGGGGGGGCGTTGGGTGGTGAGAAAATAATTAAATAAAGCAAAAAAAAAAAAGAAAAATAGAAGAAAGAGAAGAAATAAAAAAAAAAAACCAACGAGCTCCGATCGTATTAGTTATCGTTGTTGTTGTTGTTATTGTTGTTACTATTGTTAAAGAGTTTTGTTAGTTTTCGATTTGAATGGAACTCACAATTACTTGATTTGTAATAAAACCGAACAAAGAAAGAAAATCAATGGAAATGAGGTGTAGGTAGGATTGAATGTATGGGAAATAAAAATCAATTAATTAATATATTCGATTTCATTCCCACCTGCTCCCACCCCACCCCCCCTGCCCCATCCCCTCGCAATCATCCCTTCTTCCTTCCCTTTCTTTTGATTCTTTCTTTTGATTCTTTCTTTTGATTATTTCTTTCTTTATTTCTTTCGTTTCGTTGTTTTAATCTGAAACGAGTTCGATAACGTTTAGAAAAGCATAGCTTGTGGTAAAATTCGGGAGAAGAGCGTGAAAGACCGAGTTTGAGAAATGCTTCGATATATCAGCGTTAAGCCGCTCTGTCAGACGCACTCGGATATTATCCTGAATAGAGCTGATGGATACCGAAAGACTCTTCTCTGCCAGCCAGCCACTCGATATACACACATTCGCAAAATCTCTCCAACGTATATATGGGTTAGAATATACATACATGACACACCAATACCCATGAAGGTACACTTCATAAAGGTGATGTGTCGATTTATTTCTTCCCCATATATATATATGGGGAATGTATATATATATATATATAAATATACATATGTAACATTTATATACATTATATACATATGTAACATTTTCCATGGAAAAAAAGTCATCATCATTTTATATTTTAATAATAATTCATTAATAAATTTGATACTTCTTTCACTATGGAATTCGTACTTTTACGATTTGTTCATATAACCGTGAAATTAATTAAAATTATATTCCATCGAATAGAATAATCCACCATCATCGCCACCATTAGAGGGGGAGGGGGAGGGTAGAATGAAAAAAAAAAAAGAGATATTAAGTTTCACGGGTAGAGATCCTTGAACTTTAAAACGTTGAAAACGTTTGTAGAAAGAGAGATCTCTTCTCTTCTCTTCTCAGTGAAGAAAATCCTACTGGAATTTGAAAGATAGTTAAAGAAAGTAAGAATGACTATGGTAAAAAAGGGAATGCCAAGAAGAAGAAGAAGAAGAAAAAGAAGAAGAAGAAGAAGAAGAAGGAAATGCAGAAGAAGGGCCGAGAAAAAGGGCTAGAAAATGGTCTTTAATCTCTGGCTCCTTTCGACGATAATCTTTCTCTGTCAGAGTAATTGCTTAAACCGTGCGAGTAATAAGATTATTCCTTTTTCTCTCTTCAAATTCATTTTTTTTTTATTATTTTCCATATCCCTTCCCCTTTCCTTTTTCTCATTTTCATCATTAAGTTGTCCTAATCGATCAAGAATATTTCAATCGAATCGGTACTTCGTAAAAAAACTTTATTCCTACGTTGAAATGTCTCGAGAAAACTAAACGAAACAAAAATGAATAAACTTTTTTTCTATTTTATATCTTTGAAGTAAGATAAAATTAAAATTCTGTCTCACCTTTTTCGATGCACCGTAAATGCAATAACTGCACTCGCGTAGAAATTCATATTTCGTCTTATATACGTAAACCAATTGTGATAATATATTCAACGAAGTATGTTACAAAACAAATTACAAATGTAACTAAAACTATTACTTTCTATTTTCTTTTCTCAAATTTTTACATTACACGATATCTTGATTATTAAAAATATTATATATATATATATATATATATATTAAATTAAATATAAATTAAAATATAATAATTTATAAATTAAATATAAAATATTATATATATATATATATATATATATAATAAATATAAAAATTTTTATTATTTATTTATACTATATAATATATATAATATAAAAATTTTTATTATTTATTTATATTATATAATATATATAATATAAATATATATAATATATATAATATAAATATATATAATATATATATATATATATATTTGTTTCATTTAAAACGCACAATCGAAAATTTTTATGCAACGTAGGATTACTTTATTATACGTAATCCTGTGAAGCAAAGAATTATATCATTTTCTATCTCGACAATTTTTCGTCTCTCTTTTTCTTGGTTTCTTTGGGAGGGAGGGGGAGGGGGAGGGGGAGGGATTGGGAAGGGGGTATGCGGCTAGCCACGAGAGAAAGTAATTCTCTTTCAGCCGATCGAATAAAGTAGTCTCTATGTATACGTGTAGAAAAGGAATCGTGTAGGCTATCGACATCGGGTTGTTCGATCCTCTCATCTTCTTTCTCAATCTCATTTTCTCTCTCTTTCTCCCTCGTTTTCTATGTGTCTGACCCACACGTTTCGTAGAGTCTACACGTTCCTCGTAGTCTCACCTTCGATGTCCTCCTTCTTCCTTTTCCACCTCTCCATTTCTATCTTCTTCTTTTTATTTTTTTTTTTTGTTCCTTTTTCTTTCGCCCTTTTTTCTTTTTAACTTTTTTCTGCTCCTACGTTCCATCTTCCAACACACTTGGTTCGAGTCTTACCTACGAATCGTCCTTCTATCTATCCCTTTCTCCCTTTCTTTCTTGCTTTCTTGCTTTCTTGCTTGCTTTCTCTTTCCCTTTTAAGCAACGTTTCTCTTTCCTTTGCACATCTCACCGAATGTTTTATTCCTCTTTTTGTCTTCCTATTCTATTCTACATGTTTTCGCCAAAGTCTTATCTCTTTGACCTTATTCGAAAAAGGGACGCAAGGAATAGGAAAAGGAAGAGTCCTAAGGATATAGTGTGTCCCTGAATCAATCCATTTTAGTACCGAAAATATCCTTGTCCCAGTGTGCGGTCTTTAAATTTATACCATCCCTCCCCTCCCCATCCCGTCCCTCCCACCTCTTCTGTTTTATTTTTGTTTCTTTTAACGGGTTTTTTTCAAATGTATTTTCATTCTCGCATTCGAACGTTACGAGTGATTCGTTCATTTTTAAACGCTAGATAGTACAAAATTATTTTTTCAGCTGTTCACAAAAATCAATACTTCAAAACACATCGAATAAAGAATTTTAATTAAAGAAGTATACACACACACACACACACATATATATATATTACAATCAATGTAGTAATACATTTTACATAGTAATACACTTGTATGACCTACCATCCCTCTCACCCCCCTCAAATTTTAAAGATTGACCAAAACATGTCACTAACATAGTGTACAAATTTTTCAATATTCACGGTTTGTTTCACTTACACGAGCTTAAAAACACTTCCCTCCCTCCCTCCCTCCCTCGTTCAGTGCTTTAAACGCAGCCAACTGAAGCATATATTCTAGATTGACCAAAACCCTTTGGGCATTTTAGAGATTGACCCAGCAATGTACGAAAAACATACTCAAAATTTACATTGCCCAATCTCTCTCTTTATCTCATTCTCATATTGGACGTTCTTTAGAATATAGAGAGTGTCCTATTTAAATCAATGCACTTAAATATCTTTGAAACTGTTGATGGTAGAAAAATGTGTCAGATTAAAGTTTACAAAGGGCACATTGTCTGATGTTGGTTTTATTTTTATTGGTGGATGAATAAAGATCGTACGAAAGTCATCTTTGGGTGTGTGAGATTTTTTAAATTAAATATTAAATTTTAAAATAAATAAATATATTATAATAATAAAATATAATAATAAATAAATAATTAATTTAAATTAAATATATATATTTTACAATGCACATAAATTAATGCAGGTTTTTATTCCCTTAGACAAAAATATTAATCCAATTATGATGAAAATATCATAATATATATATCTTATATATATTATTAATAATTTATGTTGAAAATATATTTAATATAGGAAGAAAATAATTAGTTTCTTAAACTAACCGATAAGTTATAATCTTTGACGAGATGCATCTCCTTGTTGTGTTACAGTTGCCTGAATAGAGCAGATTTAATCAGGGTTCACGACGGAACGGATTCAGGAACGCCCACAATAGCCGTACTTTGCAACCAAGGTGCAGAAGTAGAAGTACTCAGCACAGGGACAGACCTTTACGTCGAGTTTGTCGCTAATTCCGAGTGGCCCGGCCAAGGCTTCAAGGCGAAGTTTGAATTTCAGCCATTAGACGATTCGCCTCATTCCGGTTTGTAACGTTAATCTAACGAAACTTAATATACATTTTGTCTCTTAATTTTTTTATATTTTATTATTATTTATATTTGTCTTATTGTTAAAATTACGATCGGATTTTAATTCGAGAAAATGTAAACGTTCGTATCATCGATCCTGTGTCGACGACATTTTCATTTTCATTTTGATTTTCAAAGATTTTGGCGAATGAACTAGGATTGTTTTTTTTTAATTACTTTTGGAAGTTTTTATTTTGATAATAATTATCATTAGAACGAGAAAATGAGATGAGATCCTTACAGCATACAAAAATTAGCAGAGAACCGCAACAGAGGAAAAAAATGAATAAGTGCTCTTAATTGCTTATTAATTGTTCAATCAAAATTCATATATAGTTGCTCACTTTATTAATTAATTATTTAATTAGTTATTAATAATTGAAAAATCGAAAACGTGTTTTTTTTTCTCATTTCTAAGCAAAGCAATGAAGTTTGCTATTGTTTTCTCAACTTTATTTTATTAAATATTTTTTATTTATCGTTAATTAGTTGAAAATAATTTTATTCGGATTATTTTTTATGTATATCTTCTTCAGAAGAATTATGCAACTGTCGCGATATAATAATAATAAAATATAATAGAAGTTAATGCTAAGTCTGTTATTAAACAGTTACCGTATATAAAAGCAGTACTTTACAATCTACATGTTTTAAAATAATCAGTCGTATATAAAAAAAGTTCGTATGTTTTACGTAGAGATTTCTTAATGATTAAATTATAATTTTTCTTAAAAATATATTGTACATGTGTGTGTGTGCCTGAACTTTAACATTTAACTTAAATATGAATGACTATGTAGACGATTATTTAATTCAAACGGTAAAAAAGTAAGCTACTCGAGTGAGCCACTATAGTGGCTCATGGACCTGGAAAAAATAATCGCTAAAGCCACTTTAGTGGCAGGCCGGCTAAGGCGCATATCGGTAATTGCAGTGCTCTACCTTTATCTTTTCGAGCGTCGGTAACTGCCACCGTCGGTAACTCCCACCGTCGGTAACTCCCACCGTCGGTAATAGTAAACTTAAAGTTTTTTTACTCTACGTCGCTAATAATTTATATTTAGGTTCCTGACGGTTAATATTACTAAAGTACAAACTCTCATTAAAAACGGTTGATGTTTTAAAAATAGGAAAGTTACCGACAGTGGCAGTTACCGACAGTGGCAATTACCGACAGTGGCAGTTACCGACAGTGGCAGTTACCGACGGTGGCAGTTACCGACGCTCGAAAAGATAAAGGTAGAGCACTGCAATTACCGATATGCGCCTTAGCCGGCCTGCCACTAAAGTGGCTTTAACGATTATTTTTTCCAGGTCCATGAGCCACTATAGTGGCTCACTCGAGTAGCTTATCTAATCACCGCTTGAAATAAATAATCGTCTTCATAGTCATTCATATTTAAGTGAAATGATAAAGTTTAAGTATATATGTACAATATATTTTGAAGAAAAATTATAATATAATCATGAAGAAATCTCTACGTAAAACATACGTATTTTTTTATTGATTGAGCAATTAGTGTGCAATTAAGAGCACTTATTCATTTTTTTCTACTATTGCAGTTCTATGCCAATTTTTTTGTGCTGATCGTTATCGACGAGAAAAGAAGCGCTTTTTTTAACGTCAGTAGTGTAGGAAACTTTAGAGCTTTGTATACAAGAGCTTTTATCTAACCGTCGGTATAGAAGACCACGCGAGCTTTTCGAACGAATTGCAATGATCGAATGCAGAAAATCAAGGACTATCTTCTCGGTGAATCCTTGTTAAGCTCAATGGGAAAGTTATTTTACCTCTTGTTAAAATGACATCCCGTTTGAATTTATTATTATTCGGTAAAATACAGTCGAGTTTACATATTTCATTTGAAAATTTTGAAAGAATAATGAAAAATTATTAATCTTCAGTTTTAAATAAAGTACTTCCCATGCAATTTATGTTTTATTTCTCAATCATTTATTGTTATAATTATTTGATACGGCATAATTTATAATTACTTAATCTTAGTCCGATAGAACGATCGTAAATAACAATTAAGTTGCTTTTCGTTGTATCAGGATGATCGTTAAAAAGTCATAAGATAATTTCAAGCATGAGATATGAATGAGAATGATTAACGAAGAATATATATATATATATGAGTGTCTGTGCGTGTATACGTGTTTAAAATAAAAATGATGGGAAAGGATGTTGGTGTTTACAGTGCTATAAATCATGGACCGAAACCATTCGTATTAAGGCAGATTGCCCGTGTTCTATCTAACACGAAACTCTCCCTGTCGTAATTAACGGCACTGTATATTCCAGGGATAATTACACTAATGTGTTTCAGAGCTGGACAAGGTCGTCCCAGGGGCCGTTACTGGTAACCCTAGGTACTCGGTCATCGGGCCGGCTGTCAGCGCAACCAGTAAGTGCATATCGCTCGGCTTATAATTAATAAACCTTCTTAATCATCTTGCCAAACTTGCGTTTAATCGAATGTTGAATGAAAATGTTTGTTCATTATTTTATTGCGGGATAAATGATTGAATTCGATTCTAAAGTTATTTCTCGATCAGGAGGAAAAAAAATTATTTTTATACGAACATTATAAGCTTTCCTTTGAGATGATTATTATTATTATTATTCTGAAAGCATATTTAACACGTTCGGTTATCGTTATTGATGAACGATCGAAAAACGATAATTAATTATATAGGTCATCCTTGATATATATATATATTATTTTTATGGAGAAGTGGATAAACGTAATACACATTTTTATTTTATTTTATAACTATTCTTATCTACACACGTTGATATGACGTACATGAGAGAATCTTTAGAAATATCAATGATTATCTTTTAAAATATTCGTTAAAAATTATTATTTTCCTTTGATCTTAATAAAAAAGAAAAAAAAAACAAGAAAAAAGAAGCTCGTTGAATAAGGATAATCTCGCGAATATATTTGACCCATAATTTCATCACGACGACAATGGTATACGATAAGATATTCAATCAAAATTCGAAGATAATGGATAAGTATACTTATAACGTAACTAACGTAAATTGTTTTCCACATATGTGGACATGGGAATAAATAGCACGTGTTCTTGGTTACGTTCTCAAACTAAGAGAATAAGCACGAATTTATTTCGCGCGAAGGGTACCAACAGACTCGAACCTTCTACGAGATTACAGAAATTACTTGTTAGTAAGAGAACAAAAAAAAGGAAGAAGTAAAAAGCTTTAGAATAAAGAAAAGATCTTTATCGTAGAATAATTCTCGTTCGTTCGTTCGATCGATCGTTCCCCCGGGGAGGGGGGGGAATGGAAGTAACGAATAAAAGGAAAGAGAGAAGAAAAATGAAAAAAGAAAAGAAGAAAAGAAAAGAAAAGAAAAGAAAAGAAAAGGAAAAAAATAATATAAAGGAAGGAAGAAAATATATATAAAAAGGGAAAAATAAATTAGAACAAAAGTTAGTTACAGGAGTCCCGCGGAACGCGATTGGGAGACACGTTTATTAATCCTCTTTAATTAATCTCATAACGGCCGAATAATTCGAATATTCGCGATGTTACATGGGCGTTAATCTCAATTGGTATCTGGACCCGGAGACGGGCGGGTTTACTCATGTAAATGTATCTCCTAAGAAGGGCGAACAACAACAGAACCGGGAAGTAACAATGCCGATGAAGGGGTGTGTAATGGTGGTGTGTGTGTGGTGGTGGTTGTGTGTGTGTGTGTGGCTGTGTGCAATATAGATGCGTGGTGAGTGCGTGCGTGTATCTATAATACACACTTATATATGTATTAGTGCGGAGAAAGGAGGTATAGGGTGGGAGGGGGGGAGAAAGAGGGAAGGGGAGAGGTGAATACAATAGGATAGGGCCTTTAGTAACAGAGAGGAGAGGAATCCTGTATATACTCGATGTGAACTGGACCAGTGTCTTTCTTTTTCATTCTTTTACTCTGTTATTTGTCTCTGTTCCTCTCTGTAATTCCCTCTCTCTCATCTCTCTCTCTCTCTCTGTCATTCTCTCTCCTCTCTTGTCTCTCTATATATTCTTCCTTCCAATCTCGTATCTCCCTACCACACCCTCTTGACGATACTTAGGTTTAACCGTAAAACACGGTACGCGATGTATCTACACGCTCTTATACGCCGACCCTACTTTCGTATGCGCTAGACTCACCGGTAAGTGCTCTAAATTATCCGACCACCTGCAACGCCCGGATACATAAAGTTTGCACCAGCCGATGCATTTTCCCTGATATTCCTTTAGCAAAAACTTTCCTTTCCTAGCCCGAACAAAAGAGGCCCTAAGAAGCCCAAAAGGGAAAGGGAACGGGGAAGGAATGTCCTGAGGGATCGAATCGATGATAAAGTTTTCTTATTCTCGGAATATTCATCATAGAAAAGCAAAAGAGGGAGGACGATGGGTAGTGGATAGGATGGCATGGGAGAAGGGAATTAAGGTTAGAAAATAAAAGCACCTATCAACCGTTACTTCCAACTGTCATATAGCGTTTTTCCTTTTTTTTTTTTAATCTATTGATTCTAACACGTTGACAAAAAAAAGTGACCGAGAATTTTTCGAACATTAATTAGGAACGCACGGTATCGTGCTATCTCCTATCACCCTCCGTTCAACGTAATTTCCATAAGTAGGCAATTTTTTCAAGAGTGATCGATAGATATCCCTTTGCTATTTTCTTTTCTCTTCCAACCCACTCGTGCTGGTTCAAGGTTAACGCGGCGGCCGTTCTTTCTTCCAGATTTTACATTCTTCTTTTCTTTTCATGCTTGCTAAAAAAACAGCAAGGTAAGTAAGGCAAATGTAGATGAAGATAAGAGAACGTGGATCGAACGAGATGAGTTTAGTTGTTCCTTTTGTTTTTGTTAAATCGTTCGCAAAGGATTTGCTTATTCTTTTCTTATTTCTTTTTCTTTTTTTTCTGTCTTTTTTTTTCTCCCTGATTTTTGGAACACTCTTTTCTCTCTGTCATATCAATATAGTAATTATCGGAGAAATTAATTGCACCGATAAAATGGATGAGAAAAGTTAGTCGGCGGTTTCGTTGGTTAGCGTCGAAGTTTAGCAATTTTCTCGCGTTTTAGTTAAAGCCTCTCCGTCCCCCTCTCCCTTCCCTTCCCTTCCCCCATAGAAAAGGAAAATAGGTGAGAGAGAGAGAGAGAGAGATATGGTAAGAGAAAAAGGAGTCCTTTAGTTATTCTTCCTTTGGATCTTAAATTCGAGATCAGTTTACGGTTACCTCGTATACACGACTGTTTACTATGGCATAGAACATAGGCTAAAAGGAAATATGCTATAAATTTCGTTGCACAAACCAGGAACACCGTTCGTTTTCTTAAACTGTAAATATTCACTCACCTGAATCTATATACAGAACACAGGTAGGTTGAACGTATATAGGTGGGTATTATTTTTCGAGGAAAAATCCAATGTTTGATAAGAAAATGTAACTCTACGAGGAGAGATATTCAGTTAACTTAAATAAAATAGAGAAATGATTCCCCGAGATATATCGGAGATAAAGGAGGAGAATATATAGATATTGGACGTAACGATGATCGATAAAACAATATATATATATTTATAAATATAACATTTTTGTTTATCTAATCATTTCACGTATGCACATTGAATTCGTGGAATAAAATTTCGATGTTTTCTTAAAGATGATAAGACAACGTATATAACAATGTCAATAATGCGAACGCATTTTAATAATATTTCGTTTAATTATTTCCATTCATTCATATTTCACGATAAAAATCTTGTTTCCTTTTTGATTCCGCTAAACGCAACCTCGCCTACCACCACCCACCACCCGTCCCCGCCCCCGATGACGATGCGAAAATGCAGGAAGCACGTGAACTGGAATTATGAGAGCAATTGTAACGGGTGCATAATTAATTCCACACAAAAATTGCACTCCCGCTATTAAATTTTCAACGCGGCAGAAAGGGCGTTCATTTTACTCTCTCAGTCAAAACTAGTAGAGAGAGAAAGAGAAAGAGAGGAGAGAGAGAGAGAGAGAGCCTTCTTCTTCTCCTCTCTCCCTCACCCCCACCTCCCACCCACCCTTTTTCTCACCCTACTTGTTTCCTCCTTGCTTTTCGTTCGCTTTTCTCGTCTCAAACGAAGGAACGTAAAAATCCTGTCTGCCCCTTATTACACTCCGAGATCCGAGACCGTTTGTAGCCGGTAAATTTTTTTCATTTCCCGTTATTACGTCCGAGAAGAAGAAGAAGAAAGGAAGAAGAAGAAGAAGAAGTAGAAGAAGAAAAAGAAAAAGGAGGAGAAGCCAGTAGAAAATCGAGCGACACGATTGCAAGAGGATTGAGAATTGATAGATTCTCACGATTGAAAGTAAGACACGACGACGTTCTCGTCGTCGTCGTCGTGTCTCGAATTCGTCGAGAGGGAAGAAAATGCGAAAGAAAATGGAAATAAAGGAATATCCTTTTCTTTCCTTTGTTTAGTAAATACCTTTCCTATCTAGTTGCCTTTTTACTTTTACATTTTTATCTAGAAACGAAAGAGGTATTACAAATTATTTTCTTATTTCTACGATAATCTCCAATCAAATAATAATAATAATAATAATAATAATAATAATAATAATAATAATAATAATAATAATAATACAAAAATATAAAGAGGAACAATAATTGAAAGTCGCGTAACAAATGAGAATTTGATCTGATCCATTGACATGAATAAAAAAAATCCATTTATATTCGATTGATGAGAATAAATATCAATATTAACTAAATTCAATTTGGAAATACCTTAGTCATCGTACGCAGAAAGTATAATAATAATATTTTTTAAAAAGAAAAGAAATGCAAACACATACGAGAGAGAGAGAGAGTGAGAAAGAGTGTCTGGAAAGTTTCTCGATTAATATCTGGTAGATTACAAGATCATTAGAAGATATTTGAGAGAAGTGTAGAGAAAGAAGAAGAGTGAGTGAGTGAGTGAGTGAGAGAATGAGAGAGAGAGAGATATAGGGACGAAAGGGAGGAAGGGGGGAGGGAGGGGGAGGGGGAAAAGTACATAAATCAAGAAGAGGAAATCTCTATGATCGAATATCCATATGCAATATTATTCGAGAGGGAGAGAATAGGATCGTTCTCGTCGATTCGGTTAGAGTAGTAGGGAGAAGGTAATGGTACGTGACCGTGCAAAACCATCATCGTGTCCTGGTTGCTGAGAGGAACTGAACGGAGATAGAGAGAAATAGATGCAAGAAGAGAGGAAGTAGAGAAATAAGAGAAGAATAGAATAGAAGAGGAAGAAGACAAGAAGTAGAAGAAGAAGAAGAAATAGAAGAAGATGATGATGATTCAACTGGAAAGGGAAACAAAGTTCGAGAGACGTAGTAGAAGTACGTAGAAGTGAGTTCAGTTTCTCTTCTCTCGTCACCCGAAGGCATATATAAGTATAACGCGTTGGTGGATAGGTATATGTATACAAAGAGAGAGAGAGAGAGAGAGAGAGAGAGAATAGTATGAATACAACGTACGAGCATAGTAGTTATCTCTCGACACGATGATGATGCGAGCTTTAGCTTTCCTACCGTCGACATTTCTGAACAGACCGAAGTTTGATCGTAATAATGCCTGGCCATAAACCGTGCCTCCTTGCAGTCCGTGTCGGATGCAGAATGATCCACTCGAAACGAAACGACCGAGCTTGATAAACGTGAGCTTACCCCTAACTTCAAAAGCTTCTCTACCTTTCTCTACTCCGCTCTCTTCTTCTTCTTCTTCTTCTTCTTCTTCTTCTCTTTTACTCTCTCTCTCTCTCTCTCTTACTCTTTTTCTCTTTCTTTCTTTTTTTGTTGTTTTTTGATCTCTTTACAAGAAACCTTATTGTCGACACTTGCTATGCCACAGTTTTTTCAAGATTTCCCCCACTTGATTTTTTTCCTTTAATATCACTTTTTTCCCGATTAACATAAATTTGTCGATATTTTTTCTATAGAATTTTGGTTTTAGTTCAATCAATTTTTGATCGTTCTAACGTGAGATATATGAAATATTATTTTTTTTTTTTTTTTTAGATTAATTTAGTATTGGAAAATTTGTTCGTAGAAAATATGTGGAATTAAGATCATTTTGATAGGTTCTAATAGATTTAACACGTTAACTATCCGTAATACTCTTTTGTATATTATACGATATTTATAAAAGATAAATTATAATCAATTTAATATAAATGAAATTTAATTTATAGGATAACATTGTACGTAGTATTATAATTGAAAATCGAATGTGTGTCAATCGGATCATAATACATTTAACGTTAAACCCTTGTAAAACTTTTCTCTATGTTACATAATATATTTATAAAAGATAAATTATAATCAATTTAATTATAAATGAAATCCAATTTTGTAGGATAATATTGTACGTAGTATTACAATTTAAAATCGAATGTCGGTCAGATCATAATACATTTAACGTTAAACTCTTGTAAAACTTTTCTATGGGTTAAACAATATAATTTATAAAAGATAAATTATAATCGATTTAATTATAAATGAAATCTCCAATTTGTATACTAAAATTGTACATTGCAGTATTGCAATGAAAAATTGAATGTCTGTCTAACGACAGGTCGTCGTAAGGTTTTAATGTTAACTCTCATAACATTTTTGTATATTACTTGGAAGATAATTATTCGCGATAATGATAGTATGAAATCAGAGATTTATTCTACACGTGGAATTATGAGTTCCGTTCGTAAGAAACGAATGCCACTAGCGACGGAACTAACCGGAGCTTACGGAAGCAACCGACCGTTCTCGGATTACAATGGCCGAGTATTCAAGCTCAAGCTTAACTACAATAAGCGCGCGTTACTATGCTTCTCTACCTTCATCGTGAGCGTACACTCATAAACGCTTGTATTCTCTTTCTCTCTCTCTCTCTCTCTTGTTTCTTTCTCACTCGGTTCACTCTTCACTCTATCTATCTCTTTCTCATTCTCTTGTAGGATAGTGGATAGAGGTTTACATCAGAAATTGCACGCGGCTTCTCGAGTATTCTACTCGCCTTTCCCTTCACCGTGTTTCAATCCCCAAGAGAACTTTTCACTATGTCGAGCTATTTGTGTTCTTCATTGTCCTCGATCTCCTGTCCGTTTATATCTCAATCTTTTACAAACTATACTAATTCGAAATATTTCTCTAATAAATATATTTCTCATTTAACAAATATATATGAAAAATTTGAAATTCTATCATTTTGACAAGTCTTAGTATATTTAACGTGTTAATTATCGTAACATTTGTTACATGTTACATGCAATATTTATCATTTTATCATTATTTTACGAAGTAGAGAAAAATTTGTTCACATATACTTTTCTACGAGAAATTTAATTCAATTTAAAATACATCATTTCTGTTA
This sequence comes from Polistes fuscatus, assembly GCF_010416935.1. NCBI lineage: Eukaryota > Metazoa > Arthropoda > Insecta > Hymenoptera > Vespidae > Polistes > Polistes fuscatus. Next base: position 2,399,327 of record NW_025113031.1, read on the forward strand.
TAAATACATATATATATATTTATATTTAATTTATTATATTATACATCATTTCTGTTATAAATACATATATATACACAATAAACAATATATATATATATATATATATATTGTTTTATTTTTTTTCTTATTTTTATTCTTGTTCTTCGTTATCTTTTATTCAAATTCGTTACCTGAAATAAAATAACGGAGAAAGGAAAGGAAAAGAAAGAGAGAGAGAGAGGACTACAATTTTTCGAATACGTAAACGTCAAGTGGTAGACACTTGAGATACAAACGAAACTCAGTGGATATCGATAGATAAGAAAGAATCCTTTTACCTGTATATACTCTCCTGTTACAATTCTTCTCTTTTTATAAGAAAAGAAAAAGATATATATATATATATATCTATGATACAATTGCAGGTACTCTATTTTCTCAAAAGACGAAGATGGAAAGAATACGTAAGGAAAAATAAATAATTCATTCGTACAACAAAAGTAGTAGAAAAGAATCGATTATGAATTATTATAGATAACGTTCAGCGATTATCGAGAAAGGAAGAATAAATTGTCGATGATCAGGATGAAAAGTATTATTATCGAAAAAGTTCGAATTGCATACGATTTTTTTCTACGACATTTTGTTCGACAATTATTACAAAAAACACGTTTTACATTTAATAATATAATGAATAAACGCTCTTCTAATTATTATTATTTATTTATTAACTTATTAATCATATTTTAACTGACTATATATGCGTACATCTATAAAAATAAAGTCATATAAAAAGAGATAGAGAGAGAGATAGAGACAGACAGAAAGAAAAATAAAAAGTGAATTAATAGTAGATTTTACGTGTAGTACTTTTATCGAAATAAATGTTTGTAACGTTTTTCCATATCCATTGGCAAACATTGCAGCAAACCAAAAGCCGAGCCTTCGAGGGTCGTTTCTGCATCCTCTTCTAGTTTCATTAAAGTGTACTTGACTTTGGTATGTAAAGCTGTTTGTTGGTAATGGTCCATCACAATGAATCGCATCGAATTATATATCCTATCTCCGATATCCACGTACTAACGCAAACCATACATTTCTACTATACGATCTAGTCTAATTCAACTATCGTAGAAATCGAATTCTACCATCGTATAATCTTCTCTTTATCTCTCTCTCTCTCTGTACGATTATCAAATAATATTTACATTAGCATGCACAAACGATTTAAATGCCCATACGTTAAATATCAAATAATTCCTATGCAATATCATCATCACTTGAATAAACAATAAACAATTTTTTAAATGATAACAATCTAACCAATGTTTTACCCGATTTTCAATGCTTTTTCGAATGACGATAACTAAGAAATATGCGCATACATATTTTATTGTAGGATTACAAATCTATCGTTATTCGTAACGATAAAAGTGTAGAAATCCCGTACACCGAGGTACCATTTTCTAGGTAATATCGTAGACGGGAAATCGATATTACTGACTGTGTATGCCAAAGGTAAAAGAAATCGTGTTGAACGTTAGTCATATAGAATCCATCGTATGTATATATATATATTTTATTTCCACGACATTATTATATCCAAAAAAAGATTGGATCATCTTATTATTCCTTAGTATCGAGATTAATAAATCAAAATATTTTTCATACAAATGTTCACGAATATTGAAGGCTCTTTCGATTTTCGGTTACTCACTTATAAAATATGTTCTCTATAAAAGCTTTCTGAGTCTCTCTATCTCTCTCTCTCTCATGCACAAACACATACATAGACGCACAAACCTATACACTATTTCTATCTTTTACCCTTTTTCCCTATGATTCTCTCTTTATAATATCAACGAATCGACTTTATCACGTAGATGCGAAAATCATACGGGACATCGATAAATCGTGCGGTTCGAGCTGATTTTCTTCTTCCTCTTCTTCTTTTACGTAAGAGAGAGAGAGAGAGAGAAAGAAAAAGGAGGAGAACACATCGATTCGAGATTTATCGATTTCCTTTGATACGAACGAACGACCGGAGTCCGGCAACGTATAAGGGCCATCTCGCGTGCTTTTCACGGATTGACGTTGAAAGAGTCGCGATTTACGTTAACCCTTCCCCTCCCCCTGTTCCTCCCTTTCCTTATCCCCTCTCATTCCCTACGTTTTCCTCCTTCTATATTTTCTTATTCTCTTTCTCTCTCTTTTACCACGAAGAAAAAGAAGGTTGAGTGGGAGTCGGTGACCTCGGTGAGTTCGAAAACGTGGAAATCTAATAGACCACAAGCGAGAATGAGATATTGGTTTTGGTCTTCTAGGATTCGATAGATTCTCTCCGCAAAGCGTACTTACATCTTCCTCCTGTTAGTGAAATCCTCGTAATAGTAGTAGTAGTAGTAGTCGTCGTCGTCGTCTAGGTGTCTTATTTTCCTTTCCTTTCTTTTTCTTTCTTTTTTTTTTTCTTTCCTTTTTATTTTCTATTTTCTCTCTACTTTACCTGTCTCTTCTTGAAAAAGCGATCGTTCAATTCAATAGACGATGTACTCGAACGAGAGGATTTTTTCTTATTCTTCTGATTTTTCTTTCCCTTTTTTTTTGTTTAGCTTTGGTAAACAAATTTTCTCATAGGTATATATCAAAATATTTCTTATTCTTTTATTTTCTTTTTTATTCAAAATAATTAAAATCGAATCGAATGTATTTCGTAATTATATATTCATAGATTCTCTGTTTAAGAAATGTAATATTAAATCCGATATATCCACGTGTTGCAATGTTTTTTTCTACCATATTTATTTAGGCAAATACGAAAAGTTTTCTCACATTTCAAAAAAGAAAACAAAACAACATTTATTCTTTGTTTAATTATTAAACAGAATACGAAACGTCTGTTTTAATTATATTCATTAAATTAACGTAGGGAGTTTGATGTGGATCCAATAGCATTTAGCAAATGTTGCAAAACCTTTTTTCTTCTTCCATATTTATTTAAACAAACGCGAAAAGTTTTCTCCTATTTCAAATATTTATTCCATTATTTATTTAACAAAATGAAATGTACGTTGCAATTACATTCATAAGATTTGTATGGAGAATCTGATGTGGAATTCAATAGCATGTAGCAAGTGTTACGATTTGACCTAGACACAATAGCTTAGAGTAAAGCATAGTTTGGTCTATATAATATCTATCCTCTCTCTCTCTCTCGCTCTCTCTGTCCATTTGCTTAGAGTATTCTCCAATGTTCAAAGCAATGTTCCTGTTGAGCTGTGAGAGATATGTTTCTAATCTCACAGTTATGTTAAGGAATACCTTTTGCCTACCTTGTCTTGGAAAATAACACGAATAATATTATTCCTCAGTTAAATGTGTTATTTAACTTTGAAAACATTCTATTATCGTTAAAATACAATATCAATATCATACTTTAAAGATTTCTTTACGTACTCTTATAAATAATTATCAAATCATTCAATTTAACTCGTGCCAAGAAAATAAGACAATTTCTACAAAAATTCTTGTATATCTTTCTCTTAAAACCAAAAAAAGAAAATAAAAGAAAAATATTTCTTCCAAAACTATCTCCAATCTATCTATTTCTATCCTCGTAAATGTAGATGATAAATATTTCGAAATAAACTTGAGATATTCTTTCTCATTCCACCGAAATACGTAGGATAGGTAGACTTCTCTGCTTTTGGATTATTCCGAGTGATGTCCTACCCCAGAGATTTACTTCTTTTCTTTTAAATATTACAAAAAGGTTTATATGATTATTTGATGGTATAGGGCTTGGAGTTCTTTAGTATTCCTTGGTACCTTTAACGTTCGATCCTCTTCTTTCTATACCGTTTCTAACGCATTGCGGTTCTGTTACCAACATATGCCGCCCCTGGTAGTAGGTGCTGGACAATCAAAGCAACGCGTATTAATGTTTTAAAGTAACTTTCTTCCCCGAAGAAAGTGTAGAACACAGCGATGGGGGGGGGGAGGAGGAGGAGGAGGGGAAAAAAGCACTCGTCCACTCGTGGCTGGTTGCCATTAAGTAACGCTTCGTTGGAAGTTACTTCCAACACAACTGCTATACGTTTCTACTCACGAAACTTTGATCAGCCTAGGAGATCTCTCGTAGAGCTTTCGTAGAGCTACGAGCTTTTACTACGAATGTTAGAATGAAATGGGCTTCGGGGAAGGGGTTGCGGGAGGGCGGGGGGAGGGGAGGGGAGGGAATTAGATTGAAACTATTTTATTTCTTTCTTTATTGTTTTGCTTTGTTTTGTTTTGTTTATCCCTTTACCTTTATTACTTACTTGTTAAAAAGAAAACATAATTTTTTTATTTTTGAAGTCTATCAAAAATAATGGGAAATTATTAACGTGCATTCGTATATGGCAAAAAAAGATATATATTATTTTGTAATTTAATTAAAAAAAGCAATATACATGGATGGGTTGAAAAGTTTTGACCGCACCACGTGGAGAAGTTTTCGTATGTTAGACTCAAAACTATTCAAACCATCGTCGTTTAATTTATCATTCGCAATAGAAAAATGTTGTAATATATATATATATATATTTTGGTTCTCTTATTATATAATATATAATATACCCAAAGAGAAAAAAAGAACACACACATATATATTTTCCAGATGAAAAATAATAAAAAGAAAAGGAATAGGAAAAATAATTCGTTTTTTATTGCACAGTAGGTAATATAAGACTCCGACGAAAAGTCTCGTCGGTTCATGCCAGAACGTAGGAGTTTTTTTTTTTTTTCGACGACTTCCGTTAGGAAAAAGAGAGAAGACGAAGGGACGGCAATTATCGTTAGCCAGACTACTCTCGCTTTAGTATAGTACAGTAGTGTAGTAACGCCAAACGGTGGGAGGAAATTTTTCTCTTAGAAGGAAAAGCTGCGTTTTTTTTTTTTTTTTTTTTTTTTTTTTAATGGAAGAAAGATAGAAAGAGAGGAAGAAAGAAAGAGAGAGAGAGAGAGAGAGAAAGTTTTATGTATTTTTTTTCTTTTCATTTTTTTCTTTCCTTCTTTTTCTTCTCCTACTACTTTTTTTTACATCCTTTTATTCGCCAGAAGATACCTCGTAAGAAGTTGTAAAACGACGTTAGGCTCGTCGTCGAGTAGATTCACGTTGTTCGTTATCTTATTGGAATGGTTTTGGTATAGGTGCTTTATATACGCGTAAAAGGGATGATAACGTGACTCGGAAGTGACTACGGGATCACATTTTTACCAAAGTTCTTTTTCAGTTTGTCTACGTTCCGAGCTTTGTCTCTTGCAAACTATGAATAAAGCTGAAAAAAGAAAGTTATGCTTTACATAACTTCCCTTAGCAACATATTTTCTTTTCTCCTATCATCTTATCATGCTTTACTTTATTCAACAGGACGTGGAAAACGATTACATTTTTTTTCTTCTTCTTCTTTTTCTTTTTTTCGTTTTTTCTCTTTTTCTATCTTTCCTTCTTTCTTTCTTTTTAAAAGTTCAACACAACGAACGAACGAACGAACGAACGAACAAACAACAAGAACAATAATAACATAACATCTAGGTGAGTAACATTTTTACGAGAATAAATTTATATCGTTTATGTACGAAAAAGAATAAGAAAATAAATATAATAAAAATACATTGTTACCCTCTCTCTCTCTGGTAAAACGTGAAAAAGTACAAAAGTTTCTATTTTTGTTCTATATATATACACATGTGTTTTATAAATTGTATTTTATTTTTGTAATTTTCTACTTTTTAACGAGCTATCGTAGGAAAGCTACCAATCGTTGAATCGCGTCGTGTCGCTTCGGGTTGCTTTGCTTTCTATTAAATCCCCCCCGTAACGAGCACGACGATACGAAATTACGGATCGACGAAAATATCGGATGGATGAGCGAACCTTTGGCTTGATAGTAGTAGTAATAATAGTAGTAGTAGTAGTAGTAGAAATAATAGGAGGAGTGAGGAGTAGTCGATGGAGATATAATTGGCGCGTTGTGTATCGAACTTTTCGTTAGTCGACAGTTTAGAATTGTTCTCCTATAGTTAGAGGATAGGTAGTAAAAAAAATAAAAAGTGGGTGGAGGAAGGGTGGTGGATAGAAAGAGAGAGAGAGAGAGAGAGATGCGATTAGTATCTCTCAACATAGTAGTAGTAGTAGTAGTAGTAGTAATAGTCTCCGCATTGGAATAAAAGGGAATCGTCTGTTATACCATACTAAATTGTTTTTCGGTCTCCGGTGTAAAACCAGGAATGATTAGGCACTTGTATTCGATCTTGAAAATGGATTGACCATACCACCACTACCACCACCACCACCATCACATTCCTACTGGTTTCCCCCTGTATCTCTCGGTTCATTGTGTGCACGATTCGTTCGTTCGTTCATTCGTTCGTTCGTTCGTAATCGAGTCTCGAATTCTGGCAGAAAACGGCGATCGTGATTGCCTCGGTTGAAACTACTTTCGGTACGGAGATACGTAGAATGGATAACAGTCCAATAAAATCTAATTTAACCGGAAAGTACAAACTCCACGGGAGAGAGGGAGGGGGGGGTCAGGGGATGATACATTTTGCGGCCGGCTGACTCGAGTCAGGTTTTGCGGTAAGAGTTTAACGGAAAATGGAATAAGGGCAATAGGAATTATATTCTTGCTGCCTATGTATATATATTTACGATTTTTTTTTCCCCCATACGTTTCTAACTGTTGAATAGAAAAAAGAAAAAAAGAAAGAAAGAAATTATCTATACGCGTACTAAGCGAGTCACTCGATAAAAATATTTCTATATCGATACGTGGTTTTCTTTATTTTTTTTTTCTTTTGTTTTCATATTATAGATAAATTTCTACTACGAGATTCGGTTCGTGGATAAAATTCGGTGCGTTTAAAAAATTGATCGTCGATGGGAAACGTTGTTAAACTTATTTTTTTTTTTTTATGTAAAATATGTTGCAATTATTACGAAAGAAAAGAAAAAAAAGAAACCGTAGATTCTTTTGTATAGAAAATATTAATAGTTTAATCTTAACGTTGAATAAGAGAAAAATATTATGTCATTCGCGATTTTGTTGTCAACGTTTATGAAAATTCCAACGACGCAATATTTCTCCGGACAAAAATTACCTCTTCATTTTCTCGCTCGAAATATTATATATTATAAATCGTTATTAAAAGAAAAAAAAAAAGAAAGGCAAATTGATTTTTTCCCCCCATGCGAAAAGAAGAAAAATAAATAAATATTATCGAGATATTTTTCTCTAATACGAAATCATGGAAAATTTTCAATTTTAATCGAAATAAACGCGTCGACGCGTTATTATTAAGGTGAATTACATTGTTACAGAAGTTTAACGCACGCGTATTATAGCGAATGAATAGTTTCCGTCTACGACATGCAAATGGATAGATAAATAAAGATAGAATTAATGCTAACATGTGTAGCTGTCGCATTAATTTCGGTTCATTCGTTAGCCACGCACAACACCCCCACATACACAAAGAGAGAGAGAGAGAGAGAGAGAGTGTCAGGACTGGTGCGTTTGGTCGAAGCAGAAGGATATCTCATTTTCATTGAAGTTCGCGCCGGGAATTGCAAGGGACGTACCTTATGGCAACGTAGGTCATAAGACTTTCATGACTCGTGGGAAAGCAAGAGGGATGGATAGGAAAGGGCAAGGACGGATTGCGGGAACGAGAAAGCTTGGCTTGCCTAGTCTCCCTCTCTCTCCCTCTCCCTCCCTCTCTTTCTCTCTTTCTCTCATTCTCTCATTCTCTCTCTCTGGTTACCGAGTACATGCATAACGCGTGAACAACGTTCCTGAAACACGTTCACCTTTTGACCCACAAGAGACATTCCTCCAAATAGAGATGGAAGGAAGATACGAAACGAGCTCGGGAAGCAAATCTTTCGGGACGAAAGGAGAAAGAAAGTGGAACGAAGGAGACTCCTCCTCCTCCTCCTCCTCCTCCTCCCCCCGCACCAAAAAAAAAAGAAAAGAAAGATTCGTGCTGAGAGAATTTCTACGAGTAGGAAAACGAAGCTTCGAGAGAAAGGATAGGATAGGATAGGATAGGATAGAGAAAAGAAAAGAAGTGAAAAGAAAAGAAAAGAAAAGAAAAGAAATAAAATGGTTTGTGGAAGGAAAGTTACGACGGGCCGACTACCGTATTTGTCTTTCTCGCTGGGTTCTTTCCTAAGCTTCTCTAGTAGCACGTTTCAAAAGATAGTCTTACTCGTAAAAGTGAGGAATCGCAGTTGATTCGTCGCATTCGATAGAAAATCTGAAAACGATTGAGGAAGAGGGTGGAGTAGGGGGGGGGAATGCTAGGGAACGGGGTTTACGTCGCAATTCGTTTCATTTTTTTTCTTCTCTTTTTTCCTACTTTTTTCTTTTTTCTTTTCTTTTCTTGTTTATCCTGGATACTTTATCTCTCTATCTTTCTCTCTCTCTCTCTCACTCTTTTTTTTTTTATTTCTCTTAAGAAATAAGAGAGGAGGAAAAAGAAAAGGATCTTTGGTAAAAGTGCCGGTAAATTAGCACTAATGGATGGATGCTGGCGACGAAGTGCGTTCACCGATAAAATTATAAAGTTTCGTGTTCCTTAGCAGCGTTGGCCGATGCCAGGAAGAAGAGAAAGAAGAAGAAGAATAAGAAGAAGAAGAAGAATAAGAGGGTAAAGAGGTCTTGACTGAGTTCGTCGAATGACGAAAGAGAGAGAGAGAGAGAGAAGGAGGAGGAAAGAGAGGTGAGAAGGAAAGAGGTGCGAATAGAAAGGGGGGGGGAAGAGAGGAAGAGAGGAGTTATAAATTTGCCGCAAGCATTGAAAGGTGGTAGCCCTGAGCGTTGGTGTATCGGGTTGGTGTTGGGTTGCTGCTGGTGGTGCACGCGACTAGACTCGTCTCGTAAAAGTTAAGAAAGAGGGAAAGAGAGGTAAAGAGAAAGAGAGAGAGAGTGAGAGAGGTAAGGAATACAGAGGAGTTCGTTAATGATCCTTCTAACTCTTTTCAAACGAAAAAAAAAAAAAAACTTGCTACTTCGATTCTCTTACGTGAGATATTTTCGACTTCGATTCGAAACCAATCGTCATTAGCACATATTTTTTTCTTTCTACATTTGTTTTCTTTTTTTGTTCTTGTTCTTTTATTTTCAATTAGATAATCGAATCGATTAACCCTTAAGCTACTACTGCTGACACCCTATAAACAATCATTTCAATGAATTTTTTAATTATTTTTTAATAGAAATTCGGTTCAGTATACACAAGAAGTAACACAAAGAATAAATAATATTATTTGAATATAATGAAATGGAATTTGTTGGATTTGTGAAATATATTTTCGCAAAAGTGCATCTCTGAGAAAAATTTCGTCGTTTTCGGAATATATTTTAAATGAATTTCTACCATATGGTATGATCGGTACATATCAAAGTACTTATTCCTACTATCTAAATATAACTTTCTAATAATTCTCTATCAATTCACAATCACTCATAATTCGTAATAACCAACTAATAATTGATTCATTAGTAACTTTAGTCTAAAACTAACTTATCATAACTAACTGAATTCAATAACCAACTCATAATATTAACCGATCTATTAGCAATTATTTCTTGTTACTTATACATATATGCAAGATCCTTTGGGATTTAATAAAATGAATAATGACAGCTATCTTAAAAATAAAAAATCTTAGAAGAAAATTCGTTAAAATAAGAACAAATTATTCTAGACCGTCTGTTTGCTTCTCACCGTTGGCTATTGGCCAACGTTCGTTTATACTCTGATTGCTAATACACTTATACGCTTCACCATAAACACCATGAAAGCATAAATATCCTTACGATAAATAAAACAAATCGATTATCAAAAAGATTACATCAACGACGAATTTAATTATATATATTTTGATAATTTATCTAAAAAAATAACCATGATTTGGAAAGAACACAAGACTGTGGAATAACAAGGATTTGGAAAAGAATTAAACTATAACTCTCTTTCATAAAACTAGCGCGATTATGTTCTATATAGATCTAAGTCATAACGCAGCACGGAAAACCGCGCACTTGCACCGTCGACGAGTCGGAAAGTCGACTCATGAAAGATATGAACGAAAAGAGGATAGCTAGCTTGCTTGCTTGCTTGCTTGCTTGCTTGCTTGCTTCTCTTTGCAAGCTAAGAGAGTTTCTGAAACTGAGCTTTTCGAAGAAGGAAGGAAGGAAGGAAGGAAGGAAGGAAGGAAAAAGGAAAAGGAAAAGGAATGAGGAGAGAAGAAGGGATTATGGGTCGCGGTGGCGAGACGTGTCGCCAGAGTGAAAATTATGACTCCTCATTTAGACTTCTAGAAGGTACCAGTTACGTCTTTCTCTCTCTCTCTCTCTCTCACACACACACACATATACACACACTATCAGTCTTTCTCTTTTCTATTTGCTGCTACTCGCTACACTCCGCGTAGCTTTTAAAGCTGAGCTTTCTTGCCCTTTTCATCAACGCTGTACATTACCCTCCTTCCAGGGAGGAACGGGCCGACCCTTCTTACCCCTTCCCCCTTCTAAACGTTTACACACTCGTCTTAAGCTTCGCGTATACTACTCGTAACTTTGAATTCTTCTGGAACATTGGTGAATCGTCGTCTCGTGTTACGATCGACGACGACGACGTGGTTTGCCGCCCCACTTGTGAAAACTTTCTAATCGTTTCGACTCGACCGACTTTTCTATGTTTTATTTTGCTCGAGAGAGAGAGAGAGAGAGATAGAGATAGAGAGGAAGCACTCGTACACATTGTCAAAGGGGATTGTCTCGAACTTTTCGTAATCGTTTGACAGATTACATTTAAACCTTGGATCATTTATATTTTCTCTAAAATTGTATTGACTAATATATTTATTCGATTAAAACAAAAATAATAATGTCCAATAATCTATAAGATTTAATAAATAAATTGAAAATGGTTCGAGAGAAAATGGAAAAAATAAAAAAGTTAAAAAGAAGATAAATATTGTTTGGATAAAATATTACTTAGGTTATTAAGATCGTAATATCATCGAGGTAAGATAAAGTAGTAGAAAAAGGGATTGAAAAAGGATCGAAAAAGGGCTTCTGCTTGGTTGGTTGGTAAATAGGTAATGCTTAGAGAAAGCATTCAATGATCTATGTAACTTTCCTTCCCTTTTCTTTCCTTGTGTGTTAGTTCGTGGTCTAACTACGAGTGAGATGATGGATCGATAGATAAAAGTTTAATATGGTACTGGACAAATGATCCGTGAAAGCTGCTTCTAAGCTGGAAGTAGGAAAAATTGCGTTCCTAAACTGCAAGAAAATCGTCGAAGAAACGCGTAAATACACGTCTTTTTTAGACCCGTTTCCTGATGTTAAACTCAACCATTAACTACCTTTCTTTTTTTTTTTTTATTCCCATTTCAATCAGCTTCTCTTTATCCGAACTAAATGAAACTTTTGGATCGAGTTAATTTTTACGTTTATATTGATTCAAAAGCAACGATACAAAATATTTAAAAAATCCCTCTTTCGTTAATCTTCTTTTCAAATTTATTTATTTATTTATTTATTTATTTATTTTTCTCTTATTTTTTCCTTATTAGAGCTCTACCTTGGTAGGTTTTATTTATTTATTTTTTTCTTTTTTATTATTTTCTTCTACAAATCTCCTGCTAATTATAGAATATAATTCTTTTTATAACGAGTCTACTACGTTCAACAACAAAAAATATTAAGAAAGAAAAGATTCGTAAAGTTTCTCAAAGGAAGTCATTAAAAAAGAAAGAAAAGAAAAGAATTAAAAAAAAATAAGAAAAAACGATTTATTAATCGCGCAGAAGCCTTTTCTTTCCCTTTTTTTATACGTTTTTTCTTTTTTTTGTTTATTTTTTTTTTTGAAATTGACGAGCTTATTTTACACGCTCGTTAGTGGGCAAGTGTGTCCACGACAGGAATTGATAAAGTATAAATGCGTTCGTTTTCGTCGAGATCTTCTTGTTACAACCGGAAAAAGGGAGAAACCCTTGGCCAGTCTCCCTCTCTCTCTCTCTCTTTCTATCTATCTCACTTTCTTCCTCGTGGTACAAGGTTTTTAAACGGTTCTCAAGCGAGTGGCCGTGCTTCATTTATTATTTACACGTTCCAGTTTTCTCGTCTGTTGTAGAAAGAGAGAGAATTCTAGTAGCAAACTAGGAGTAAGCTTAAGACACTGTAAAAAGTCTCTTCTCTCTGCTACTACACTCTTCTTTATATTTTAGTGTCAACTTAGGAAAGTAGAAAAATATCAAAATAATATTCCGTATTATCTAACTGAAGGACCAATCTTTTGCCCCCCCCTCCCCATTATCTTATACTCACGTATTACATTATTTTTACAACATTTTAAAGAATTAATCATTCATAAGCAAAGAAATTATTTAATATTATCAAACGGTAAGTTTTTTTGCATTCTCTTTACTTAAGATAATAAGAAGAAAAATATCAAGTAAAAGAGAGAGAGAGAGAGAGAGACAATAATGTCGTAAGGTAACGTTCTACACAAAGTGGAATGTTGTAATATTTCTTTATTGACGTGGCCGTCTACTATACCTCGTACTCCTTTATCCTTTGAGAAGTTTGTAAAACTAGGATGATGATAAAAAAAGTTAGTTTTCCGTAAACCCACCCCCCTCCCCGACAAACTTTATACTAGATATTGTATTATAACCGATACTTCGAAATTTTCTTCTTACCCCTCTCCCTCTCACACTTTTCTAAACGCTTCGTCGTTTTTGCCATTAATCAATTTTCTAAATCTTTTACATTTTGTTGTCGTCGTCATCGTTGTTGTCGTTGTTGTTGTTGTTGTCGTCGTTATTATCATTTTTTAATAAATAAATATCATCCACGGTTGTCAATTAAATTTTCATTCAATAATTACTAACGATTATCATAATTATTTTTTACATTCAACGTACATTTTCACACGAATGAGATAGATTTTATATTACGGATGTTGTTTTAAGAGATAATCATGAACAAAAGTGGATCGGAATAAGGAAACGGGAGGTAAAAGCAGTGCAGGTAAACAGAATGCGCTACCACGATATATACGACGAGTCATAATTTTCACGAAAGCGAGTCAACGCGAACCCATGTGACTCATAATCCTTCCTGGTTTTTCTCTCTTACTCTTCCTTATACTTTTTTCTTTTTTTTTCTTATTTTTGTACGCAGTCTCTTTCTCTCTCTTTCTTTCTCTCGTGGTTTTCCGCTTGTATGCAACACGAAAAAGGGTTGAAAACGAGAGAATGAGTTAGCTACCTTTTGTGACGTGAACCAGCACCCTAGGATTTTATTTCTTATCTTTTGCACTCGGTTTATTAAGCTTACTTATTTCTTTTCTAATTACCTTTTGCTTTCTCTCTCTCTTTCTCTCTCTTTTTTACTACTACAGTACCATTGCGGCAAGAACACGAGTACGAACGTGTTTTTTTATTCATTCATCTCATATTTATTTCTAATTTAGCAAGAAATAGAAATGAATTATATAAAGAAAAATAATAATAATAATAATAATAATAATAATAATAATAATGGAAAGAGAAAGGGATTTCGCGCGTATGGTTTAATCAATTAAATCATATTGAATTTTAATTCGAGAAAAACAGAAAATGATTGTCGAATATTTCTTATTATTATTATTATTATTATTATTGCAACGAGTAAAAATATCGAAATTGTTTCTCCTATCGACGAAAAGTAATTTACGTTTTTTAATTAAAAATAATCTTCTCGCGATGACGTTTTGTCATATAACGTCGATGATTTTAGATTAGAAGGAAAATTTCGTTAAAATGTTTTTTTTTTCTTATTACATTAAGCTTACTTAAAAGGTATTGTCTCGTTCTTCGATAAATCGAATTGATCGAAGTATGGATCGATAATTTTCTTCTTGCAAACTCTTGGATTTTAATTTAACGAAGAAATAACTTGCGTCAAGGGGAAAATGAAGACTGCTTTCTACCGATTAACCAAGTTTATTCCATCGTGTGTACCCTACGAAAATGGAGCTAAGTTCTCTTATTCCGACTGATGATCACTCTGTTAAAAGGAAAAACTTTCAAGATATCTAAAAGTAAAAGAAGAACAACAAAATTAAGTAAAATAAAAAATAATCAAAGGGACGGAAGTTTCTTTTATCGACAATACTTACCCTCGTTGGTTACTTTATATTTACGCAGATATTTTTTAATATACTAATATATATATATATATATACAATATGTTATTTTATTATTTTAATTATTATTTATTTTATTATTTATTATTATTTTAATTATATATTTATTTTTAATTTTATGTAATATTTATATATAATATTCTTATATAATATTATTTATTATAATATTTTATTTATATTATTATTATTATAATATTATAATAATATATATTTTATATGTATAATTTAATTATTTCATTTAGATATAGAATTTTATATATATATATGTATATTACAAACACGTCTAATAGGATGCTTAGAAGAATAACGACTGAGAGGAAAAAGGAAAGGAGAAGTTAAACTAACCGAAAAAAAAAAACACTCTGACAGTCGTTGAATGTTTTGTTTATACAATACATACATACTTCTCTCTCTCCTCGTTTCGTGTTTACATTTGACTATGTTCGTTTCTATACTATTAAAAGTTTCACCTACGAATTTGTAAATACATCGACCTTCGCGTACGTTCGATATTCATCGATTATTTTCCGTAACTTTCATTGCGTATTTGTCAGTCTTATTCGTATCTCGAGACGTGTAACATCGAATGTGACATAATAATAAATGTATAAAGTTTATTTCGCGTATACGTATGAGTGTTTTATCGTAATTCAAGTGACGTGCATATGTGCGCGAGTGTGTATACCACTAAGTGAGTGATATGTGTGTGAGTGATATGTGTGTGTGTGTGATTTGTTAAAAAAAGGATAAAAATAAGGATGAAGAATTTCGCAGGATGAAAATTTACTCGGAGAATTACGTCGTAAATATAAGTAAGTTAAAACCACGTTTAAAAGTTCATACTTTTCGTGAAAGATGAGATGAAGTAGCGGCAAACGGGGGGGTGTGGGTGGGTGGAAAAAAGGTGCAACGAGGGACGGGGAATGGTTCATCTCGTATGTAGTTGCTAGAAATCGTTTTGCTTTTCGAGCGTCCAGCGTCGTCGTTCGAGGAGGATCAGCTCAGTTAAAAGTCGTAATTTCTTCTTACCATCCCCCTTCATTTTTCTCCATAGTAGTTATAGTTATAATCGTAGTAGTAGTTGTAGTAATACATAGTAGTAGTAATAGTTCAGTAGTTGCGTTCGAGCAACTGCTTACAGGAAGTAATAACTACTACACGTTGCTCTAGAGATGTTCGTGAAAATAAATTGCATCTCTTTTCTTGGTTGGTTACGTTACGTTTTCGCGAAAACGATGGGGAATAGGGAGGGGGGAGGGAGGAGGGATGATAAAGGTACGATGGTGAGCAGCACTATTAAATACGCGTGAAATTAAAATTCCTCGTCGATGGATAAATGTTCCGAGAGCTAGCGAGATTGGAAATAATTGAATATAACGAGATGGATTAAAGAAATTTTCAAAGAAATAAAGAGAGGATCAAGTGTTTTATTATTTATTTCTTTTTTCTTTTATTATTTTTTTTTCTTTTTTTTTCTTTTCATTTAAAAATTCAATAAAAGAGATTCAAGAATAATCGTTTCGATCATATATTTATTATGACTGTACTTTTGTAATAATTGTTATCCGTTAAAATAAACGTATATATTATAGATAAAGAAATAAACTGTTCATCGATATTTGTTCGCGATATTGAATAATGAATTTGAATAAGTAGGATGACGCGTTTTACAATTATTTATAAAATCAAGTATTCAAAATTATTTTAATGGTAATTGTTTAATGTATCATTGAGTTAGGTAAATATGATCCTACGGAGAGTGATGTCATTGTGTTTAACAGATTCTAGGTTGATTAAATTCCAAGCGAATTCTCTCTTCTGCTTGTGCATTAGCTTGTTTAAAATACGAATACCAAGCGTAACTCGAAATTATCGAGTCATTTATACCATGGAATTCATCATCGACGTACTACACACCAAAGACACTATTTTTCTTTATATACTTTTTAGTTAATTAGATATCAGTTTTTTGATGTAAATGACAAACTTTCTTCTTTTCTTCGTATCTAATACACATACATCTATATATATACATATATATGTCCATCGTAATAGCAAAATAACATGGAAACTTGAGAAAACAAAACAACTAAAGCAACGTGTTCTCTATGTTTTAGTTAATTAACTAGATGCTAATTAATGAGATTCGCGTGTGTTAGTTCAAAAAGTAATTTTTTTCGTTCAATACCCTGCGTACAACATTTTTCAACGTTACCACGTTAATAGAATTACTTCGTTTGATTTTGAATATCTTTTTACTATCCCTCCCACCCCTCCCCATAACGATACTCTGTTACGAGAATATTCCGAAATGACAAGAAAATTATAATAAAGTATTAAAACGTTACGATGTTAAATGTAGTGTTCATATTTAAGAAAAATCACGCGTCAAAATTGTCGTCACGTTGACGAGAAAAGAATAATAATAAAAAGAAACGTTAATTTGAATCCAAAATACAAACACGCGACGTTAATTTTCATTTCAACCCGTCATTTTTATTTTTCTTTCCTTCTTTCTTTCTTTCTTTCCTTCCATCCTTTAATCGTAATTAATTTTTGTTTTATATTTTTAACTCGTACGCGTCCTTTCTTTTTTATTATTATTTCTTTTTCGTCTGACGAAAAAGAATTCCGACATTGCAATAGCCCAACAACCGGTAGTAGTTGAGCACAGAAGTAACCAAAAAGTATGAGACTTCTCTTTGAGTTGTATCCTGAGGCACACCCACCAACCAACCATAGTAGTCGTCGAGTGTACTGATGCAACCCAGGTACAGTGTTTTATGAAGTTAATTTCGCAATGTAATTAGGAGAGCCTTTCAAGTTTTCGCGCCACCTTACTGGAGGCTCGTCCTTCTCCAGAGACAAAGCTACTCTCTCTACTAGAATCTCCTCTCTGTTGCTTGCTTGGTTGCTTGCTTGCTTGCTTGCTTGCTTGCTTGCTCAAGCAAGCACGCCGAGTTGGCATGGACGTGCGTACCCACAGGCACCAGCACGTTAACCGCATCCGGACGACAACATGAGTCCTTGCTTAATCTTCTTCCACTTCTACTTCTATCTCTATCTCTCTCTCTCTCTCGTTCGGTCTTTGTCACTGTAACAAAGTCTCTCATATCTAACTCTCCTAAATCTTACTTACGAGAGAATCATCGAATCAACCCCATTCCCTCCCCCTCGCGTTTCATCCTTAGTTCGTATATTAATTCGATCTTTCGTCAAACCTCGGTCAAGTATGAAAATGACGAGCTTAAAGATTAAATCACCTATGCCCTCCCTCCCTCCCCTTCCTTCCCTACTACCACCACTGCCATCAAAGTTAAATTTGATTACCGATATCGTTGAATTGAATGTTTAATTAACTGTCCAATTTTGTCATTCGTGAAATATTTTATTACCTGCTTCCCCCCCCCCTTCTTTCGTTTCACCTTTATCCTTCACTTTTCTTTTCTCTCTTTTCTTCTTTATTTTCTCTTTCTCTTTCTTTGGTAGTTCTCGTTTAACCGTCTTTTATTTAATACCTGCATATATCTACGCAGGTACCAACCCTATTTAGCCTGCCTACACGAAGTAAAAGAATTTTCAATGTTGAAAAGAGCAATTATCCACTCGTATTCTTTTTGTTGTCGACAAACAAGCGGAATTTAATGTGTTCCCCTTCTTTTTAATACGTTCTTCATTATAACGTTCATTTAAGAATGGAACGAGTGTTAGAGTAAAATAAGGTGGGGGTGGTGATTAAACGTTTGCTTTAAGTTTAATATAAAATTACTAAAAAAAATTCATGAAAAATGTATAATAGCATATATTTCTATAAAAAAAATAGAAAAAAAAAAAAGAAAAATTAAAAAGTACAAATATTGCGAGATAGTATAAGATAAAAATATTGTCAGTTAGGAAGAGAAAATTTTCAACGAGTGACAACGACGAGCGTAACTGGAAAATCTTTCTCTACTTTAATTTTAAGAACATTCGAGCTAGAATCTAGCCTAGAAAATTATCCATGCGTTTTACCTTTATATTTATCATTTTTTTAGCTTTATTTCTGTTAGAGTAGTAGTAGTAGTAGTAGTAGTTGAAGTATAACTCGTACAGTCGTCAAAACAGTTCGCACATAATTACGTTAGATCGTTAGGTGAATTAATGTCGATGGTATGCGTGAGATATATAGTGATAGAATGAGATAGAGATAGAGATAGAGAAAGATAGATAGAGAGTTAGAGAGTGTCAGTGTAAGGATACACATATCCTTGGGTGTGAATTGGTACTCAGAGTCGGCGTATATCCTCTTGTAATCGGAAGGGTAGATCGACAAGCCAACGCTGTTTGAAACGGTAAACAGAGACTGTAGGTATTACGTTTAATTGCCTTATATTCCATCTCTATCCAGATTTCCTCTCTATCTATCTATCCCATCTACTTATCTATCTATCTATATATATATATCTTCATACTATTACAATATGAACGAGCTTTGATCTTGATCGATCAAAGTATCTCTCTATCACTCGAATTTCAATATATGATACATTTTCTTTCGTTTGTTTTTTACTAGAATCGTATTTAACATTAAACATATATTGTATTTAACATAAACTATATATATATATATATATCTTTACACTATTATAATATGAACGAGCTTTGATCTCGATCGATCAAAGTATCTCTCTATCACTCGAATTTCAATATATGATACATTTTCTTTCGTTTGTTTTTTACTAGAATCGTATTTAACATTAAACGTATATTGTATTTAACATAAATTATATATATATATCTTTACACTATTATAATATGAACGAGCTTTGATCTCGATCGATCAAAGTATTTCTCTATCACTCAAATTTCAATATATGATACATTTTCTTGTTTTTTTTTTCTTTTTTATTAGAATCGTATTCAACATTAAACGTACCGAAACGTGCGTTACGTTTATTCCCTTTTTTTCTTTCTTCCTATTCTCTTCTTTTTTTCCCCCCATGTTTTTTCGAGTATATTTTTCTTATTCCCATTCTTACTTATCCATTACTACTTTAGAATATCCAAGTATGTAGCCACTTACCTAGCTAACCGTCTGACACAACGAGCCAGTATCTACTTACCTATCCACTTTCCAACAGTCGTACCACTTCGTTGTTGCCTGAATCGTTTCATTTCAAATACGGCCACGGCCACACAAATGTTTCTTCTCTCTCTCTCTCTCTCTCTCTTATATATATATACAAACAATACATACACACATATACACATCTATAAATACATACATGTACAAGAAGGTTCTTACTCGGCACAGTTTTCCTTCGTTTCAAACCATCCACCCCCACCCCTTCACCCCACATCTTCTACTCTATCCTTCCCCAGAAAATTTCGACTCTCTTCTTCTTCTTCTTCTTCTTCTTACTCGCTTGTTGGTTGTGTTGTGTTGTGCTGTGTTGTTACATACAAACGCTAGCTATTCACCAGCCGAACTTTTACTTCCGTTTTATTTTCTACGCTTAAAGAAT
Organism: Polistes fuscatus; assembly: GCF_010416935.1. Taxonomy (NCBI): domain Eukaryota; kingdom Metazoa; phylum Arthropoda; class Insecta; order Hymenoptera; family Vespidae; genus Polistes; species Polistes fuscatus. The sequence continues at coordinate 2,419,057 of NW_025113031.1, forward strand.
ATTTTCCGCGATAAAGAGATCGGGTTATGGCGCACAAAAGAGGGATGGGGGGAGGTTAGAACAGGGTGGGGGCGGGGGTGGGTAAGGGAGTTTAGCTTTCTCATTCTGTTTGTTCCGACTCGTCCGGAAAAGATCGCTACGTGAACTGTATGTGTATTCTTTATTCTCCCTTTTGCCATTTCTACCCCCTCTTTCTTTTTTTTCCCCTCTCTTTCGTTTTCGTATATTTCTTCTTTTATTTTCATCTCCCCGTAAATCTTTTATTTTTTTTTACTACGATCTTCCATTCTTCTTTTTCTTTTTCTCCTTTTTTTTGTTTTTATTTTATTCATCTCTCTCGTTTATCTTTCTAAAAGATTTTCTAATCGGAAATAATAATTTTGTAGTAATTTGCGATATACACACGGTAACGTTGATGATTTGTTACGCGTTAAAGAATTTACTTGTTCTTTTTCCCCACAGTTTTAAATAAAGAAAATAACGAAAAGGTGCAGGGGGGAAAAGAAAAAAAGAGAAAAGAAAAATCAACAAAATGGATAACGACGAGTCGGTAAACTTGATGAAACAGTTTGGTCAATTAAAAATGACCGTGGGAATAATACGAATAGTCGTTAGACACCCACCCGGAGCTTCATAATTATATTCGCGGTGGAATATAATCTCAATTAGCAATGGTAAAAAGTTTCTCTCTCTTTCTCCCCCGTGCGACACTTCCGAATTATTATTACTACGTCGTACTAGAGATGGTGGGAAAGAAATATTCGTGGTTGAGTAGATGTGTTATATGTAAAAAATATACACACATATATATACGAACATTTAATTGAAGATATAAATAATAAATGTAAAACTGCAATTAAATATGACGAAGTATCGAAGCTCGAGTATTGTAAAACGATTTTTAAATATAAACAGAAAATAAAGGAAGAAAACAAACAAGGAATGGTAAGAACAACAAGAAGAAAAAAAGAAAAGCGTAAAAAAGAAAATAAAATGTAGAAAGGAAGGAAGGAAGGAAGGGGGAGGAAGAGGAAGGGAAAAAAATTGGAAAAATTTTGTTATAAATATGAACGTTGAAAATCCCATCGGGCTCGTCAATCCCAGTGTTTGTTCGTTACCAAGCGATATTAATCGAGAAATTTCGCTAATATTTTATCCGATACAACGATACATACGGCATATTTCGACGCGCAACATTTCTATATTTGTGTGGACACATAAATATATATATATATATATATATATATAGATGTATTGGTGTTATATTTCGTTCAATATTAGTTCTACGCGTGAATTATGGAGAAAAGGACGGTAAAATCAACTGGCAATCTCGCGAAACGTTTCAAAGAGTTGACGATAATAACGTTAAGTTTATTTTCCAAATACTTGACTTTCAAACGGCAAAATAATATGTATATATATTTCTATATATTCTAATTGAAATACGTGACAAATAATTATTTTAATTATTAATTATCGAGTTTTGTTCGATGGTAATATGGTAAGTAGTGATTACCGAGTCAAACTTATTACAAAAGTGGAAACGAATGGTGGTGGGTTGAGGTAAACGTTGGTCGAAAGAAATGAAAAAAACAAAAAGAAAAAAAAAGAAACAAAAACAAAGAAAGAAATATTCACGAATATTAATTTATTCAACGAAAAGTTTCAGAAAAGGGAAATTATTTTCCTTACTCTCTTCTAGGACAAGGTACGATATTAAAAATGATATCTCATTTTATTTTATTATTTCCTTTTCTTTTGTTTTTTTTTTCTTTTTCTTTCTTTCCTCCATCTCCATTACAAAACTGAATTTTCGAACTAATTCTTTCGCTGGTTTAGTAATTTTTCGCTGACACGTCGGAAAAGCTTCCTAGTATTCAGATTAAAATAAATTCTTGTTCGCTGTAAAAATAGACTATATCTTCTATGCGAAGATAAGAATGAGAAGAGGAGGGGGAAAAAAAAGAAGAAAAGAGAAAAAGAGAAAAAGAGAGGAAGAAAAAAAAGAAAGGATTTCATTCAAAGTAACATTTGGTAATTTTCATGAATCTCGTGTAATTAAACGTAATATTTAATATTATAAAACGTTATTCTTTCTCTCTCTCTCTCTTTCTCACACTTTCTCTCACACACACACACACGCTCACACTTTTTTCAATTTTTTTTCTCTCCTTTAAAACTCTCATACTTTCGCAAAATCCGTAAAAATTCATTTTCGCAAACAAAATCGTAGGTAACGAGGAAACGAAAAGAAAGACGGTAGAAAAAACATAACGTAGAGAAACCGAAAGAAAAATTCGAATACGAGTGGTGCAAAAATCCAGGTTAATCCGCCTATTCGAGTATAATACACGTGGGAATGTCATGAGTTCAGAAAAAAGAGAGATAAAGAAATGAAGAAAGGGAGAGAAAGGGAGTGAGGAAAATAAGAAAGAAAATTCCGAGGTTTTACAGTGGGACAAGTAAATCGCACATGAAATATACTTACTTACTTTTTTTTCTTTTTTTTGTTGATATACGATATCGGCCATTATACCTGTCATTTTCGAGAACACATATCATTCCTGTTTCGGTAGTTCGTTGGAAAAGTATTAGTAATAGTATAATAGTAGTGGTAAAGAAGGATCGTGAGGTAAAACGCGTTCCAACGAAAGGAAATTAGCAAAGTGATTCGAGAGCGAAGAAAGAGCTAAGTTTGGAGACTTGACGGTGTGCCAAAAGGGTGGCAATAATTTACACGACGAAAATATCTTTTTCTTCGAGTAGTCTTGCACGGCTTTTCCCTTTTGACAATTCGACGATTCTCGGGCTCTTTGTTGTTTGGATCAAAGAGTTATCCCGACTGATAAGAAAGCTCGCTAATAACAATATATTTTGTTTCTTATGTTTTCGTTAAATGTATTAGGTCTAACATACATTCATACATACATACATACATTTTTGTTTGATCGATTTTATTTTATTTATTATCAATTTTCATTACAAATATATTTATTATAGGTTAATATTAAAATGAATACGTCGGTATTAGTAATAAAACATGAACATAAACCAAAATGTATTAATATGTAACCCTGAGGCTACGTTTAAACAAATTCTAACAGCCTATTATAAATATTGATCGATCATTATTAGTATTATTATATGCCTAACTAAATATTCCCCAACGTATATCGGGAATTTCATTTTATTCATAATTATTGATTATAAAAAGTTGTCGGAAAGCAATTGGTCGTAATTAAATTGAAAGTGAATTTTGTAGATATATATTTATTATCACTTTTTATTGTCACTTGTGTGTTCAACTTTGTTTCGTAACTAAACATTACATCTTATTTTATTCGTCTCTCTCTCTCTCTCTCTCACAACATCGTAACGTTACGTGCCCATCGTGTAAGCCGTCTTCTTTCTTTCCTTCCCTTTCTAACCACGCTCTTTACGTGGGATTACATTTCCCCGAGGTAATTTGTCTGCGACTCGCGAAGACATGCAAGGGAGCGTGCCCTTAGAAAAGAAACCAGAAGAAATAATAGAGAAGTAGAGAGAGAGAGAGAGAGAGAGAGAAGAAAACAGCAGGAACGTTTATTAATTATTCCAACGGAGTGTTTCGTGGCTTCGTGCTTGCCTTTACCTGAATTTTCGATAACGGCCTGTTCTGCAGACTCAACCAAGCTGGCTTTTGAGCCAGTACTTTATTCTTCGATCTTAATGCTTATTTATTTCTCGACCTATATATTTCTAGCATCGATAATGTCGCTTTCTCATTTATATTCCGTGAAAAAAAAAGGGTAGCAACAGAAAATATATAGAATCTATAAACCTAATTTTTTTAATACATCATACCAAAATAATATAATCAAATGTATATTAAATATGATCCATTATTTTGTTCGAAATCCTAACAAAAAATATATATATAATAGAATAATTAACCATCGATATATATATATATAAAATATAAAATCACTCAATTATAACAATTATTTTGTTTCTACCATACTGATCGTTAAAAAAGACAAACAAAAAAATATATATATATGATGCATATAAAATAATTAAGCGTCGAATAATTCGTATGGAATAATTGGGGAGGTTATAGGATAAAAATAAAAAATAAAAAAGGTAAAAAAAAAAATGGAAGTAAAAAATTTTATTGTATTTTTTTAACGATCTAGAGAGGAGCGAGTGAGAGAGAGAAAGAGAGAGAGAGACAGAAGACTTTTAGTTAGGTGAACGCGAAGGGGGGCGGACACGTAATAATAATGTATGGACGATGGGATCAATCATTTTGTAGCCGCCGTGACACAGCCGTTTTGCTCTCGGTGCAGCAGGGATTGTACTTCGCTATCAATCGTGACAGATTTCGACGTGGTCCGGTGCAACGTACCGACATCGGCTAACGTTCGCGAAGCTAATCGAATTTATTTTACACTCTGAAAACGGCGAACGGACGATTCGTGCTTGATTGCCGAATCGTGCGAATCCATCCTCGTAGCTCCATGATTCCAGATATCGATGTTCGATATGGGGGACAAGTGGAGTCACAGAATCCAACGGGATGAACCAGAGAGAGATAGAGAGAGAGAATGAGAGAGGGAGAGAGAGAGAGCATTGACACGCTTCGTTGACTATCCCAGAAGTAGATTATAACGAACGAACGATCACGAAACTCACGTTTCAGAGAGTAGTCTCCTTCGTATTTAAGAAGATGATAAAGCTATTTGATAAGATCGATAGATGGATCGATCGATTGATCTATTGATCGATTAGTTCTGATCTTTAACCAACGTATTCTCGTCCTATCCCCTGTCTAGTCATTTGATTTATTCTATTTTATTTTATTTTATACTACTTAAATATGTTGGTACCAAGCAGAGATGATAGAAAAGATTACGAGAAAGAGAGAGAGAGAGAGAGAGAAAGTATGAGGTCAAGTGGCTCGATTCGACTCGTTTGAAATTCGTATTTGAGGTTTTTTTCCTGAACTCTGTGGAAAACTGGCTCGGAAGTTTTCTTTCAGTGTGGAAAAAAAAATTTATCAACGCGAGACACGTATGCATATATGCATGCATATATGATATACATATATATATATATTCTCTATCTCTCTCTCTCTCTCACTTTTACAATTTAAATGACACGCGAGATATATTAGTATATATTGAAGTTCAAGTTTAATTTATAGGATATATTATAGGAGAATGTAATTAAATGTTTTTTTCCTTCTTCTATATTTTATTGTACAAGTGTAAAAAAAAAAAAGAAAAAATAAAAAACAAAAGAAAGAACACGAATCGATTAGAATAACGCAAAGGAAAGAATGAGAATGACATTAATAGAAAGTTAGATTATTGTTTGGTAGCAAATAGTAGGTAAATCAAGTTCCCAACGGCGGGTGCTGTGCATTCAACGTTCCGTAGAGTAACGTCGAGAGTTTAGTTTATGCTTGGGATAATATAAACTCAAACGTAAATGTAAACTACATTTCGAGCGGTCGGGCTGATGGTTTTATATTTATATATATAAATATTTTGTTTTTTCTTCTTTATTTTTACTTCTTTTTCTTTTTTCTCTCCCGTGCATTTTCTTTTCCATCTGTTCTTTGGAGTAAATTTAAGAACCTTTGGCGTTCTCGGACCTGGAGTAAGACAACTTTTGCACGGGGCTGGGGAGGGGGGAAGGGTCCGTTTGTAAAAGATAATACCTTCACCATTCGAGAAACTTATTTTCGAGAAAACGATACCTAAAGCTAAGCTTTTTCTCGCGTCGCTTCGTATTATATTCGAATTCGAATGCGAATGGATATATAAACGTCATTTCGGTTCTTATTTTTTTCCCCTTCCTTCCTTCCTTCCTTCCTTCTCACCGTTCTCGCATTTCTTTTTCTTTTTCCTTTTTTTCTTTGGCCCCGTCGAATTTTCTCTCGAAACCCCCGATTTTTCCTTGACTTTTCTAGCCGCGTGGTACTCCCCCTCCCTTAATACCTCCCCCTTTCCCCGCGAAAACTCGTTCGATAAAATTTCAAGAGGGGTCTATCCGTTCGATTCAATCCTATCATTTATCGGCATATAAATAATCAAATAAATAAAAATAACCCCCACTCCCGTGCACGAATATATATATATATATGTGTGTGTGTATTTCTATATCGATCTCGTCTGCTTAAAATTATATTTGTTTTTTTTAGTAGGAGGTAGGGGTTGGCCTAGGATTGATAGAGTTAGTAAAATATTTCAATACGACAAAGATTTTCTAAATCTTTTGAAGAAGAAACATATATATATATATATACATACAAACGTTCAATTACTTGCCGGGATTCTGTTAGAGAGAAAAAAAAAATATTCGTTTAATCAAATCTTCGTCTTTTCAAAGCATACAGGAACGAGGATTATGATTGCAAAACATCGTAAATATACGTCTAGCGGAATACCTAAACTAATGAGAATAGATGTTTAAACGTAGTACGAAGATGAGAAAGAGAGAGATAGAGATAGAGATAGGGAAGAGGTTGCATACCAGTACAATCTCGATTTATGGGTAGTTCGACTATTCGCAAAACGGCAAATTTATCGTACCAGGGTCTCTCCCTCTCTCTCTCCCTCTCTCTTTCGTCTACCTCGTTATTCGTTCGTCTTCTCGTTGAGGGCTTGGGATCCGTCTTTGATCTGCTTTGCAGAATATCTATCAAACATCAAGAAGGGTATGATAAGGCGGGAAGAAAGAGATTACGATTCAGTCTGCGACTTTACTTTAGGAAATTAATTTCACCTTCAACGTCACTTTAACAACTGAAAGAGAGAGAGAGACAGATAGACAGACAGACAGACAAACGTACAGAGAAAGAAGAGAGGGTGAAGGGCGAGTGGAAGGGGAGAATGATGAGAGTTCGATTTAACATTGTCGATTCATATCTACGTTTAAAATATTTAGATGCATCCAATGCATAAGCATTGGGTAACAGTAAATTCATACCTAATTCGTTCGTACGTTGATAAAGAATTGGAATTCTAGAGAGAGAGAGAGAGAGAATATAATAATAAATTTATTAATTACTTATTCGTGTTTCGGATTAAATTCATATATGACATTTAAAAGAGGACTGATACTCATTCGTGAAATTTTCATGGACGAGGGAGAACGTGTCGAATAAATTGATGGAAAATGGGGGTGGTGTTAGTGGTAATGGTAATTCGTATAAACGTTCACTCGTCTATATCTATCTGTCTCTCTCTCTCTCTCTCTCTTTCTCTTATACCTCTTGCTCACTTGCATGCAATTTACGAGTTTAGAATCAAGAGAGGGAGAGAATGAGCGAGAGAGGGAGGGAGGGAGGGAGGGAGGGAGGAAGGGAGGATCAAAGCTCGTACCAGCGGATCTTTAGGCTTTGACAAAGGGTCTATGTCGTGAATCTGCCGAATATGCGACCTGTTTGCTTGTACGCCTGTTATAAATACTCGTTAACGAGAAAACGTCTTCCCTCTCGTACAAGCTTTCTACTACGATGAAACTAGCGTGAAACAATTAGAAAGGGATTTGCATTAATCATCCCCCCCCCGCACCACCTTCTAAGTTTTACACCTTGCTTTCTAACATCCAATCATGTTTTCTTTTTTTATTTCGCTTATTTGGTTTTAAAGACAATTATTATTCTTAATACAGAACGAGAGTATTTTTATATATTATTTATTAATAGGTTGATCACTATTTTCTTTCAACGTTAGGATTATAATTTATTTTTGATCGATGTTATGTTTAATAAATAATCGAAATAAACGAATATTTTATATAATAATAATATTAATAATAATAATAATAATAATCGTTCGATATATAATATAAATTAGTAATAATATATTGATACAAGGATAGGTTACGTAATTTATCATAAAACCCCATTGGACTCGACGAATAATAACTTTTTCTTTTTTTCATTTTTTTCCATCATCTTCTTCTTCTCCTTCTTCTTCCTCCATTAACTGTACATTGAAATATAAAACTTGAAATATAAATGAAAGATGAAATAATTTATATCTTACAGTCGATAAAAAAAATATAATAATATCCCAAAGAAAAGTAACGTCTATCGTTAATCGAAAGTATTATACAATCGATGATCGTTTGAATCGAAAAGAAAAAAAAAAGAAATAAGAAAAAGAAGGAACGAGTGGTGAATGAAAAAAAAAAAAAACAAATCAAAAAGTCGAAAGGAAAATGATTGTAAAAAAGCAATGGGGGCTAGGGGGAGGTAGGGGGGCGGGGGAAGAAAGAAGAAAAAAAAAGAGAAGGAAGAAAATGAAAACAAGGACGACGGAAGGAAGGGGGGGGGTGGCGTTCGGTCACGGCTTTGCTTGGAAGGAAAAGGTAAGGAAGGGGTGGGAGGGGGTGAAGAAGGAAGGGAAGAGGAATTTATAGAGAACGAACGAGAGAGGAGAGAGAACAGAGAATTGCACATAGAGTTAGGTGGTGGAGAAGAAGAAGAGGAGGCGGGGGTGGAAGAGAAGATTGAGGAAGGGGTAGGAGAAAGGGGGGTGGGAAACTAGGGGCGTATGTAGGTGTATTATGGTGAAAACGTTAGAGGGCGCAGTCTCGGTTCGCGCGCCGGGCATTCGAGTTCGCAAACCGCGTGTTTCTCCGTTGCTCAGTTTCGGTCCAGACACACAACCGTTCGCGTTTAATGCTCTCTCTCTCTCTCTTTTTCCCTTAACGCGAACACGTTTTGTCGTCGTTTAATTAACAATATATATATACATATATATATATTGCGCGCGTTGTAATAATACCACCCACCCCCCTCTTCTCCCCGTTTCCTACCCCACCGTTCGACTTACAATTGAGTTTTTTATTTTGTTATAACGCGTTCGTTAAAAAGTAAAGAATATAAAAAGTGTCCTCTTTCTGTATATTTTTCATTTGAAAAACGAGTGACCAAAAAAGATCGAGAACAACGAAAAACACTTATAATAATAATAATAATTATAATAATAATAATATTAAAATATACGCGAGAAACAAGTGATTTTTCATTTTTTTCCTTTTTTCTTTTTTATTTATTTTCATGAAATATTAATTAATATCTTTCGTCGGAATATTATTGTGTTGAATTTAATTGTTGTTCTCGTTGTTCTTGTTCCTGATTTCGATTGATATTTTAAAGCATGGAGAGGAAGTAATTGTTGTTCCAGAAGAAGAGATAAGAAGAAGATTGTTGTTGTTGTTGTTGTTGTTGTTTTGTTTTTTCTTCATCCCCGTATTAAATACAGGTGCACTCGTTCGTACCTCGTATTAAAATGAAGAGGAATGCTACGACGACGACGACGACGACGACAACTTGTTAATACAACGTGAACTTTGATCGTACGAAAGAAGAAGAATGAAGAATTTAAAATAAAAATCATACACATGAACAAACACACACACACACATACACAAACAAGCAATCAATTAGATATATATTTGATATATTATCTCTCTCTCGCTCTCTCTCTCTCTCTCTCTCTCTTTTCCTAGTCTCTTAGGATTTTCCTTTTCATTCTTAGGTGTTACGATCTATTTAAATTCGCGACACACACACATACCACATACGCATACGCATACACACGTATAAGAGGGGTGGGTATGAAGAAGTCGATTTTCATTCGGATTGCCCGAATCGTTGGTCGATCCGTCGGCTAAGGTTCGTCGCCCTCTCGTTTTCCCGCTTTACCCTTTAACCCCCCGTCATCTACTTTTCCATTTCCTTTCTTTTTTTCTCTCTCTCTCTCTCTGGTAAGTTCCATTCGGAAAGAAATTTTCTTTTTTTCCATAGAAAAGGAAAAAAGGAAAAAAATCGTGCACGTACACATGTAATACGCGCGTATATGCATACACATACATACATATATAATAATAATTATACACGTAAAATACTTTCCTTATA
>NW_025113031.1:2432247-2470828 GCF_010416935.1 Polistes fuscatus
CATGGGGATCTAGAAAGCGAGCCAAAGAACATAATTTAACTTAACGGCCTTTGTACGTAACTACTCTATCGCATAATCGTGACGTTTACCTAGAGAATTATTTAAACATTCATCGAATAAATAAGATAGAAGTGATATAACATTTCAATGATATCGATATCATCGTATATTCTTCGATATAAATTTCCTTTTTTTAATTACTTTGTCTTTTTCTTTCTTTTCTTCTTTATTTTATATTAATTCATTTCGACTCATTCGTTAGTAGGAAACGAATGGTGTAATCTATTATCTCCTCTCTCTCTCTCTCTCTCTTTACTTTCTCTCGCATACTTTTTCTTTTCTTTTTGCCTTTGTCATTTCCGATAATAGGAAAGCGCGTGAAAAGTCGTTAGGTTTACGCTTCTCGGTCTAGGGGAAATAATTTTCTATATATTTTTTTTCTTTTTTTTTTCTTTTACAAAAGACTAAGAGAAAAATGAATTTTCTTTGCTACCAACACAACCATCACCACCTACCATTACCGCTATCATCGCGACTAACATTACCAGTAACCTACCAACACCACCATTACCAACGTACTACTGTATACGTTTTTTTCGCCCTACGGCATTTTGTACGATAATATACAAAAGAAGGAAGAGAAAAAAAGGAGAGGAGAAAGATAGAAAGAAAGAAAGAGAGAGAGAGAGAGAGAAAGGGGATAAAAAATAAAAGAAATAACGTGTTCTCTCGCAAAAATATTTCACGTCATCGCCACGTTCGCGTTGTGTCTCATGACGGAAATGGCGTTACTTTTATTCTCTTTTAACGAAAAGAAACGTTCTCTTCTCTGTAACGTTGCGCATCCCTTTTTCCGTAGAAGGGCCCAGCCAGAGAAACTCGGTACGCTCAGCCTTTTCCCATTTTACAACATCGGAGTCCTGTTACTACGATGCAATAGTAGTCGTGGGCGTCTCTCTTTTCATTTTATTTTTCTTTTTTTTTTTTACTTTTTTCTTTTGCTTTTTCTACTTCTTCTTCTTCTACTACTACTACTTCTTCTTCTAATTCTCAGGAAATTTATCACAGACAGACAGACAGACAGACAGACAGACGGACTGACAAATAGACAGGCAGACAGACAGCTTGGTGAACCCAGCCAGAAACTGACATTCATCAACGTGCAATCGTGAAAAGTGCAAATTTTCGTGGAACGTTTATATGCACTTGACCATGTAACAAGTCTCTTGACGAATAGAATTAGACTTTACGAGCTTTTGCTTTACGACTATTTGCTTTCTCTTTCTCTTTCAGTCCTCTTCCTCCCTTTCCCTCTCACCCTTCCACCGTCCATGTACTTTTGTACATAAAGCAAGAGTCCTTCACGTACGTGTATAGGTTCATGTTATTCGTTATTTCTTTTTATTTTTCTTTCATTTTTGTTTCTTATTTTTTCTTTTTTTCTTTTTTTTTTTTTGAAGCGGAAGGATTCAAACGTTTCTTTTTCGTTTGATCAAATTCATGCGTATTTTTTATGTAAAAAATCAGAAAATAAGGAGAGAGAGAGAGAGAGAGAAGTGATCTTACGAGAGAAATAATGAATGATTGATTCAATTAGAATAATTTCAAGATTAGATCGATCTGTTCGAAACTATCCAGAAGGTATTACTATTGTTATTATTATTATTACTATTATTATTATTATTATTATTATTATTATTATATTTTATGATTATAATCGTGCGTGGGTGTACGTATGCATTGTTCGCTTGTACTTACTATGCAAATTTAATTAATACCTGATAACATAAAGATAAATCGAATACACGCTTTAATAGTATTCAATTAAAAAATTCTTATTAATTATTCTTTAGCCAACATCGTTTCTGACTACTAAATACGTTATTGTTATTTTATTATACAGAATCAAAAGCACACCACTACCACCACCACCACCACCACAATCACCACAACCACACACGTGCACGAAAGTATTTTTCGTTTGAAATAACGCTGAAAAATAATATCCCTTTTTCTTTTTTCATCTCTGTTGCATTTTTTTTTTTTCATTTTCATTTTTATTTTTATTTGATTTTACAATAAATCCAATCGTTTGATCCTCGTTAGAAAGCAACAGGAGGCTTTACTTTATCTCTCTCTCTCTCTCTCTCTCTTTCTCTCTATTTACTCTTTTTCTCTTTTTCTATTTTTATTTTCGTATGTTCCAGACACACGTATATTTCCGTTTATCAGAATTCGTATAATAATAACAAAAGGAAAATATCCCCATTAATCGAACAAAGTGCTTCCGATCGTTATGAAATAATTGATTGCAAATTAAATTGAAAGCAAGAAAAAAAGGGGAAAAAAAAGAACAGAGAGAGAGAGAGAGAGAGAGAGAATGAGAGAATGAGAGAGGGGAAAAACAAAAGGGAGAAAGTAGAAACAAACGTAGAAAAATAATTTTTCCCAAGAGAGCGGATGATCTCTAATTACGGTGAGAGTCAAGAAGAAGAATAAGAAGAACGTTTAACAGATTTCCTGAATCCTTTTGGCGCTTGATCCTTGCCAAATGAATTTGGCCCGACGATGAGTACGAGGATGAGCGTTGTGAAGGGGGGGAGGGGGAGGGGGAGGGAAGAACGGTGGAGTCCGTTCATGTTTTTCACCACTCGTCATGAAGTTAGGGAAAAGAAAGTAAAGAGAAACGAAGAAGAAAGTAAGATAGAGAAAGGGTAAGGGAATCAGAGAGAGAAAGAAAGAAAAAGAGAGAAAGAGAGAGAGAGAGAGAAATAGAGGATAGTGTTTACCGGTTTATACGTCGAGAAGTTTACGGTTTCTCGACAGCCGGATAGCCCGTTTTCCACGAGCTATTCTCGTACAGCTGAATCGTTCCCTAAATGTTCCGCCAAAAGATAATCCGAAGTTTCTTGCCCTCCCGCGAAAAGTTTCTCCTCTTCGAGATCTTTCATCCCACCCCCCCCTCTCTTTCTCTGTCTCTGTCTTTGTCTATCTGTCTGTCCTCCTCTTTCTCTTCATTTCTTTCTTTCTTTCTTATATTCTCTTATATTCTCTTAAATAGCTAATGGTTTTCTCTTGACGAGTCCTACTTGTTAGAAAAAATCGGAAAAAAGAAATTGTCATTTTTTTATCCATACCACATATATAATACATAATCCGGTGATTTTTGATTTATTATTATTATCGAGAATTTTTTGTTGACCATTTTTTTGGTTTGTTCGTATTAGTTATATTATTTCTTTTTGTTTAGCTGTGCGTTTGAATGGACGACGAAAAAAAAAAAAAATGGAAAAAAAAGAGAATTTCTCTAAATAATCGATATTTTGATTTTCGTTATTGAAAACAATATCCCGATGGACTGCGTGCCATCCTATCTGTACGTGGCACAATACACGCCTACGAATTGAACAATGCTAGTTTTAACAAGATTTGTTAGCGATCCAATCGCAGGAAAAAGTTAAAACGTGAAAGATTGAAATAGAGAAAGAAAAAGAGTGATGAAAATCGTTATCCGATCGAAACACGTTGCATGCTTCCATCACGATGACTGTAACTGTAACTTTCAATCTCAATCGTTTTCTGTATTCTCGTAGGATAATTGACATTTAAATTAGGAAGGAAACAGGAAGGAAAGATCGATATTACGAACGAACTCGAAGTAAAAGAAAGAAAAAATAAAAAAAAAAAGAAAAAGAAGAGAAAAAGATAAAAGGAGGAAAATAAGGAAAGGAGAATCGATAAAAAGGTGGAAAGAGATGAACCAACGGAGAAACATCATCGTTCTTCGTTCGTTCTTCGTTCGTTTCTCGTTCGTTTCTCGTTCGTTTCTCGTTCAGGACGAAGCTTAAGCCAACTTAAAGCGACTTAAGCTCTCTTAAGTTCCCCAAACCCCCATACCCTCTCCTCCCAATCCTAATTCCAACCTCCAACCTCAACCCCATGACATCTCTTTGCAAGATAAAATTGGAACGCATGGCCAGCGGCAGTTAGTCCAGCCAAATTAAATACATAGGAGACGACATTAGCGAGTCCGTCCTACTCTTTTCTATCCACTTTTCCATCTCCTTTTCTTTCATTCCCTCTCTTTCATTCGAATCCTAGTCTAGGATGTGGGGTGTACGGGTATAGGGGTATGGGGGTTTCATTCTGTCAAGATTTCACTTTGGATAGACGGGAAAACTTAATGGTGTATAACTATGGCTGTCTCGTTTCATTGATTTTGTCATTCGTTCTTTTTCTTCTTCTTCTTTTTCTTGTTTTCCTCTCAATCTTTCTTTCCTTCGTTCCATCCAATTAATTTCTTTTTTTTTTTTTCTTTCCCACTTTACTTGTTTCTTCTTTTTCCGGGTTAAAAAAAAAGAAAGCACCTTCGTTGAAACTCATCGCCGTCGAAAAATCATTCGCAGGTCAAAGCCGATCGAATCGACCTTTCGAAAAAAGTATTTTCCTTTTAATTTCAACTTTTTTGTGTTTTTCTTTTTTTTCTTTCTTTTTTTTCTTTTTTTTTCTGTTCATATTTAAAATACATTCTCGTCTAGCGACAGTGCTGCAACGATATTTCTAAACGTTTTATAATTAATGATAGAACTTTATCAATTTTCCTTTGCTCGTTTTATTCGTTTTATCGATTTTGCAGATGAATAGCTAACGTGTATATATCAGTCGTTTTTATTCAAATATTTTTTCTAGTAGTCTAGTAGGAACCAACCGTGTTCTAGATTCAAATTGAATAATGTTTCGTTTCACAATGAAACAATGTTACGTTACTATTTTGTTAATACGTTATACACGCCCACACACATACACACACACATACGCATACGCATAGAATATATATTTCGTTTTATATAACGTTACAATGTATCTTTATCCACAAATGAGAAATAATGGTTTCGCAGAGAGAAAGTTTATATCACATAATATATAAATGTTGGATATCATAGTTAGAAACGTCAGAAAGTAATCGGTGAATTTGTGAAACAATCTCCGGCAACGCGTTCAAAACGCGTTCAATATTAATAAACTTTTCCGTTTTATTAGGTCGATCAATAAATTTCGTTAATTTTCTAGAAATTAATTGTCCTCTTTATTTCTATCGTTAGAGACACAAAAAAAAAAGAAAAAATAGTAAAAAAAAATAAATAAAAACGGAAACAAAAAAATGCAATAAAAAACTGAAGTCCCGACAAAAGGTGTAAAACGATCTAGATCGAATAACAACGTAACATAGTAACATACATATATATATCATAGAAAAACGTTGAAGAAAAAAGGGAGATGGAAGGGGAATAAAAGAAAAAAGAAGAAGAAGAAGAAGAAGTTTGTTCTTGCCTCGGTTGGTGGTATGACTAAAGAGAGAAGAAGTCGCCAGAGTTTTATCAGGATCATATTAAGGGTAACGCAGGAAGTTTCTAGCAATATATCACAGATCGTCTATAAAAGAATCGTTCAACGGAGGTTTTGGGAGTGGGGGGGGAGATGGGGTGGGGGCGGTTGCTGGGGGGTACGAAACTTTCACGAGGACATCGGTCATCGTTTAAATATTCTTTGGACGACATACATTTTCTATTATTCTCTCTCTCTCTCTCTGTCTTTTCTATCTTGTCATTTTTTTCCTCTCCCAAAGCCCTCTCTCTTTCTCTTTCTGACAATCAGTCAGAGCCTTTTTTTGGGTCTATAGCGAAAGAAAAATAATAGGAATAGTATCTTCAGGATCTTCCTCTTCCTCTTCTTCCTTTTCTTCTTCTTCTTCTTCTTTTTCTCGTATATTATTATTCGAACTACCGTGAATTCTAAAAGTCTCGACGTGTTTTCAACCGAGGACGATGACGAAAACTGTTACTACTACTACTAATACTACTACTACTATTACTACTACTACTATGACGGTTTGGGGGAGGAGTTTTATTTTTTTCCTTTTTTTTATCACACCGTTTGATGGTAGGACGAGGAGGGAGGGGGTGGCAGCAAGGTCCTTTTCACTCCGCAAGATATGCTCGAAGGATTCGAGAAGTCGGAATCCCTGGTGCGCGCGCGACCCTTTCAGGGCTTTCTTTCCCACCCCCCACCCTCCGCGACACGTCCCATGAGTTTCCGCTCGTCGCACGTTTTCACGTCGTGCTATGGTTACACGTCGCGGCGACAATGAGATAAAGAAAATAGAGAAACATGGAGAAAAAGAGAGAGAGAGAGAGAGAGAGATAGAAAACGAATGATGAACTAGAGGAGAAAAAGATCATGCGAGACAGAGAAAGATGTATATATATATATATGGTAAGAAAGAAAGAGATAAATAGATAGAGAAACCGGGTGACCTCGATTTTCTAATGTGTATGCGAACGTGCTACGATTTATCAGTGGATATTATCGTTCATATAAGTTATACACTGAATCCTGAAACGAACGTATGTAACGTATATATCTGTACATATATATGTGTACGTGTGTGCGTGTAAAAGAGAAAGAGAAAGAGAAATAGAGAGAGGAAACTCGTGTCACGCTCGACGGAAAAATTCTCGGTCGAAGAAGTCGTGTGCGATGGGAATCGATTTTTCTCATAGCCGTTGACTTTGTCGTGTCATGTGTATTACCCGAGCCTCGTGCTAGCATTATACACCTCTTTCCACTTTTCACGGAATGTCACTTCTCTCTCTCTTTCTCTCTCATTCTCTCTTCCTCTCGTAATGCAGCTTTTTATCATTGTTTTTCACCGGAAGAAAAATACAATTTTTTAACTTTGGAAAATGTCGGCTCATCGATAACGTACTTTTGCGTATATTTCTTAGATTCTTTTTTTAACAAAACGAAAGAAAAGAAAATATATAATTAAAGATCAAAAAATAAAACGTATGTATTTCGTAATAATTCGATTTACGAATTCGATTCTCCTTTCGTATTTTTTCATTAAAAAGATATAGGTATGTCAAATGGAAAAAAACCTGTCGAAATTTTCACCAAAGTTCTTCACCAAAAATTTTTATCAACTATGTACGAAGAAGAGGAAGAAGAAAAAGAAAAAGAAATAAAAAGAACAAAATAAGAAAAATTAAGAGAAAGAGGAAGCAGAAGTTTGCGAGAGTAGTAGATTCACGGGGCAAGGCAAAGCAAGGCATAGCAAGGCAAAGCAAGGCAAGGCAAGGCACACGAGGTTTCTGTAAACAGGATGGTACGCGATGATAGTGCAAGACAGTTAGAGAGAGGTCCGCAGCCGGTACAGAAACTATACCACGCCTACGTTCATTTCTGTTGCGAGTAGGTAGGGAAATACTTATACATACATCCTATAACTATATACAATATATAGTATATATAAACGTGTATATATGCATGTGTATGTGTGTTATAGCAAAAGCGAGTACCCAAATTCTCGGATGTCTTTCCTTTCTCCCTCTCTCTCTCTCTCTCTCACTCTCTCTCCCTTTCTCTCTTTACTTTCTCGCGACCTCCGAGCCCGCAAAGCCCATTTCTACTATCTCGTTTCAGGGCGTTTGCCGGTATATATTCTCATTATATTCGTATATACTCGGGTTGGTGTTTCGCGATGGTACGTGAGGCCCCTATCTCTTTATATGTGTCCGTCCTGTGTGCCTAATAGTAACTATATACATATACACACGCATATACGTATACGTTGAGAAGCTCGAAAGCACGAGGACGATACCAAGCAGTACGCGTGAATAACGTTGATAAGCATCCAAAGTGTTCTTACTACTCGTTTATACGTTTCTCTATGTATGTGTGTGTGTATGAGTATATGCGAGATAGAAAGAGAGGTGATATTTCTCACACATGCGCACACACACTCTTGTTCGTTCTTCTGATGTATATAATACATCAAGCGCACCGCCGAAATACTTGGACGTTTGTGGAAGCTTTCCTCCCTAGACCACCCTCCCCCTTCCCCCCTCCCCAACCATGAGCTGAGAAGAGAACGTGCTCGAGGAAGAAAGTAACGAGTAGAACCTTCGAGATGAGAGTGGAATGAAAATTAATTAGCTAGAACCACGATGACGTGATGGTGAAAAGTAAAGTGAAGAAAGAGAGAGAGAGAGAGAGATAGAAAGAGAAATATGATGGGATAAAAAGCAATTAAAAAAAAGAAGAAAATCGAATGAAAAGATTCACATTCGCATTTCTATTTATATATATATAATTAATTTATATTAATTAATTAAATAATCTATAAGAGGTCATTGATTTTTTATTACGTGATCGAGAATCGTAGAAAATGATAGAGGAAGCAGTTTTCATCTTATTTTGAGTGAAACTTTGATAAGAAAAAAAAGAAAAAATGTAAAAAGGAGGAAATGTCAGCACGTGTGTGTCCGATATCCGAGGAAGGCAAGTTACCAAGCAAGGAAGCAAGTACAAAGTGGACTAGAAAAGAAAATCTCGTAAGGGCAAGCTCAAATCGATATTGCTGCGACGTGAGCTTCCTTCTTGAGAGTCGAATCATCTTCGATCGAATCCACTTTAGTTTTTTTTTTTTTTCCTTTTCTTATCCCTTTCCTTTGGTTAAGGCTCATTTATATACGACCTATTGGCGTCTGATACCAGTTACTAGATAGCAACTTATTAAGCTTTAGAGATGGATATCTCTATACATTAAAACATACGTGATGGTTTCTTCATCTTGAAAGAAAAATATAGGAAAAGATAAAAAAAAGAAAGATAAAGAGAACAGATTTATCAGATTCGCGAGATAAAGTTTAGTTATTCTATCATTTATATTTAACCTAGATTCGTTTAAATGAATTTCAGAATTAATATTATTATTCGCGACTTAACGTGATCGTAAATTTGAAATTGAAACTATAAGTATAAATCGTGGAAAATTGATTAAACGATTAATACGATTTTATTTGTTTACAAATTTCACGTATGATTAGTAAAGAAAGAAAGAAGATAGGAAAAATAATAATAATATAGTATTGAACAAATTTGAAGGAATCCCCTAACGTAGTCAAAATTCTACTGCTATACTACTACTAATACTAGTAAGCTTGTCTCTCTCTCTCTCTTGTCAGCGATTCCGTAACGCCCGCTAACAAAGAAAGTTCAACGTTATAGGGCTGAACGCCTAGGGAGCTTTTGCTCCCTCAAAAAGCGGAACTTTGGATAACTTCAAAATTGATATATCCCAACGGAAGGCCGCGTTTGATCGTCAAATATGAATTTTCGCGGAACGTTAGCTAATACGGTCGTCGCATGGTATATGCGTCTAACCACGAAAGAACTTCATTTTCTCAACTAGTATGCTCTTTCTATGGTTTATTTATTTAATACGTTTAACATAAACGATCAATAGATTAGAAAATATTCAGATATGAGTGAACTATATAAGCAACTAGCTAACTTTATTTTTCCTCCCTATATATATATGGGAAAATTTCTTTTACGCGAACAAATTTTCATATTTTTTCTTTTCTTTTCTTTTCTTTTTTTTCTTCTTTTCGTTGAACGACTACAAACAACCATAAAATTTTCTTATTCTTCCTATCTATTGGGTTTCATTTTCTTTTTTTTTTTTTTCAAATTAGCCAATTTAAATAAATGTTTTAATAATATATCGTTACTGTGGCAACTTATATACGAGTTAATTATGCAATAATCGTGTCATAGAATTAATTAATATATATTCTATCCATATTTTTTTTACTTTTTTTTTCCTTTTCCTTATAAAATAACAATTAACCATTTTTTGTTTCAACCAATTCGTATATAAATTATCCAAGCGAAAATATTCATCTGAATTAAATATATACATATATAATATATTTTCGTTATTCTCTCTTCTCTACTTTTATATATTTTCTCATACGCATTTTATAAAGAGAAACGATGTGACACACCGAAGAGTAAGCTCATAAATCGTTCTCAGAGAGTGTCGTAAAAGTTTAATACCACAATGATAATATACACGGGTTAGTTTTGTTTTCGGTATAGCGAGTACACAGTTAAATCGTTGAAAAGTGAAACACGACGTGATCATTTTGTTACGAAGGGACTAATTTTTCTATTCATTGCATACACAGACACAAACACACACACGTACGCAGGGATCTTAATTTCCATTTTAAAGGGAAAAACAATAAAAAAAAAAAAGATGATACTTTTACTTGATACTTTAAACGTATCGTCGGTCACGAATCGACGAAAAATCACGTACGAATGTTCATTTCTTTCCTTCTTTGCGAGAAGGGGATTAATCGATAATCGATTCCTTCGATTATCGACAGCAGCCCAACCACTTTGATGAACTTTTTTCTTAATTTTTATTCATTTTCTTTTTACTCGTTTGAAAACGAGTTCACGTTCCAGGGTGGATTTGAAGAGACAATTTCTTTTTTCCTTATCTTATTTTCTTTTTTTTTTTTACTTTTTTAATTTTATAATAAATATATATTTATTATATTTATATTATAAATTATTATATATATATATAAATAAATTATTATATATTATAAATTTATATTATAAATATATATGTGAAAAAAATTCTCGTATGGCAATTCGAAATGCATATTTCCGACGAATTGGTAAAGAAAATCGCTAATCGATCAAACGGAAGATTGAATTCCGTCCAATTACTTTTCCGATAAAGGATTCTCTCGTTTAATTTATGCATAAGAAAGTTAGCTCGTTAAAATACTCGTAAGAAATAAATGGAAGATTTTTTTTTCTGTTTTGTTTAACCACTAACACCACCACCACCACCACCACGAGAGAGTGGTATAAACTTGAAATTATTTTCCGTGTAGGCTTTTCTAAAGGAAAAGGAAAAGGAAAACAAGAAAAGAATGAAAAGAAAATCATTTCTCCGCGATATGTAAATCTTCTCTCAAGATTGGAATAAACAACGGCCGGGGTAATTTGTTATTTAAAAAGAGAGAGAAAAAATTCATCGTACTAAAGTAACTGGTTCGATAAAAAATTGACGAGTAGAAATAAATAACGGGTCGTAATTCATTTTGATTATTATTAACAAGAAGAGCGTGCACCGTTGCAACTGATGCAATTTAAAAGGATTTACCTAAATCCCAAGACAGTAGTAAATCTTAGCTTTTTATTTCTTAACGTCCCCTCCCCTTTTTTTTTTTTTTTTATTTTTTTCTTTTTTGTCGAGGAATAATACTCTCGACGAAGACCTGACCCCATTTCTTGTTAAATTCTCTATTTTTTTTATTTTTTTTTTTTTTTTTTTAGTATAAAAGTAAACCCAAAAAGTACGCAGAACTAGTTTAGAACCGAGAAACCTATGTGTACCTTGTTTTTTTTTTTTACTTTATTTTATCTTGTAAAAAAGAAAGAGAGATTAATATTATAATTCGTGAGATGTTAATATGGAAAAGGATTAGGGTCGAGTGGACAGGTTTTTGTTGTAAACTATCAGAGTAAATCTAAAGTAGGTGAATGGTTAGAGGTTGAAGTAACACAAGCCAATAGCCGTACTGTCATTAGCAGTGGGAAGGAGAAGTAATTGCGGGAAACCCAGGGAGATGTTTCAGATTGATCGTTAACAATGTAATTAAACTATCCGTTACCACAAAAGCGGCCAATACACAGCTGCCACTGTCGCGTTTGCTACAATATACATTCGCATGATATCTTCATCTGAATCATCAAATTATACCAACTCGTGATATTAAATCTACCATCGAAGATGAATATTAAATAATATTTATTTCTTATTCTCAATCAATCTATAAATAATACGCTATATATATAAAATAAGAAATAAAAATAAAAAAAATTAGCATTAAAATATAATGATTAATATTAGATTTTTCCGAATATTTTTTATATTATCTTAATATTAATATAATATTAATATTATCTTATAATTTATTTGTTTTAATCTTACACGTAAGATTTTCGACACTTGTTGCATTAAAGATTATTCTTAAATATAGATAATATTTGAATAAAATGATATAGAAATGTGTTGGTTACTATCAATTCGTATAGAAATTATCCGTGCAAAAATATCTTCATGTTGAAGGATTAAATTATTGACAAAAAATGTATTTATTATTGAGGATTAATTACAATATAATATAGAAAATAATATAAATGATTTAACGAAGTATTTAACATTTAGATATATGAATTTTGATTATGATGATATTGAATTTTCATCAATTAATGTTAAATTCGGATGAAAGATGGAAGGTGATTAGAGGAATTGACGATGAGAAGAGTAGGACACATACGTAGCATCGTTGTTTACCCAAATTACACGAAGCGTATTACGTCGTACGTACACGTAGCAATCTCCTCGAAGCATGACACATATACCTGAAAATGTGGTTACGTGCTATTAGGATTTTTGATGAACTATAAGTACAACACGAAGAAAAGAATTAGCATTCTACTCTTCTTTATCAATTAACATTATTACCTCTTTTATTTATTATTTAATTGAATTTTATATAAATTTAATATATTTTATCAACCCTTTGACTGCTATGGGCGCATATATGCGTTTGGTAAAAATTGCCAGCGTAATTTATCGACGCATTATAAGTTTGTATTATTATTATGAATGATTGTCACATGAAAAATTATATCAGAAAGAAAAACTCTTTTAATCGTTAAATATAATTTATTATTAAATCTAGTTAATAATAATATCGATCAACGGAAACAATAGCACTGACAACAAACTATTACATCCCTACAAAATACTTCAGTTAAAAGTATTCAGCACTCAAAAGAGTTAAAAAATCTTCCATCGAATAATTGCATTTCTATTTTCTATTATTCTATTAATTTTTTTTTCTTTTTGTTCACCGAACACATACTACAGTCTCGTAGATAAATCTGATCGATTTCAGATATATTATATAATATATACCAGAGAGAAACCAACAATGAGAAATATAGCTGCTGCGATTTTTCGGCCCGTGAAAATGCAATTTCATTTGACCGTGCGATCTGACTTTTGGTAAACGAGTTCCGTAAGCTTGGTAATCTTTCGGGGTTGATTTTATGGACTACCTAGAAGTCTGCTTCGACAAAACGAGAGAAAAAGAGAGAGAGAGAAAATGAGAGAGACGTAAACTTGTCGAGGGAGAATGAGAATGTTACGTGGGTACGATAAGAAGAAGAAGAAGAAGAAGAAGAAGAAGAAGGAAGTTTGTCGATCGAATGAAAGAAAAATCGTTTTTGAGGAGGGGCAGGGGAGGTCGGGGGAAGGTTTAGTTAGGGAGAGAAAGAGGTCGGGATCGAACGTTTGTTGATCGAGAAAGAATTTCACCAAACAAGGAAAGTTTTATAACAGATAGGGAAATTATCTTCTTGCTTCTTCTTGCTTCTTTTTTCTATCTTTCCATCTAAATCTATTTATAGAACGAGCCTAAGTTCCAGTATGTCACATTTAGCTTAAAAATCAGTTTTTAGTAGCTTAGTTGTTGTCATTGTTGTTTGGAAATCATCGATTGAAAATAAAATTGACATTTGGGTATAGCGGGACGATAAATTCGCGTAGTTCGGATCGAAAGTGCGAAACGAACCGATTATTCATTTATAGTCTTTCACGTTCGACAGCTATGGGTAAAGTTTACTTAACCGGTGTGCTTTCATTGTATAGAGTAGGGGATGGTTCGAAGGGATTGGGAGTTACACGAGAGGGTTGAGAGAGTAAGTGAGTGAGTGAGTGAGTGAGAGAGAGAGAGAGAGAGTAGATCGATAGGAGGGAGACAAGTTTCTGTGTTAACATTGTTAACTATACAATCCTAAGCCGACTCTCTCTCCCCCCTTTCCTCTCTCCTTCCCTCCTGCCTTCGTGCAAGGACGAGTATAGTGAGTGAGAAAATACACTCGAAATTCGTAAGTTCTACAAATTAGTCAGTATCAGAGCGTAGGCTTGCTCTACGTGTATTACAACTTCGTTTTCGAATGCTGTAGTAACATATATGGACACATATATATATATTATATATGTATGTACGTATATACATTGAAACGAGATATAGAGAAAGAGTGAACGAGCAAGAGAGAGAGAGAGAGAGAGAAAGTCAAGTAGCTTAAGTAAACTTCAGCTAATGAGAATTTTCCGACAAAATTTCAATTAATTTATATAACTAATATATATATATATCCAAGTGATATTTATCGTTAGACCTCGTTTAATTTCCTTTAACTGTTACCAACAAATAAAATAAAATAAATATATACCTCCGAGATGGTAATAATTAATCGATTCTCGTTTTGCAAAGAAAAAATATAATAGGAAAATATTTGTCGTTTGAAAATAGGGTATAATAGTAAAAGGGGATTCGTGTATCGTATTAATAAAATGAAAAATAAAATTGAAGATATACGCGTGTATACGTATACGCGTATGTAAAATACGCGGGATAGGATTATGCAATAATTAGAGAAATTCGTCTATTACCGGTTATGAGATTTAATATGAAAATCGTTTATTAATTTCGACCGCCTTGATAATAACGACGATGACGACGAGATGACAAAGTATAATGACGCGTATTCTCAACACGTATGCGGGCAACTAACAATCGTTAATTGTCGCAAACGTTGTAATCTCGTTGGATGATTGGGTGGTAAACATCCGACGGATTTCGACCAACACCGCTACTAATGCTCTTGCAAACGTGTTCCGAATACGACACGATGTGATTTTACTCTCGGTTTACGATAGACGCGGTTGAACGAAGTGCGTACCTGCTGTCCGCCAGCCCTGCTCTGCTGCGAGATGAAACGTTTGTACGGCTTTGTGTTTTGAACGATTTCGTTCCGATACACAAATTACGTATCCATTATTCACGACAAATAGAAAGAGTAGGATGGACTTGGGGGAGGGAATAAAAAATAAAAAACAAAAAAAGAGACAGACGGAGAGAAAGAAAAGTACATATTGAACGAGTTCGAAAAATAATTCTCGAATATTGTGTCTCCCGACAAATAAAATAAAAAAAAAGAAAAACAAGAGAGAGAGAACAAAAAAGTTATTTGCAATTTTTTTCATCTAAGATCTTCAAATCATTGAAAACTTTTATTACGAACGATAATAATTAATATTTGATAAATAATTAACAACAACAACAACAAAATAATATCAATCAAATATTGATAATAAAAATAGAATTGTTTATTAAGATCTGTTGAAAATTAATTGATTGTTCTTCACTTAATCGAATAAAAAAGAAGCTTTAGGTGGTGTAAAATATATCATATATAAAATATAATAAAACACATCTCTCATTCTCGAGAGAGAATCGTGTTGCGATCGATAAATCCCAGTGCCTCGATTCATCGAGCTTGCAATTTATAAATGTCAAAACGTATAAGGAAAATAAGCGAAAAGGCAGGCAGGCAGGCAGGCAGGTAGGCAGGCAGGCAGGCAAGCAAGCAGGTAGGTAAGCAGGTAGAAAAGAAAAGCAGGCAAGCTAGCAAGTAGAGAAACCTTCGAGTCGTATATAATCATGACGATCTTCATCGTACCTTCCTCGTCTATTAAATCGTCCGTCTTTTTCTCTTTCATTCACACAGAAGGGAAAAGCTCAGCATCGTTGGTTACGGTACCCAACCACTTGGTTACGAAAAGTAGTAGTTATAGTAGTAGTGGTAGTAGTAGTAGTAATAGGTTTAGCTGGCTCGAAAAAAGACGGTTGAATCGATCGAAGCTCTTAAGAACGAATCACAAGCGTTTCAAGAGCAATATCTGCAATGGCCAGCCGCGAAAATACGATTGCATTCGTGTACCCTTCGGCAAGTTAGGTAGTAGCTTTCAGACGACGACGAATTTTCTCTTTCCTTTCTTTCACCTCTAGTTCCTCTTTTTTTCAGCTCACCCCCCTCCCCCATCTACCCCTTCCCTTATTTTCTTTCTTATTTTTCCATTTCTTTTTCTCTTCTTCTTATTTTCTTACATTTCGTTTCGTTTCGTTTCGTTTGGTTTGCTTTTATATTTTCGTTGTTGTTTTCTTTATTTTTCTTTTTCTTTTTTATTCGAGTATTCTTTCCTTTCTTTCTCAGGAGGTTACTCGATATCAAATTGAAGTAGGGATAGATAGCCTAGCATCCTCTTAGGATCCTTCGCTAACACCATCAAACATTTCTTCTTTTTTTCTTTTTCTTTCTATTCTTTTCCTTATTCTTCTTCTTCTTCTTCCTTTTCCTTTTCCTTTTATTTTCTCGTCTAACACTAAATATAAGCATACATATGTAGTTGGCCTAACGTAACATTGCACTCCGGCAATCCGACGTGTAGGGAGAGTTCCGCGAGAGGTGAATCCATTTTGAAGGTAGTTTCGTTCCGCGCAAGTAATTTCAAAGGCTGCATCTCTCGAGAAGGAGCAGCTGTAAAAGGAAGAAGAACAAGAACACAAGAAGAACAAGAACAAGAAGAAGAGGAAGAAGAAGAGGAGGAGGAAGAAGGAGGGATACGTAGAAACGAGCTCGGGGGATTAAGGGACGATTGAGGAAGGGTTTTCGAGGGTGCTACAAGATGCGAGGAGCTCGTTTTTCCTTCCACTTTGTTAGCTTGCTAGCAGTTCCTCTTGATTTACCACTAGCTATATTTATCTGGTAATTAAGTACGAATTACCGAGCGAGCATTTTCCATTTCTGATATTCGCTGAAAAAAAAAAAAAGAAAGAAAAAAGAAACGAAAGATGTATATGTATATGTGTGTAATATACCACGTGATATTCGTGTACTACTCACACATGGAAATAAATGTGTATTCCCTTGTACACGTACGCGGTGGTTACGTATACGTATTGCTCACTCGTACAAACTATATTTAGCAGAGAATGCGACCATCTGGAGTAAACTGACTTGTCGAGCATGCACCCGAGTATTTCCTAGTGAGTGTTCTTGGATAATACCCAGGTATATACGCAAGATTGTATTCTAATTGCTCGTGGTTGAATCTATCGAACATGCATAAGAGACATATGTACATCTATATTAGATTATCTTCACGTCGTCTTTTAAACTGTTTATTTCATTAGAACGAAATCGATATCTACGTTTAAGAGGATAATACAATTTTTCTGATCGTTTTCGAAAGTTTTTATACAATTATTTTCATTATCCAATTAAAATATATAAATATATTATTCATTTCAATTGGATAATTTTATAGAATATTAGGAAAATTTTCAAATTGTACAAACAATTTGGATTCAATTTCATCTAACATTTTATCTGTCAATTTTGATAATCCTTGTACGATACTACTTCAGAGAAATTCTCCCCTATAACAATTTTCTCGCGTACGATGAATTTTCGTAGGTAAAGCTAGTAGAATATTATTCGTTCTTTTCTGCTCTTCCTCAAATCATATCCATAAATCATCTAGGAGTAGGCGGCCATCATTCGTTTTGTCAGAAGGAGAAATAAATTTCCTTTTTCCATAAAATACGTTCTTTTTTTTTTTTTTGCTTGTGTCGATGGTATATCGATAGGGGGTGGAGGCGCAAGGAGAAAAACAAAATAAAAAAGTAAAAGTAAAAAGGGACGAAAATATATAAGAGTCTCTCTTAACAACGTATCTACCAATCTGAATTAAATGAAAGATAGCGTTTAATAAAAAAATAGAACAATAAGAGTCTATTGTTAGGAGAGAATACAACAAAATTAAAAACACGAATAATAAAAGGATAAAATAAACGAGAATGAAGAGAGAGAGAGAGAGAAGAATATTGGAAATTGTTTCGCGATGAAAGAAACGTGTCCAATATTTTCTAGTTTTGTTGTTAAATTATTTTCTGACGAATGAGATCGTCAAAAATAACATTTTCATTACCACACGTTGTAGATAGAAGTGAAAGAGATGAATGAGTTAGTAAAAGAAAGAGACGACGCGTTACGTTGAACGAGGACAATTCTAGGAAAGCTCGGACTGCCAAGAACTACAGGGGGTGGTTGTAAATCAACAAACGTAGTAAATCAACGAAACTTTCTTTGCCTCCACCCCCTCCTCCTTGTGAAACATATTCGGAGACTCTAAGGGAAAGGTCCTTTCCATTTATCCATTCGCGGAAGTGTTTCAAGATTTTTCTTACCTTTTCTCTTTGTAGACGTTTTATCAAAACTCTTACACACACACACACACATATACACACGTACCACCCCGTTACACTTATTATTATATATAAATATATTTATGTACTATACAAACTTGTATACCTTTACCTTGAGATCTGAAAACTAATCGTTTTAGATTTTTTCCCTAACTCACGTGTAAATTTTTATTATTACTCGAAAAGAAAATATTACGTTACGTGGTTGTATGTATGAAAAAAGAAAAGAATCAAGTACACGTAAAGAAGAGTATAAATGTATATAATAATGTTCTTAAAGGGTAACAAAGTACACTCGACAAAGTACCCAGCAGGCTAGCTACACTCTCTCTCTCTCTGACACTCGAGTACAGTCTCGAGATCATTTGCAGCTTCTACTTGGAGAAAAAAATCAAGTTGCTGTATGAACGGGTATAGTTATAAAAGTCTATATATTTCTTATACTTGTATAACAAAGTTTAATACGAATCATTCGTGTTATATTTTTCTCGTCATCTTTATTATTTCACATTCTTATTCTCTTATATCTGATATATTAATAAACAAAATAATTGTTCGTTATAAAACAAATCTATTTTCTCGTTAATAATATTTATATCAGTTTGTGGTATGAAATTTTCCTTGCACTCGGTATGACAATTTTGAATAAAAGGAAAGCTGAATATAAAAGAATGGTGTCTTGGTAATATTAATTCCCATAGTTTTATCGATACTACGTAAAACTACTGTGCCATTAGAAGCAGAATTTTCTCTCTCTCTCTCTTTCTTTGTCTATCTGTATTTATGTATGTATGTATGTATGTATGTATGTATGTATGTATGTATGTATGTATGCATGTTTGTTTCTTATCACATTTACGTTTTCAACAAGTTTTGTCGTAAGGAATATAAGGAACGAAGTAAGATAGTGGTAAACGCGTCTAATTAACTGATGGAACTGTCGACGAAGAAGAGAGAAGGAGAAGGGAGGGAGGAAAAGGGAGGAAAAGGGAGGAAAGGGAGAAGAAAGTTTTCTCGTGAGAATCGTCAGAGTACTGGTACTTAACTGTTCGAACACTTCTTAACTCTTATGCGCGTTTCTACGTCGAGTAAGACCCTCGACAATTTTGATTTCAATAATATAACTGTATATATAACATGTAATATGTATATTATTTTTGTCAGTGGGTAAACTTTTGACACGAGAAACAAAGATACTTATCAAATTATTTCTATAATCTATAGTTACTAATATTTAATTTACGTTCGAACGTGAAACGAATTTTTATTCGCAAAATTTGGACTAATTTTCGAAAATCCGTAATTTTGTTCTATTTTTTTTCTCTCGTAAGAATCGAAAGGTATAGATTTTAATTAACGGCACGTATTATTATACTAACGGGCTAATTTGAAAAGTACCTAGGCAAGGTACACTCGGCTGATTTGTGATAGACCACGGTGGTGTAAAAAACAAAAACAATCAAACAAAAAGATCAAATAAAAATATAAGCATTTGCCGAATGAGAAGAGATTGGGGATGGAGATGGGGATGGGGGGGAGGGTTGAGGGAAGAGAACGATCGAAACCAACATCTCATTTTATCTTTTTCTCTTCCTTTCTCTTTTTAGCAAACAGCAGGCCTTACGATTAACGATTCGACCGAGTGAGCTCGTTTCTACGAACCGTTGAACACGATGGACTCTTCGTTCCACACGGTGTGCAAGCTGCTTTTTTTTTCTTTTTCTTTTCCTTTTTTTTTATCCTCGTCGCTTTTAAAAGCCGATCTAAACTCACTTCTACCCACCTCCTCCTCCTCCTCCCCCCGTCCCACCTTTGAACGTAAGTTAAAACGACGACGATGACGACGACGACGAATCGGGTGGCTTCGACGCGAACGACACGAAAATTTTTTACGGCAAACTTTTGTTCCCCTCCGCCATTCCTCCCTTTGTATTTCCTTTTATTTATTTTGGTTTCATTTCCTTCGATTATCTTCACGTTCGTTCTATTTTTCGTCCTTCGAACGAACGAAAACACTTTTGAGAACTCACGGAAATTAATATTTTATTTAAATTAATAACTTTGATATTTTTCTTCTTCTTCTTCTTCTTCTTTTATAGTTTCGCATACGTATTCATTCGTCCTGTATAAGAAATTTGTTTTTATTTATTAAATAATTATTTATTTAAAATAAATATTTTTTATTTATTAAAAAATTTTTATAAAAATTAATTTAATTAAATTAAATTAAAATTATAATTAATTAAATTATTTGTTTTTATTTATTAAATAAATATTTTTTATTTTATTTAAAATAAATAATTATTTAATAAATAATAAATAATATATAAATAATAAATAATAATAATAAATAAATAATTATTTTCTTTATTTTTTTCGAAAAAAAAGCCACGATACACGTTTAACCGTAAACCCGTTAGAAATAAAAGAAATGAAATAGAAAAAGAAAAAAAAAAAGAAGAAGAAAAGAAAAAATAAAAATCGTTCTACGTGCAAGCAGGTTACGGTGAGAAAATATTCCCATGAATGGACCACGGAATAGGATGCCGAGGTGGCGCAAAGTTACCTTGCGGTTTACGAATTACGCTTTACTATGTAAAGAGATAAATAGATAAATAGATAGATAGAGAAAGAGGGATATGGAAAAAAAAATAGAAGAAAAAAGAAAAAAAAGAAGTATGGACATCGTTGTAGAAAACGTTTAACGTGTTAAAGCCGTTGCGATTTTCCGTGTGCCGACGTTAAATACTTTTTCTCCGGATAGTCATTTCCCTCTCCCTCTCTCTCTCTCTCTCTCTCTTTGTTTTTTTTTCTGTTTTTTTTTCCTCCTCTTTCTTTTCTTCTCTCCTCCTGCTCTCTTTTCGACTCTTCTTTATGGCCAGTAGTTTTCAAGCTCACACACACACACACACACACATATACACGAACACACACACGTAAACGCGCGTGTGTAGTGTATAACCGAGGTAGTTTTATTTACGTAGGGAACGTCTTGTAAAAACGCTATAGCACCCCCCACCCTCACCCCCACCCCCACCCCCACCCCCCTCGGTGCTTTCGAGTAATTAATCACTCACGCAAAATAGATGCTGATTACCACGGACGATATAGCATCGCTTAATTAGCTTTTATCGGTTAGAGGACAGGACCGAAAAGAAGAAGGAAGAAAGGGGGAAGAGGTACGCGGTGGGGGGTACGAGGGGATAGGGAGAAGTTAGATGGCAAACTTCGTTTATCAAACGATGAGAGAGATTAAGGATAGTAAAAGAAATAAAAAGAAAAAATGTAACAAAATTGAAACGAAGAAATAAAAGGAAACAAAAAAAAAACAAAGTATGACATCCTTTCGACAGTTTCCACCCGGTATATGAGACGTCTAACGAGCTAAACGTCATTGCACCGTAATTACAACCTACCCAAGTGTGCAACGACACACACACACACACACACACATATATATAACTATCTTCGTTTTATATAGTATGAAGAGTTTAAAGTAATAAATTGTACGAGGAGTCTGTTGATGTTATACCTTTTTCTCATTTTTCTTTCTTTCTTTCTTCTTTTTTCCTTTATTTTCTCTCTTATAGATTCCTTTTACTTTTCTTCGCCACGCTTAGTTTCATTCTGTTTGTTTCTTTTCTTTTTTTATTTTTTTTTTTCGTCTCTTTCCGTTTTATTATCCGTTTCATTCGTATAATTGATACGTACGCGTGTACTCGCTCTTCATTTATTCTTCTTTTACTTTTCGCACACATCCGTTTTAGAATTCTGATCTAAGAAACAACGCGTGTTCTCAACAGGCAAACGATCTAATTAATATTTCTCGTATGCTTCTCTAATTGATTATTAAATTAAGACCATTTAAGCTGATTATTTTCTTCTAGCGAGTTAGAGTTAAACGTTTGTTTCTCTTAGATCCAACTTTAAGATTATTTATCTGATATACTAGATATTTACTTGAGAGTGTTATGATTCATTTAAAGGGATTACGTTCAGAGTTTTCGATCAAATTCTGAATATTTTTTTATATAATTTATATTATATCGGAAAGAAATAAATAATTCCTGTATAGGAACAGTCTTTTTTCAGTATGCGTAAATTGTAATTTGTCAAAAACGTATCATTAATCGGATCAACAACACACCTCATGTACCTTTATTTATATATGTTAGATTTATTTTTATAAATTTATTTATCGTTTCGCAAGATTATTTAATTTGTCTGCCGAAAATAAACTTGCTAATTTAAATAAGGTTTATTAAATTAATTCTAATTTCGTCCTTTTCTTCCTAGTCTACGCTTTTAGACAGATCGTCGATAATAGCAGTCCTCTTTAATAATTAATAACATTCGTCACGAGACAGTTAACCGATCGTTAAAATAGTTTATTATTTATTATCAAAATCGATGGAAATAGCAGGAGAACATAGGAAGGGGTGTATCAATGAATCTGATCATTTCTGGGAATCATTGTTGCGCGGGTTCGTGCATTAGCCAACGGTATTGTTGTTAATTATATAATGGAAAACAGTTTGCGGAGAAGACGAGAACATTGGTTAAAAAAAAACCAGAGAGAGAGAGAGAGAGAGAGAGAGAGAGAAGATGACGTTGCCCTCGTTGATTATGCGAGGGGAAAGAAGGGGGCGGAATTATTGTGAGCGGCAGTAACTTCGTTAAATTCCCATTAATGTCACGGGGGTAGACCTCTCCCCCCTCCCCCTACCCTTAGCCCTCCCATAGAAACTATATATCGCGAACTCATAAAAAGCGTCCTGATTCAACGGATCCCCAGTGTTTAAATGCCACCCGTTATAAATAACCTTTCTTCGCGTAATGTTAAAAACAAATAATAAAAATCTAATTGATGAGAGAAAATATTCGCATTGGTTGAAACTTCCTCCCTGATCGGAGAAGAAAAAAGAAAAAAAAAAGAAGACAACTCGGCCCGTACTACTTTCCCCATCTGTGAAAATCCACGTGGCTGACCAAAGTCCGACTCGTTCTACTTTTTTCTTCCCCGTTGCTATCGGCGAAAATCAACGGGTCTGATCGAAAACTCGTTCGTACTACTTTCTCCATCGGTGAAATTCAACGGCTGATCGAAAACTCGGTTCTACTACTTCCTCTCCTGTGTCGGTCGAAAATCGACGACGACGACGACGATGACGACGAAACGGTTGGATCAAAAACTTCCTTATACTACTTTCTCTCGATCGGTGAAAATTCAACGGCGGACCGAAAACTCGGTTATACTACTTTCCTTCGTCGGCTCAAATATTGGATCAGAACGTACGAGTTGAAACATTCTTTTTTTGTTTTATTATAACCGATACTTTTATCAATAATAATAATAATAAATTAATCTCAAAATGAATTTCGTAGCAGCTTTGAAACGTTTGCTAAACGATAAATCAAAGAAAAAAGAAATAAACTCAAGTAAAACGATAGTTTAAAATCATATTAAGGATTATTAAATATATCATCTTCGTTATAATTTATCTATCATCAACTGTATTCCATTGAGACTAGGACTTGTTTGCTTTATAAAGAGACAGATAAGAGAGAAAGAAAGAGAGAGTGAGAGAGAATGAGATAGATAAGGATAGAATAGAGAGACTCGAGTTAGTTGTCATCGTCGTTGTGTGATTAGACTTACCTATCGCGTTGCATTACGTCTGTAAAGGAGAGAGAGAGAGGGAGACAGAGAGAGGGGGACACGAACGATCCTTCCTATCTGTTATGTCATCGCATGCCCGGATAGAACTTAACGCGGCCCGTCAAGCTATGCAAATAAGGGATTCCCCCTTAGGAATAACGCGGCCGGGAGAGAAATTGTATACGACGAAACTCTACTGGTAGCAGAACGCGCGCACTTTCATCACCAGCATCATCATCTTCCACCTCATTCTCTGGACCCTTACCACCCCCTTTTTCTCCCCACCCCCACCCTTTACTCAAATCCCCAATTCGTATAAGTTAGCGCAATTTATGCGCTATTTACACGATTCCTCGTTTACGAAAACTGCTGTTTGATATACTCTACAAACTGATGTTTAATTTAATGATACAAAATAAGTGAAATAAGAAAGAAAACAATATGATCGATCGTAATTTCTTTTTATAGAGTAAATATTTCATTCGGATTTCTTTTTCTTTTTTTTTTTTCTCTGTCGAGAGTAGGGAAAACGAACAAATCGTTTATTTAACATGTTTTGTAGTATTTACAATTTTAAATGGTATTAAAGTACAAGCCAGACCATTGATGTATAAATAAAATACTTTATCGATACGACGATGGAAAAAATGCTTTCAAGCTTTATGTCGTAGATGACATAGAACGAAAAGCTTCTTTGAATAATCCGACATCAAGCTCTGAAACTTTGAAGAATCGTTCATTGGCTTATTTTCTTGTTTTTTATATGTACATTTATATATATATATATATTACAATCTATTATTTTAATAGATAAATTAAGTAGATGAAATTTTAATCTATAATCCTTAGTTGTTACATATCTTCGTTGAAAATAGGAAATTGTTGGTAGAAATATGAGAGGAAAATGCTGTCAGAGAAAATATCCTGATGGTTTAGGAGTTTCTTTCGAAAAGTAGTAGCAGGTATCAAAAGTTGTTAGATGGTTATCTTTCTCACCGAAAACCGAGAGGAAAATGCCACTTTAGCTGCCATGAATCCTGACCATAGTTGTCGTGAAAAAGAACTTGAGTATCTACTCGTAAATCGTTCCTATCTCTCTCTCTCTCTCTCTCTTATTCTCTCTTACTCTCTTACTCTATTACTCTTTTTCTTCTATTTTTCCTTCTTCAAATAGTCCGATCATCTTACCTTTACCATAAACGAAATCCATTCGAACATTTGTGATAGAGGTGGTGGTGTTCTATTACGGTAAGGGGGAGGGTAAGCTGGGAGGGAAAAGAAAATTGAAATTTATCATCGGTTATTGAAAGTTTTACGATCTATTTATAACTCGCGAGAATCTTTGGTGATTACCGACACAAAAAAGGTTACCCGGGGGTGAGGCAGGGGGAGCAGACAGACAGATAGAAAGAGAGAGAGAGAAAGGGAGAATTGGGTAGAAAAATAATTAACGAGATTGGTCAGAGAATTCCCCACCTCCTTCACCCCTACCCGCAATTCTTTTACATTTTATTTCACGAGCAATCAAGGATAATTAACTGATTCAGAAACGAATCTTTTTCCGTGTGGGGGAGGGGGGTAATGTAATATTCTTTTTCCTTTCTTTTTTTTGTTTTTTTTGTTCCATTTTCCAAAGAAAACGAAAGTACTTAACCAATACGAGATTTCTTTCTTTTGATCGTTCGTATATGAGGTCATTCGTTTTTACTTTTTTTTCTTTTTAGTTTTGGCAACCCATTCTCCCCACCTTCGCCACCATTAATTATTCACTTTGATTACTTTTTATTACTTTCCCCTCGTGGATTTCGTCGGGCGACTGTTTTTATCCGCGGAAAGGATCTCGCGCGGATCAATACGGAAAAAAAAAAAACGTTAAGCCGAGGAGAGATTGTAACGGCAGAGAAAAGATTTAGCCAATCCGTAGAGGAGTTGGGACGGGATGATAGGGAGGGGGGTGGGACACAAAGTTTGTCCTTTCATAAAGAAGGAAAATCGGACGAGCTACGTATACAGGGTGTCCCACATAACTCCAGTCACGATTTTTCCTGGCGGAGGAGCCAAACACCCCCCTCGGTAATGCTAACAATGCCTGGTATCGGGCAATGTGAACAATGCTTGACCGGCCAACTTTTCTTTGCCATTTTATGAACCTTTGCAGATCGATTTATAACTCGACAAAGTATTCTACGCGTAGAAAAAAGAATGTTCTTTAATTTAATATAAGAGTCATTAAAATCTATTCAATTTTAGTATAGAAAATATTTACCGAAACAATTCAAAGAAATGACAAAATTGTACAATTTACAGCATTGCATTCTCTGACATTTTATGAACCTTTGCAGATCGATTTATAACTCGACAAAGTATTCTACGCGTAGAAAAAAGAGTGTTCTTTAATTTAATATAAGAATCATTAAAATCTATTCAATTTTAGTATAGAAAATATTTACCGAAACAATTCAAAGAAATGGCAAAATTGTACAATTTACAGCATTGCATTCTTTGCCATTTTATGAACCTTTGCAGATCGATTTATAACTCGGAAAGGTATTCTACGCGTAGGGAAAAGAGTGTACTTTAATTTAATATAAGAGTCATTAAAATCTATTCAATTTTAGTATACAAAATATTTACCGAAACAATTCAAAGAAATGGCAAAATTGTACAATTTACAGCATTGCATTCACTGACATTTTATGAACCTTTGCAGATCGATTTATAACTCAACAAAGTATTCTACGCGTAGAAAAAAGAGTGTACTTTAATTGAATATAATTAACGTGGACACGCGAGTGACCCAGGAAAGGAACGACGACGTGGTCCTACGAAAATTGCTAACTCCGCTCGTAAAGGGAATCCGATGGTTCGCGAGAGTTCACGTGAGCGAATAACGTGAAACACTCGTTGTCACTGCTACTACATAACCATACCCATTCCCTTCTCGTCCCTTATCCAAACCCTTCCTTTACTCAACCCTTCTTCTCCCCTTTGGGCTCAACCCCTGTACGAGTTCCGGACGTTACGTCGTTCTGGTCAGTTGAATTTACGAATACTACTGTGGGTGATGTGAACGAAAATCAGATTTGATCTTAATATAGGGGTGGGAAAGGGAGGAAGGGGTGGAAAGGGGGATAGAGGGAAAAGGGCTCGTTATCGACGCTATTACATTGATCGTTTTACGACGAACTTTCTCTCGATTATCTCGTTTCTGACAAAGTATTGCCAATAAATAGATCGATTGGTATCGATCGATAGATCGATCTTTATCCTATTGGTCAAGTAATATCATCGATATACATATATATATATATATATGTGTGTGTGTAGTCACTGTTAGACCCCCGCAAATTTTCTCAAACACGTTCTTCTTAAATTCCCAAGAGTTATTTTCCGTATTCACTGTTACGATATAAAGTAAGGGAAAAAGAAATCTATCAAGAGTAAGATCGATCGAGATTTATTTTCCCAATAGATGGATCGATCTTTATCGCGATACCGTGATACATTCCGTCTATTTATTTACGAATACAAAGTATATGGGGAAAAAAACAAATCGAAATAAAATATATCCTTGGTATATTATTATATTAAAATATCAAGTGTCATTAATTAACGATTATTAGAATCTGATTTATTGTTAATTGAAATCATTTTTAAACACGTTACGTCGATCATCTTGATACTATGGATTATTCAGAACATTTTCTTTTATATTTTATTCATAGGTTCCCATAGACCGACAATGTAAGATAACAACGCTGCTATAATATTTATACCTTTTTATAGAGAATAATTCAATAAAGTTATTATTTTACAAATACATAAAGGAAAAGATGGAAATATAGTTAGGGACTTTTGACTGAACACGTGTAGAACGATATATATATATGTTAATATTATATAGAAAATTATTTTACACATATGAAAATTATTTTATATAATATATTTATCATATATTATTTATATATAAAATTATTATAAAATATATATAAATATATATCTAAATAAAGGTAAAAAATAAATAAAATAGATAGATAAAAGATCAGAGAGAGAGAGAGAGAGAGAGAAGGGGGGAGGGAATGGGGGGGGGGAACAAAAAAGAGAAGGATGAAAATGATAAGATGAAAATGGGATTCGCGTGATACCACGTCCATTATCTGTCCATTTTTCGTGGAAAGGCGCGATCCCGTTGTATGGAAACCGTGTTTATCCTTAAAATGTGCCACCGTTGGCCATTCGTCTTGGCCGTTCCCTTGTGTATAAGACAAGGATATCTGATACAAGTAAGAATCTCAAAGATATATCTTTTGGAAAAAGAAGACTCTTTTTCTTCTTTCTCTTACTACTTTTTTTTACTCTCTCTCTCTCTCTCTCTCTCTTTCTCTCTCGTAGACTCGCGAATTCGTGTCGTGGAATTCTTCGAGACAGCTCGAATCCGTAGCAGACTCCCATAATTTCTTCTTTCTACGTCGTGAAAGCTCGGGATTGCTTCGAAGGGAAAAAGGAAACGTTTAGGTAACTCATTCCCCTTTTCGGACGTGAAAGAGACAGTCAAAGAATATTTCTCTCCAACTCACTTTTTCCGTCCCTCATTCCCAAGCTGATAATATATTTTTGAATTACGACTTTTCCTCTCGTAAAATATCGTAAAAGTATCGAAGTAAGCCCGAAGATTGGTCCGAGAATTTTGACACTCCAGTCAGTAATCTTCTGTCTCTTTATCCTTATGTATACTGAAAAATCCAACGAAGGATTTATTAGAGAGGAAAAGAGGACAGAAAAAAAAATAGGAAACATTTCTTACGCGAATTCTCTTCGCTTTCGCAGGAATTTTTTTTCCAACGCTTCAAAGGGATTTAAAAAAGATATATATATATATATATGTACGAGGAAATTAAAATTATTCGCAAAAATATACGTTAATAATCTCGTCATAGTTTCGTACTTGAAAAACAGGTACAATGGTTTCTGGGTCAAATTAATTTTTAATATACTTTCGTGTTATATTGAAATAATTTTTGAAATATTTCTTTTTATATAATATATATATATATATATATTTCTGTTTGTGTGCACACGAGCTTTTTTTATACAATTTTCATATAACAACTTCGACCCAAATTCTAAGAGGAAAATTACTAAAATTTACATAATTGTTTTATTGTATTACTTTTTCTAATTTCTTAAAACTAGAACAACCAATCGTGTATTTTTCGATAAATAAAATACATTCTCTTTTAAAACGTATTTTTTTCGAAAAAAAGTATCTATCGTGTAAAAACAGAATTAAAATGCTCTCGTATATACTTCTCTTAGAAAAATTGTTTGAAAAATATTAGCTACGAGTCAAACTATCGAATTATTATTTCTCCCCGTTTAAATACTACGAATATGAAAAGGTAAAAAATGAAAATAAAATAGAGAAGTAGGGATCAGATTCGATTAATAATAGCAGTGGTTTGAGATTTTCCTGCATAATAGAGAACAATCTCTAACGGTAAATCATTCGTGGATAGGGACATATTAGTAAAAGGGGTCTTAATAATAATCATCCTAATTATTTTACTCATTATGGAGGGACGGTAGACTTAAGCTAATTTGCTTGCACACAATACACATACACACGTATAGACACGCATACACATATACATATATAGAGACACACGTAAACGTATATACGAATACACGAACACAGTGTCCCAAGCCCAAACCCAAGCAAGCATCGTACGTAAGGATCGTGGTTCTATCTAGCAGCAGGAATAGGTTAGTC
The DNA here is from genome assembly GCF_010416935.1 of Polistes fuscatus. Taxonomy (NCBI): domain Eukaryota; kingdom Metazoa; phylum Arthropoda; class Insecta; order Hymenoptera; family Vespidae; genus Polistes; species Polistes fuscatus. The sequence goes on from NW_025113031.1 coordinate 2,461,733, forward strand.
CTTATGGCACACGTAATCCGGCTTATCGAATAATCCCCCGTACACCTGTCATCGTTCAACGAGTCAGGATAACGATAATACCAAAGGATAATCCGAGTACGTCGCTAATATGCGAGCTTTCTCGATCGACTTCGTTCGAACTTTTTCGTACGAAAAAAAAAAATGGAAGACAATTTTATACGAAATATAAATGAACTTTGTCAAATTCGATTTTCTTTATTCTTCTTTTTCTTCTTATTTTTACTATCATTGTTCAAAGCTAGATAATCATCTATTCTTTTCTTTTTCTTTTTCTTATCTTTTTTCATTTTTATTAAACAACCGTATAGACAAACGTACAAAACGCATACACGGGTCCATAAATCATCGCGTTTGACAAATTTAGATGAAAATTATACGGTGATATCGAGAAGATTTGTGACCGTGCGCATCTTTTTTTTCGTTTCCACAATGACGCTTTCGTTACACCGTAAAAAAGAGAGAACAAATGCAAAAGAAAGGAAAAAAAGAAAGGAAGAAAGAAAGAAAGAAGGAAGGAAATAGAGAAAGAACCTATCTGAAATATGCAAACGAAATCGTTGAAAGCCGAGATACGAGTACGCTTTTATTGTTCACCGTTGTTCCGGTTACAAAGCTTCTTTCTCTCTCTCTCTCTCTTTCTCTTTTTCTGTTTTCACAAAAATGAAGCAAAAAATAAGAGAGAGAGAGAGAAAGAAAAAGCGGAATAATTTTGGGGAGGGAAAAATTTAACGAACGACGTAACACGCGTTGTATACTTCTCCTCTTTACTCAATTTCCTGTTGTGTTGCTTTTAATTCGAAAACCAAACGGATTTGCGTATATAATCTTTTCTTTTTTTCTTTTTTTTTCTATTTCATTTCTTTTTCGAAGTTTCCATTCGTCGTGCGTAAAAAAATGTGTGTATGTGTGTGTTCGTAAATTTGTTAACGAAAGAAAGAGACAGAGAAATAGATAAATAGATAGATAGATAGAGAGAAAAAGAATGAGAGAGAGAGAGAAAGAAAGATAAAAATATATATAAGAGTGAATTATCGATTTTCTATATCTTCAAGGATTCTCACCTTTCGGTCTCTTGCCCTTTTGTCTTAAAGACGAGACGATCGCACTCGATTTAAAGAATCGTTTCCACTTTCTTTTAACCTGACTCTACTCCCCAAAAACCCCTTTTCATTTTACGTGAAAGCGATTGTTTTCGTTTGGTGGTGAAAACGGTTCGAAAAGAAAAAAAGAAGAAAAGAATAGAGAGAGAAGGAGAAGGAGAAGAAGAACCGAAGGAAAAGAGGGTGTCGTGAAACGTCCTAGTGAATGAGAGAGAGAGAGAGAGAGAGAGAGAGGAAATTATGGCGACAAAGTGGGCAGGAAAGAGACAGAAGATACTTGCTGCTGCTTTTCCACCAAGAGACACAACAATGCCAGGATTCGAGCACGAATTCAAGGAGCATCTCGTGTCAAATCTTTTTCCTTTTTTTCATTCATTCTTTCTTTCTTTCTTTCTTTCTTTCGGTTTTGTTTCTTTTTTGTTACTCTCACTTCATTTCTTATTATCTTTCTCACGTTCTCTTTCTCGTGGAAATAATTTCAAGGATTATCAGACGAAATTGTACCTGTCTTTTTCAATCATTCCGATCAAATCTATATTATTCGTATAATATTTTGTGATATAATATATTGATCGTATTTACTTACTTTTTCTTTTGGTATTATTTTTTATCTTTTTTTTTCTAAGACAACACAATTTGGATTCCAATTCCTTGGAACAAATTTAGTTTTGATTTTATTTTAATATATAATTAATTAACATTTTTATATAATTTAAATTAATAATTAATTAAAATTAATTTAAAATTTAATATATAATTAATTGATATTTTTAAAATTTGATTAATATACTGACATTTAATTTTCTCGAAACAATCGTAAAAATATGCTTCGCACCAATTACAAAATGAACGATGAACTGTCCCATTTACTTCACGATGATGTCATAGATATTTTTAATCAAATCATTATCATTTCCATTGTTTTTATCGATACATCTTCTAACTCAGGACTAACCGTCTACTTTTTGTCTGCAACATCCCTCGATGGATTAGGTGAATATCTTAAGGAATAAGGACAAGCAAAGAGAGACGAAGTGAGAGGAGTTAGTTGAAGGTTGCGCAGGAACGATTACGCTCATATATTAATGCCCAGGGTGGCCGCGTGCTGGCTCGTTAATAATTCTAGGGATCCCTTCATGGCCGACCAAGCTGAAACGATATCTAGCTTGCCTCCGGCCCGTAACACTAGCTACTTACCTAGTATACTCCTCTACGTACATCAACGTCCTTCCCTCTTTCCCTCTCACTCACCCTCTCTCTCACTCTGTCACTCCCTCTGACTTTCTCTTTCTCTCTCACTCTCTCTGAAATTCTCTAACAGTTTGTGTCACACTCATACCCTCTTGCACTATCCACTTAAGAAAACGTGAGCTTGAATACATGGGGTAAGATCAAACAAGATATTCGAATCATCTCTGAGCAATGTATGTGTATGTGCTTTCCCCCTTCCCCCTCTTACCCATGTGGTTTTCTTTTTTTTTTTGAAGTTATACTTCTTTTGGCGCGTTGGGGAAAATGTAATGGAGAGTGATTTTGTTCCGAGTGTCTGGAAAAACGACACCATGAAGTTTGTTGGTATTTACGACGCGCGACAAATGTATTTCAAGTATACGGCATGAAGTTGTCTTCTTTTCTTCTCAAGCGGGTCACCCATCCAAATACTTAATCGTACTCAGCGCTGCTTTACTTAAACGATCGAGCGAGAACTAATGCTGTAACCGCGCCATGACTGTTGACGCGTCAAGTAATTCGATATATCTCTCTTATATTTAGTGTGGACTGATATCTATATTTTGATATTTTCTTTTTTTTTTTTTTATTCTTTCTTCTATATATATAATAATAATTATTTTTTTTTTAAGTTATTTTTTTTTTAAGTTATTTTTGAGGTTATTGAGGTTATATTCGTTTTGGTACGGCAAAGAAGTATAACTTCTTACGTGTGTACCTAAGTACACACACCAGTTTTTTATTATTTTTATTACTTCATATTCGTCCTTTTTCTTTCATTTGATTTTTAAATTCGAACGAGAATTTTTTTCCAAATGGTGAGCAAAATGGATGTAATTTATTAAAAGAATTAAATAAAGTGGTGCGCATTACTTTGATTATTTTCTTTTTTTTTGTATTTTTTTCTTTTTTTTTTGGTATCGATTTGAAAAGATTTTCGAAAGGATTTCCTTGTATCGATATCATCGTCATCGTCAAAATATTCTCTTTTAAAAGGCCAAATAACGAAGCAAATTAATTGAAATTCGACGTGATTCCACGTAGAACTGACTCTCTCTATCTCTCTCTCTCTCTTTCAACGTCAATCAATTTTAACTCATAGTGTAAATCCCTGGTGACGTGTACGTACGTAGGTGAAACAGAAACGACGTATAGCACGGCTTTCAGACTTTCAATTAAATTGAGAAAGTCTGTTCGTTCCACACTGTCTACTGTTCTGGTATCCTCTCCTTTTTTTTATATATTTTTTTTCTTTTCTCAGCCCTCTTCCATTTTTATTCCTCATCTTTATATATTTTTTTCACTTTATTTTATTTATTCAATTAAATTACTCAATCTCTCGGCCGGTCCGAAATAATCGAAATATCTTTTTAATGTTCAACCAAAGAGAAATTTGATCGGATTTACTATCGAAATATTGTTGTTTGATTCGCGATCGCTAAAATTTTACCAAACAAATCAATATGTGCGTGCGTGCGTGCGTGCGTGTACATTTGATCTTTTTTGCGTAAACGAGTTGCCCTTTTGTCATCGTTCGAATAAAAATCCAAATACGTGATAAGCTTTTTTTCGTTTTCTTTTGTTTCCTAAACCATGTGATATTTAACAAAAATATCATACCTATGTGCAATCAGGCAGCGTTTACAAAAATATTTGGTAAAAGAGAAATAACGATAATAGATTCGTCTATTATTTGTAATATTCTTCTTTCTTTATTGAAGAAATATATTTGTAAATAATAAGAAGAAGAAGAAGACAAAAAAGATAACAAATCGTTTTATATTCGTCGTGTATCTTGGTCGATGAACGTCATGGGTGATGCAAAAGGGCCGATTCAATGACCTGTTCATTCTCCCTCTCTCTCTCTCTCTCTTTCTCTTTCTCTCTCACCCCACGACACAGTCGTCATGAGAGTAAAGCCTGTAGCGTGCTTAAACAGGTGGAAGCTAGTATGCATCCTAGCAAAGGAAATTAATCAAGCGGCTCTGTATGCGGCTTGCACCTCTACACCTGAACTGAAATTGAAGTGCCGAGGTTGGACGAACCGCCTACAGTTTCTATGGTTCCCTCTAGGATCCACGAGTTGAATATTATGCGGATTACTCGAGCGCAACTTGCAGACCAAGATGTGGAAATTCCTATCGTTTATACAAATCGATTTTACCATTTAAACCATTACAATATGCACAATTATACATAAATGTATCATTTCATTTGATTGTTTCCAATATTAGCAAAACAACAAATTTAATATAATTTTTTCTAATAAATATAATATTACAGCGCTTAAATAATTTATTATTTTAATATAATCAAATTTTATTATTATATTAATTCTAATAAATAATATCATGAGAGATTAAATAATAAATTTTTCTAAATATATATATGCATATATTTTTTAATAAATTTATTCAATGTGTTTAACACCAATTGAACTCATTGAAGTGTGTTTTAAATGTTGAGATATATACTACTCGTCGTTATTTATTTATTTATTTATTTTTCATCCGAATTTGTTTAATTTCTAACGTGGATATAGTTTTTCGTATACAAATTTTTGTTTAAAAATGTTCTATTTAAATGTTCGGTATATGTTTGTTCGTATAAAATGAGCATCGTCGTGCGTTCGATGCGTTTAACGAAAATATTCTTTCGATGAAAATAAATTGCAAATAAAATCAAATCAAAAGGGATATAGAAAAATCAAGGAAACGTCATTTAGTTGAATGAAAAGGAATAAAAAAAAAGAAAAAAGAAAAGAGAGAGGAAAGAATTGTACGGTTACAAATATAACCTGTCTCCGATAAATCACATATTCGATATCAGAAAATGAGATCTTTTCTCATTCGCGTAACTTGCATGCAACTGTACTTTGATCGCAGTAATTCTCAATAAAATGCAATCGATCGAGCTTTTCGGTCGCAGCTGCAAGCATCCCTAGTAAAGTAGATGAGTAAAGAAACTAGAGGCATTAGACGGATCCAGGTGTTGGTTTAAATCGACGAATTTCCATCGTTAAGTTTATAAACTCGCTAGAGATTGAAATCGTAACAAGGAGGGAAGGAGGGAGGAAGGGTGGGAGGGAGGGAGGGTTCCTAGTGTATCCGTATGTCCCGTATCGTTAGCTAACGATCAATTTTACCAGAGATTGTGGTCCAACGAAACTGTGAACAGTATTGAAAAACTTCGAATTAAATTCTTACGAATAAATGAAAAGAAGAAAAAAATAAAAAAAAAAATAAAGATATAAAGATTAAACGAATTTAAATAAATTCTAACAACATTTTTGACGTTAATCTCAATATTAACACGTTGCACGAGTATGTGCTTTTAATATATTTATCCTTTTTTCTTGATTTAATAATTAAACTCAATTCAAGAATTTTATTGTCACACGACAAAATTATATTATAATACGTTAATTATGTCCGTATGTCCCGTATCGTTAGCTAACGATCAATTTTATCAGAGATTGTGGTCCAACGAAACTGTGAACAGTATTGAAAAACTTCGAATTAAATTCTTACGAATAAATGAAAAGAAAAAAAAAAGGAAAAGAAAATAAAGATATAAAGATTAAACGAATTTAAATAAATTCTAATAACATTTTTGATGTTAATCTTAATATTAATACGTTGCACGAGTATGTGCTTTTAATATATTTATCCTTTTTTCTTGATTTAATAATTAAACATAATTCAAGAATTTTATTGTCACACGACAAAATTATATTATAATACGTTAATTATTTAGTTTGAATATTTCTGATTTCTTTTTTGTCTTCAAATGTTCGTTTATTCGTTATCACACGAATAAAAAAATATCGATAGATAAGATAATAATAATTGAAATTTGCAATTTTCCACTGGGTGGAAAATAGGAAAGAAAAGAAAAAGAAAAAGAAAAAAAGAAAAAGAAAGAGATAACTGGATCTTAAGGAATTTTCATTCGAAAAGCAACCCTTGGATGTTTGCAAAAGTTAAACGAACGGAGAAACGAAGTAAGGAAGGAAGGAAGGAAGGAAGGAAGGGAACGTTTGAACGATAACAATGAAATCCCTTTTTCGAACGAGGACGCTTAAGAGTGAAGTTAGGTGTTCACGATGGCAAACGTCTACTATGAGAAGAGATGCGTCTCCTGAAGCTTTAGGGTTGCCATTCTCACCAACCTAGAAGGAAATATAAATTTTATTCGATAGTCGGCGCCATAGCGAACCCAATGAGCTGACTACTACATGTGTGTACGTGTGTATGTGTGCGTATGCATTACAATGAAATTTTCTTTATCGTTAAGTTATCGATATAAAAAAAAAAAAAAAAATTCGTTGAAAATAAAAAAAAACGAAAACGAAAAGAAGAAGAAGAAGAAGAGGAAAATAACAAACAAATAAAATAATAGAAGCATCTGCGATCAAGATCCTGAAAGATTTTAACGATCTCATTATCGTATCAGTACTATTTCCTGCATTAGTGAAAAATCTCGAGATATTTCTTGCATTTCGTACATCATAAAGAAAACTAGAGATAACAAAACAGAACACACACATATATACGTGTATATATAATATATAGATACGTGCATATACGTAGATATGGGAACAACAACACGTGTAAAGAATGACAGAAGTTGGTATGGGGGGGAGTGTGGGGGAGGGAGACGGGTTGTGTTTTTCTTCGATTTGCAGAGTGGCGTCTGGCTTGATGAGGACTCCTTTTTTCTTTTCTTTTCTTTTCTTTTCTTTTTTTCTTCTTCGCGTGAGAAAAAAAGGATAGAGGTAGTAAAGAATAAGAAAGAAAAAAGAAAATACTTTTCAACAGTTTCGAACGAACCATCTAGGAGACGTCAACTCTTGCCCGTGAGCCGTTTGAATTACCATAGAAAGCCCAGGGCCAAAAATATTATTCTAGAAGTGTTTCCAAAGAAAATACGACTATACATCGTATACGTATATATATATCTGTATATATGTATATGTATAGATATATACATATATATATATACACGTCGTTTTCAAACGATGTATGGTATACTCTCGATGCTAGACAATTTTTCTCTAGTACGTACGTATCTTTTTAAAAGATTCACATATTTCTATAGATCTTGTATGAACACACGTATGTATTATACTAAGACTATGAATGTTTATGATGTATGATATTTATGACGGTGTATCACTTTTTAAGAGTACTAAACGTCAAAACGAATAAGAGACCGCCTAGTAAACACGTTGGATGTTTTTACAAAAGCTACAAATGTTTCTCTTTTTTCTTATTCTTTTTATTACATATATATATACTATATACTTTTTTTATTTCTATTTCTTTTTTCGTTTAGAAAAATTCTAATATTTATTTACTTGTTATCATTTTAATCGTAGAAAAATTGTTCGTCGAAATGAATTAGACGATTTTTTTTCTTTCTTTCTTTTTTTTTTTTATTTCTTTTTAAATGCTAAACCTGGAAGAAGAAATGTATTAAACATTCGTACGGATGCACGTTTATATGGATATATACATATATATATAGAACAATCCTTGTGTTTACATGATGCAGCAGGTGCATACATACCGTTCCGTATCTATCATGCTTTTCTCATGACGACGTTGTCTCCTCTCTTTCTTTCTCTCTCTCTCTCTCTCGTTGTATATTTTTCTAGAGACTCGAGCAAGTATCGAATTAAGCTGCTGTCACTATGACGAGATGTTCCTTGCACTTTCAGAAGTTAGGGGAAACAAAATCTCGATAGTTAAAAACAGCGAAAAAAAGAAAAAGAGAGAGAGAGAAAGAGAGAAAGAGAGGAATATAGAAACCTTTTTTTTTCGTTGTGTCCTCGTCGTAATGATTACACTCTAAAATGCAGATCGGTCTTTTAAAAAAATTCTCGACTTTTCCTTCTACTCCTCCTCTTCCTCCTCCTCCTCCTCCTCCTATTCCACTCCTCTTCACCTCGGATTTAGTTCTCGGCACATATTTTTTTTACCCTGAGAGAGAGGAGGAAGCAAATAAAAACGAAAAAAGAAAATAAAACAGAAGACCGAGTATTAAAGATTTTTTCTTTTTTCCTCCTTCCCCCGCACGACGCGTGCACACAAATGCATTTCGAGTCGCATATTATACGTTTTTTGTTTGTACGCGTAGTTTGAACGCGTAGGCATACCTGTTAATGAATTTAAAAAAAAGAAAAAAAAAAAAGTAAAATTTAGAATAATTTACATTTATTTCATTTATACGAAATACTGTGTTACTACCGTTGCTATTGGAGGAATAATAATTTTTTTTTTATAGAATTTTATTTTATTATTTTCTTTTTTTTTTCTCTCGTTCTTCGTTTGAGCGTTACTTTTTTCATTTTGATTTTGTGTTTGTGTGTGTGTGTATGTATTTATTATGTATATTTTGGTAAAGTCACATAGTAATACATTCGCTATTACGTTTACATCTCCCGTTCAGTAGTAAGAGCGTGTGATGAAAATCCCTTCGCAGATAGCGCGGAAGCCTTCATAATCCCTTTCTAAATGTTTACAACGTTGTACCATCAAGAGATTAAAGTTCTGCATAAATATGCATATACGAATCGCGTGCGCGACAGGTAGAATCGTGTTTAATACCAACGTGGAACGTGCACGCGTTTTAAGTGCACAACACACATACACACTAATACGTATCTATATATATAAATAAATACGTATAGGCTAAATATATACAAGTATATAATTTTCTAACGTTTATATATACATATATA